>NC_082718.1:11634967-11960967 GCF_030144855.1 Hypanus sabinus | reverse complement strand
CTGACTTTGGCCTATATTATCATTTGCTTTTAAGTACCCCAAAAGCTTGTTTTTAATGACAGACTCCAATATCTTTCCAACCACTGTTCAGGATAATATCAGCTGTACCAATTCTCAAGCCACACATTCATCTCCCAATTCATCCTATTCTTACCCCCCCCCCCCACCCCCACCGTCATGTGGCACTGGCAGCAATCCAGAGATCACTACCCTGGAGGTTCTGCTTTTTAGGTTTCTGCCTAACCCCCTATATTCTCTTTTCAGGAACTCCTCATTTTTCTTATCTCTGTCTTTGGTACCAATATGTTGCCCAACTTTTGATTGTTCACCCTCCCCCTTTAGAATGTTGTGACCCAGTCTGAGACACCTCTAACCCTGGCAACTGGGAGGCAACGTACAGTCTGGGTGTTTTTTTCAGGTCCACAGAATCTGCTTTCAGCTCTTCTAAAATGGAATCCCCTATCCCCTAGCATGGATTGAGAATAAGAGGTCAGTTATTTAAAACAGAGTTGAGGAAGAGCTTCTTCTCCCAGAGAGTTGTGGAGGTCTGGAATGCACTGCCTCGGAAGACGGTGGAGACCAATTCTCTGGATGCTTTCAAGAAGGAGCTAGATAGATATCTGATGGATAGGGGAATCAAGGAATATGGAGACAAGGCAGGGACTGGGTATTGATAGTGAATGATCAGCCATGATCTCAGAATGGCGGTGCAGACTCGAGGGGCCGAATGGTCTACTTCTGCACCTATTGTCTATTGTCTTTTATCACTACTGCACTCCTCTTGACCCCCATCCCTTCTGAACCACAGAGACAGACTCAGTGCCAGAGACCTGGTTGCTGCAGCTTCCACTTGATAGTTTATCCTACCCCACGCCCCAGCCCCGAGAGTAAACAAATCAATCTACTTATTATAGGGGATCAGACACAGGATAATTTAGGAGAAACTCCACAACCAGTGGAGTTAACACAGTGTTTCTTTTGACAGCAAACACTTTGAAGAAAAACAAGTCTGTTTAAGGAAATTCCTAACAACAGGTCAGATGATTTACTGAGGACCCAGTGTGAGGATTAAAGATAATGATACTCTTTTATTTATAGGATTTCTGCAATCGATACACACATTATGGAAATCTGGCAACTGTGACCTCAGACAGACACAACAAATTCATTTCAAAAGTGATCACTTATGTGGATAAAAAGAACCCAACGACGTGGATTGGCCTGAATGACATATGGGAGGTAAAGTTCATGATGACGTGTTACACTGTTACCACAGATAGAATTACACTGGACAACCTGCTGAGTAACTCGGATATGGCAGTGTGAGCGTGAAGTCACTGGGTGTATCCGAATGATCCAGGGACATGAGTTTGAATCCCATTCCAGCATCCAGGAACTTGGATCCAAGTAAATAAAATGCAGTAAATCCAATAATTCCCCTGTCTGGCCTCACTGTGACTCCAGTGTGTAGAATCTTAGCTGCCGTATGAAATAGTCAGACGATGATCAGGGAAGAACAATAAATGCTGGTTGTTCACAGCGTCACTGTGTCCAGTGAACAAATAAATCCCACACTTTTATGACGTTTAAGATAATTAAAGGATTTGATAGGATTGAGGCAGGAAATATGTTCAAGATGTTGGGAGAGTCCAGTACCAGAGGGCAAGGATTGAGAATAAGAGGTCAGTTATTTAAAACAGAGTTGAGGAAGAGCTTCTTCTCCCAGAGAGTTGTGGAGGTGTGGAATGCACTGCCTCGGAAGAGGGTGGAGGCCAATTCTCTGGATGCTTTCAAGAAGGAGCTAGATAGATATCTGATGGATAGGGGAATCAAGGGATATGGGGACAAGGCAGGGACTGGGTATTGATAGTGAATGATCAGCCATGATCTCAGAATGGCGGTGCAGACTCGAGGGGCCGAATGGTCTACTTCTGCACCTATTGTCTATTGTCTATTGTCTATTGACCCTGTTTATCTCCACATGAGCCTTCTCTCTCCCTTCTTCATCTGACACGATCTGTGTGATTTTCCTTTCTCCATCTTTTTGTCACCGAACGTTGACCCCAATAAGTCACATCCTAACAGTCTGGAGAAAGTGTTTCTCTCGAGGAGCCTGTTCGTGGGAACTGAACTGAATTGACGGAGGAAAGAGAGGTTGGCTCTCAAATAGAGGAAGCTTGGACATAGTGTGAAAGGGAGGATAGGCAGATGATAAAGAAGGGACCTGCTCAGACCGATAGTTTGAGATGTGTCTATTTTAATGCGAGGAGTATTATGAATAAAGCTTTTGAGCTTAGAGTATGGATCACCACTTAGAGCTATGATATTGTGGCCATTACAGAGTCTTGGATGGTGCAGGGGCAGGGGTCAGGCTTTAGGTATTTCAGACACGATAGGGAGGGGGGGTAAAAGAGGTGGGGCGTGGCACTGTTGATGAGAGAGAGTGTCACGGCTGCAGTAAAGGAGGAAGTCATGGAGGGATTGTTTACAGAGTATCTGTAGGTGAAAATTAAGAGCAAGAAGGGGTCAATAACTCTACTGGGTGTTTTTTATATACCACCCAATAGTAACAGGGACATTGAGGAGCAGATAAAGAGACAGATTCTGAAAAGGAGTAATAATAACAGGGTTGTTGTGGTGGGAGATTTTTAATTACCCAAATATTGATTGCATCTCCCTAGAGTGGGGGGCTTAGATGGGATAGAGTTTGTTAGGTGTGTTCAGGAAAGTTTTTTGACACATTATGTAGATAAGCCTACAAGAGGAAAGGCTGCACTTGATCTGGTATTGGGAAATGAACCTGGTCAGGTGTCAGGTCTCTCACTGGGAGAGGGTTTTGGAGATAATGATCGCAATTCTATCTCCTTTTCCATAACATTGGAGAGGGATAGGAACAGGTAAGTTAGGGAAAAGTTTAATTGGAGTAAGGGGAAATATAAGGCTATCAGGCAGGAATCTAGAAGCATAAACTGGAAACAGATGTTCTCAGGGAAATGTATGGAAGAAATATGGCAACTGTTCAGGGGATATTTGTGTGGGGTTCTGAGTAGGTACTTTCCAGTGAGACCTGGAAAGGAGAGTAGGGTGCAAGATCCGTGGTGTATAAAGGCTGTTGTAAATCTAATCAAGAAAAAAATGAAGAGCTTACAAAAGGTTCAAGAAAATAGGTAATTATAGGAAACTATAAGAATATAAGGCTCGCAGGAAGAAGCTTAAGAATGAAATTAGGAGAGCCAGAAGGGGCCATGGAAAGGCCTTGGCGGAAAAGATTAAGAAATACCCCGAGACATTCTACGAGTATGTGAAGAGCAAGAGGATAAGATGTGAGAGAATAGGACCATTCAAGTGTGATAGTGGAAAAGTGTGTATGTAACCAGAGGAAATAGCGGAGGTACTGAATGAATACTGTGCTTCAGTATTCACTGCGGAAAAGGATTCTAGTGATTGTAGGATGGCTTGCAATAGACTGCAAAGCTTAAGCATGTAGATATTAAGGAAGAAGATGTGCTGGAGCTTATGGAAAGCATCAAGATGGATGTCACCAGGGCCGGACAGGATGTACCCCAGCCTACTGTGGGAAGTGAGGGAGGAGATTGCTGAGCCTCTGGCAATGATCTTTGCATCATCAATGAGGATGGGAGAGGTTCCAGTAGATTGGAGGGTTGTGGATGTTGTTCCCTTATTCAAGAAAGGGAGTAGGGATAGCCCAGGAAATTATAGACCAGTAAGTCTTACTTCAGTGGTTGGTAAGTTGATGGAAATGATCCTGAGAGGCAGGATTTATGAACATTTGGAGAGACATAACATGATTAGGAATAGTCAGCATGGTTTTGTCAAAGGCAGGTGATGCCATATGAGCCTGATTGAATTTTTTGAGGATGTGATTTATCACATTGATGAAGGTAGAACCATAGATGTAGTGTATATGGATTTTAGCAAGGCATTTGATAAGGTACCCCATGCAAGGCTTATTAAGAAAGTAAGGGGGCATGGGATCCATGAGGACATTGCTTTGTGGATCCAAAACTCGCTTGCCCACAGAAGGGAAAGTGTGGTTGTAGACCAGTCATACTCTGCATGGAGGAAGGTTGACCAGTGGCGTGCCTCAGGAATCTGCTCTGGGACCCATACTCTTTGTGATTTTTATAAATGACCTGGATGAGGAAGTGGAGGGTTGGGTTTGTAAATTTGCTGATGACACAAAGGTTGGGGGTGTTGTGGACAGTGTGAAGGGCTGTCAGATGTTACAGTTGGACATTGATAGGATGTAAAACTGGGTTGCGAAGTGGCATATGGTGTTCAACTCAGTTAAGTGTGAGGTGGTTCATTTTGGTAGGTCAAATATGATGGCAGAATATGATATTTATGGTAAGACTCTTTGCAATGTGGAGGATTAGAGGGATCTTGAGGTCCGAGTCCACAGAACTTTTAAAGCTGTTATGCAGTTGACTCTGTGGTTAAGAAGGCATACAATACATTGGCCTTCATCAATCATGGAATTGAGTTTAAGAGCTGAGAGGTAATGTTGCAGCTGCAGGGGACTCTAGTCAGACACCATTTGGAGAACTGTGCTCAATTCTGGTCACCTCACTACAGGAAGAACGTGGAAACCATAAAAATGGGGGAAAAGGGGAGATTTACAAGGATGTTGCCTGGATTGGGGAGCATGCCTTATGAGAATGGGTTGAACTCAGCCTTTTCTCCTTATAACCATATAACAATTACAGCACGGAAACAGGCCAACTCGGCCCTTCTAGTCCGTGCCAAACGCTTACTCTCACCTAGTCCCACCGACCTGCACTCAGCACATAACCCTCCATTCCTTTCCTGTCCATATACCTGTCCAATTTTACTTTAAATGACAATATTGAACCTGCCTCTACCACTTCTACTGGAAGCTCATTCCACACAGCTACCCTCTCTAAGTAAAGAAAATCCCCCTCGTGTTACCCCTAAAGTTTTGCCCCCTAACTTTCAACTCATGTCCTCTTGTTTGAATCCGCCCTACTCTCAATTTAAAAAGCCTATCCACGTCAACTCTATCTATCCCCCTCATAATTTTATATACCTCTGTCAAGTCCCCCCCTCAGCCTTCTACGCTCTAAAGAATAGAGACCTAATTTGTTCAACCTTTCTCTGTAACTTAGATGCTGAAACCCAGGTAACATTATAGAAAATCTCCTCTGTACTCGCTCTATTTTGTTGACATCTTTCCTATAATTCGGTGATCAGGACTGTACACAATACTCCAAATTCAGCCTTACCAATGCCTTGTGCAATTTTAACATTACATCCCAACTCCTATACTCAATGCTCTGATTTATAAAGGCCAGCATACCAAAAGCTTTCTTCACCAACCTGTCCACATGAGATTCCACCATCAAGGAAATAAGCACCATTATTTTAAATCACTCTGTTCCACTGCATTCCTCAATGTTCTACCAGTTACCATGTATGTCCTATTTTGATTAGTCCTACCAAAATGTAGCACCTCACACTTATCAGCAATAAACTCCATCTGCCATCTTTCAGCCCATTCTTCTAACTGGCCTATATCTCTCTGCAAGCTTTGAAAACTTACTTCATTATCCACAACAACACCTATTTGCATACTTACTAATCCAATTTACCACCCCATCATGCAAATCATATGACAAACAGCATTGAACCCAGTACAGATCCCTGAGGCACACCACTAGTCACCGGCCTCCAACCTGACAAACAGTTAATCAGCACTACTCACTGGCATCTCCCATCCAGCCACTGTTGAATCCATTTTACTACTTCAATATTAATACCTAACGATTCAACCTTCGTAACTAATCTTCCGTGCAGAACCTTGTCAAAGGCCTTACTGGAGCTTACATAGACAACATCCACTGCTTTACCCTCGTCAACTTTCCTCATAACCTCTTCAAAAAATTCTATTAAATTTCTCAAACATGACCTTCCATGCACAAATCCATGCTGACTGTTCCTAATCAGACCCTGTTTATCCAGATAATTATATATACCATCTCTAAAAATACTTTCCATTAATTTACCCACCACTGACGTCAAACTTACAGGCCTATAATTGCTAGGTTTATTTTTAGAAACCTTTTTAAACAATGGAACAACATGAGCAATATGCCAACCCTCTGGCACCATCCCCGTTTCTAATGACATTTGAAATATTTCTGTCAGAGTCCCTGCTATTTCTACACTAACTTCCCTCAAGGTCCCAGGGAATATCCTGTCAGGATTCGGAGATTTATCCACATTTATATTCCTTAAAAGTGCCAGTATTTTCTCTTCTTTAATTGCCATAGTTTCCATAACTTCCCTACTTGTTTCCTTTACCTTATACAATTCAATATCCTTCTCCTTAGTGAATACCAAAGAAAAGAAATTGTTCAAAATCTCCCCCATCTCTTTTGGCTCCACACATAGCTGTCCACTCTGATTCTCTAAGGGACCAATGAGTGACAGAGGACCATCCTTAGAGTGACAGAGGATGAAAGGAGGCCTGATTCAGGCGTACAAGATGATGAGAGGCATTGATCATGTGGATAGTCCGAGACTTTACCCCAGGGCTGAAATAGTTAGCACGAAAGGGCATAGTTTTAAGGTACAGGAGAAATGTAAGGGGTAAGTGTTTTACACAGAGAGTGGTGAGTGCATAGAATGGGCTGCCAGCGGCAGTGGTGGAGGCGGAAATGATAGGGTTGTTTAAGATTCTCCTCCATGGCTACATTGAGCTTAGAAAAATAGAGGGCTATGGGTAAAGCTTAGGTAGTGCTAAGGTAGGGACATCTTCGGCACAGCTTTGTGGGCCGAAGGACCTGTATTGTGCTGTAGGTTTTTTATGTTTATATGGATTGATTAATGACTCTCCTTTATTTATTGTTCTGCACCTCAAGTAGAAACTTTTCTCCATGCTGAACTTGTTGAATCTTCACATTTGAGGGAGAATCCCAGTGAGCTGCTTGGCCATTCCACACACAATCATCTGGCTTTAACATCCAAGTTTTAATTTTAGCTCTGGCTCTACAGCTAGAGCAGGTAGCTATTCAGAAAGAGAGTGAGAGAGAGAGAGAGAGAGAGAGACAGACAGACAGACAGACAGACAGACAGAGACAGAGGGAAATAGAGAGACAGAGAGAGATATCAAACTCAGTCATTGAGGGATGACAATGTTCAAGTTTGCTCAAACTTTATTGATAAGTATGAATTCTCATTTTTGGTCCTTTCCCTGCAAATATTTTCTCACCTTCAGTGGTGTCTCCGTACCCTATCTATACGTTGGAGACAAGAACTGTACACAGGATCTAAGTGTATCACAAATTTTCATGTCTCCAAATCTCATTTGGTTTTGTAGTTTGTGTTCATTCATGTGAAGTTCTTCTGTCCTTTCTCCCTCTAGTGTTCATGAGATCAGACTGTGTATTTGTGCTCAATGACTCATTGTCCGAGTTTTCATTATTCATTTTCCCTGACTTTTACTCTCAGGTCCGGTTTCTTTTGTTCCCAGGATTCTGTTACTTCCATGAGGTTTCCCCCACCCTGACAGTCCGTCATTTAAAATCTCATTCACTGCCCTGTTTGCTCATATTCTGGTCTCACTCTGACTCGGGTACAGCTCCTCCTTGTACCATTAAGTGACAGGTTTCTGAACGATCCCACAGGAAAAATCACTGATTTATGTCCCACAGGAAGGGAATTTCACATGGAGTGATGGAACAAGCTACACCTATAGAAATTGGGCTAAATCTGAACCCAGTGATCGACAGTCCAGTGAAAACTGTGTGCAGATTCATTTTTTTTCAGGTAAGTGCAGCAGTGAGAGAAATGTTATTTTTTCAAGTCCATTTCAGACACAGTATTGCAGAAGGAATGAACCAACCCCATGCTCAGCAGAACTGGACTCATTGCCCAGTTAGAGGACGATAACCATATAACCATATATAACCATATAACAATCACAGCACAGAAACAGGCCATCTTGGCCCTCCTAGTCCGTGCCGAACCCTTAATCTCACCTAGTCCCACCTACCCGCACTCAGCCCATAACCCTCCACTCTTTTCCTGTCCATATACCTATCCAATTTTACCTTAAATGACACAACTGAACTGGCCTCTACTACTTCTACAGGAAGCTCATTCCACACAACTATCACTCTTTGAGTAAAGAAATACCCCCTCATGTTTCCCTTAAACTTCTGCCCCCTAAATCCCAAATCATGTCCTCTAGTTTGAATCTCCCCTACTCTCAATGGAAACAGCCTGTTCACGTCAACTCTATCTATCACTCTCAAAATTTTAAATACCTCGATCAAATCCCCCCTCAACCTTCTACGCTCCAATGAATAGAGACCTAACTTGTTCAACCTTTCTCTGTAACTTAATTGCTGAAACCCAGGTAACATCCTAGTAAATCGTCTCTGCACTCTCTCTAATTTATTGATATCTTTCCTATAATTCGGTGACCAGAACTGCACACAATATTCCAAATTTGGCCTTACCAATGCCTTGTACAACTTTAGCATTACATCCCAACTTCTGTACTCAATGCTTTGATTTATAAAGGCCAGCGTTCCAAAAGCCCTCTTCACCACCCTATCTACTTGAGACTCCACTTTCAGGGAACTATGCACAGTTATTCCTAGATCTCTCTGTTCCTCTGCATTCCTCAATGCCCTACCATTTACTCTGTATGTTCTATTTGGATTATTCCTGCCAAAATGTAGAACCTCACACTTCTCAACATTAAACTCCATCTGCCAACGTTCAGCCCATTCTTCTAACCGGCATAAATCTCCCTGCAAGCTTTGAAAATCCACCTCATTATCCACAACACCTCCTACCTTAGTATCATCGGCATACTTACTAATCCAATTTACCACCCCATCATCCAGATCATTTATGTATATTACCAACAACATTGGGCCCAAAACAGATCCCTGAGGCACCCCGCTAGTCACCGGCCTCCATCCCGATAAACAATTATCCACCACTACTCTCTGGCATCTCCCATCTAGCCACTGTTGAATTCATTTTATTACTCCAGCATTAATACCTAACGACTGAACCTTCTTAACTAACCTTCCATGTGGAACTTTGTCAAAGGCTTTGCTGAAGTCCATATAGACTACATCCACTGCCTTACCCTCGTCAACATTCCTCGTAACTTCTTCAAAAAATTCAATAAGGTTTGTCAAACATGACCTTCCACGCACAAATCCATGCTGGCTACTTCTAATCAGATCCCGTCTATCCAGATAACTATAAATACTATCTCTAAGAATACTTTCCATTAATTTACCCACCACTGATGTCAAACTGACAGGTCTATAATTGCTAGGCTTCCTTCTAGAACCCTTTTTAAACAATGGAACCACATGAGCAATACGCCAATCCTCCGGCACCATCCCCGTTTCTAATGACATATTAAAGATCTCCGTCAGAGCTCCTGCTATTTCTACACAAACTTCCCTCAAGGTCCTGGGGAATATCCTGTCAGGATCTGGAGATTTATCCACTTTTAAATTTCTTAAAAGCGCCAGTACCTCCACCTCTTTAATTGTCATAGGTTCCATAACTTCCTTATTTGTTTCCCACACCTTAGACAATTCAATATCCTTCTCCTTAGTGAATACCGAAGAGAAGAAATCATTCAAAATCTCTCCCATCTCCTTCGGTTCCACACATAGCTGACCACTCTGATTCTCTAAGGGGCCAATTTTATCCCTCACTATCCTCTTGCTTTTAATATAACTGTAGAAACCTTTCGGATTTACTTTCACCTTATTTGCCAAACCAACCTCATATCTTCTTTTAGCTTTTCTAATCTCTTTCTTAAGATTCCTTTTACATTCTTTATATTCCTCAAGCAATTCCTTTACTCCATGCTGCCTATATCTATTGTAGACATCCCTCCTTTTCCGAACCAAATTTCTAATATCCCTTGAAAACCATGGTGCTCTCAAACCTTTAACCTTTCCTTTCACCCTAACAGGAACATAAAGATTCTGTTCCCTCATAATTTCACCCTTAAATGACCTCCATTTCTCTATTACATCCTTCCCATAAAACAACTTGACCCAATCCACTCTTTCTAAATCCCTTCGCATCCCCTCAAAGTTAGCCTTTCTCCAATCAAAAATCTCAACTCTAGGTCCAGTCCTGTCCTTCTCCATAATTATATTGAAGCTAATGCTATTGTGATCACTGGACCCGAAGTGCTCCCCAACACATACATCTGTCAGCTGACCTATCGCATTCCCTAACAGGAGATCCAACACTGCCCCATCTCTAGTCGGTACTTCTATGTATTGTTGCAAAAAACTATCCTGCACACATTTCACAAACTCTAAACCATCCAGCCTTTTTACAGAATGAGCTTCCCAGTCCACGTGTGGATAATTAAAATCTCCCACAATCACCACCTTGTGTTTCCTACAAATATCTGCTATCTCCTTACACATTTGCTCTTCCAACTCACGCACCCCATTAGGTGGCCTATAGTACACTCCTATCAGTGTTACTGCACCTTTCCCATTCTTCAATTCCACCCAAATGGCCTCCCTAGAGGAGCTCTCTAATCTATCCTTCCAAAGCACCGCCATAAGATTTTCTCGGACAAGCAATGCAACACCTCCTCCTCTGGCCCCTCCTACTCTATCACACCTGAAGCAACTAAATCCAGGAATATTTAGTTGCCAATCACACCCTTCCTGCAACCATGTTTCACTAATAGCTACAACATCATAATTCCAGGTATCAATCCACGCTTTAAGCTCATCCACCTTTCTTACAATGCTCCTAGCATTAAAATAGATACATTTAAGATACTCTCCATCTCCTCCTCTCTTTCCACCCCTAACAATGCATTCAAATTTATTATCCTTTTCTTTCTTCTCCCCTACATCTTCCGGCTGAGCGCATCCCTTCTCCATCACCTGCCTTTCCTCCCTCACACACTGTCTATTTACTTGCTCCACTGGTGAACTAACCTCCTCTCCCATAGTCTCCTCAAATAGTCTCCCACCCCCCCATCTTACTAGTTTAAAGTCCGCCCTGTAGCCCTAGCAAACCTCCCCGCTAGGATATTGGTCCCCTCACGATTCAAGTGTAACCCGTCCTTCTTGAACAGGTCACTCCTGCCCCAGAAGAGGTCCCAATGATCCAGAAACTCGAATCCCTGCCCCCTGCTCCAATCCCACAGCCACGCATTCATCTTCCTCCTAATTCTATTCCTTCTCTCACTGTCGCGTGCAACAGGCAGTAATCCCGAGATTACTACCTTAGAGGTCCTTCTTCTTAACTGCCTTCCTAACTCCCTATACTCTCATTTCAGGACCTCTTCCCCTTTCCTTTCTATGTCATTGGTACCTACATGTACCACGACCTCTGGCTCTTCACACTCCCACTTCAGGATATCTTGGACGCGATCAGAAACGTCCTGAACCCTGGCACCAGGGAGGCAAATTACCATCCGGGACTCCCGGTCACCTCCACAGAAACGCCTTTCTGAGCCCCTGACTATTGAGTCCCCTATTACTATGGACCTCTTTCTTCTAATCCTACCCTTCTGAGCTGCAGGGCCATCCTCTGTGCTGGAGGCTCGGCCACTGTCACTTCCACCAGGTAGGCTGTCCCCCCCCAACAGTACTCAAACATGAGTACTTATTGTCAAGGGGTACAGCCACTGGGGTACTCTCTAGTACCTGACTCTTCCCCTTCCTGACTGTAACCCACCTATCTGCCTCCCGTGGTCCCGGAGTGACCACCTGCCTGTAACTCCTCTCTATCACCTCCTCACTCTCCCTGACCAGGCGAAGGTCATCGAGCTGCAGCTTCAGTTCCCTAACTCGGTCCCTCAGGAGCTGCAGTTCGGCGCACCTGGCGCAGATGTGGACGTCCGGGAGGCTCGGAGACTCCAGGATCTCCCACATCCGACACCGAGAACAACAAGCTGCCCTCACACTCATACCTCCCAAATAACTGAAAATACAAGAACTAAAAGATAAGCCTACTGTGCCCTCTTCCGCCTAAGCCCTCTGAGCCCAGGCCCTACACTCTGCGCCCGGCTCACTCCGCTGCCCGCAAACGAAGCTGCCTGCTTCTTAAGGCGGCGTTCTTTATATATCTTCCCTCCTTCCCGTGCCTCCTTCACGCGCCTGCGCAGTCCCGCCTCTCAGAACTCCGATCTGAGAAACAATTGTACAATTTGAAAATGGCCACCGCCACACTTCCTCTCAAGCCTCGCTGTCCTCTTCCAAAAGAGAGTAAAATGGGATGTATTGCAAGGACAGGGGAACAGTCCGTGTATGAAGAAAAGCAAAGACACTTCCCATGCTGGGAATCTGAGATGAAACCTGCATTTTCACAAACACTCAGCAGGTCAGGCAGCAACTACGGAGAGAACAACAGAGTTAATATTTCATATTGAGAACTTGGTCAGGTTCAACTCAGTATTAACTTGTATGTGGAGCGATGTATAAGGGATGTAATACCCGGTTTGCAAGATCAACAATGTGCCACTGCAGATAAAGAAAGTCAAAAACATGAAGAAGCGTAAAGTTATCAGTGTGAAATTGAAACCTGAAATATAATGTTCAACTTCTGCATCACTCCATATGGTATATTAAACTATTCAATGGATTACAAACTCTGTCCCCATTATGTGAGGTCAATGGAATGGGGAGGGCTCAGATTATCTCTGATGGGACAGTCATATTTTCCAGCTCACACATGGAGTTCCAACCCAGGGTGAACCGAGCACTCAGTTTGGAACAGTTCAATCCCCGGTGAATATTGCATGATGTCCGATTTGAGCAACACACACTCTGACTGCACATGGTCCACAGGAAGTGATTCCCTTTATTCACAAGGCAATGTCATGGAACATGGTCAGGGAAACTTCATGGCTCACAGACAATAAACACTTAAACAAATCTGAAAATTGAAAATGCTGGGTAGCTTAACCAGGCCTTTGATAACTTTCCACGTTGTAGGCTGCTCTATAACATTAAGTCGCATTGAATCCGGTCTGAGCTGGAAAGATAGATTCAAATGGCTTTGTAGTGGAAGGTAGAGGCTGGTGGTTGAAGTCTGTTTCTTGTTTTGGAGATTGATTTTGCCATTATACTATCAATATCGGAACCTTTGTTATTCATTAGTTATCTAAATGATCTGGATGCAAATGCACAAGGAATGAAGACAGTTTTGCCCCTATTGACACCAATGGATCCGGGGTTAAGAAGCTTAACAGCTTTAAGTTCCTCAGCATAAACTTCACCGAAGATCTCACATGGCCTGTACATACCGGCTGTGTGGTGAAAATGTTCAACAGCTCCTCTTTCACCTGAAATGGTTGAAGAAGTTTGGTATGGGCCCCCAAATACTAAGAACTTTCTATAGGGGCACAATTGAGAGCATCCTGATTGGCTGCATCACTGTCTGGTATGGGAACTGTACTTCCCTCAATCACAGGATTCTGCAGAGAGTGGTGCAGACAACCCAGTGCATCTGTAGATGGGAATTTCCCACTATTCAGGACATTTACAAAGACAGGTGTATTAAAAGGGCCCGAAGGATCATTGGGGACCCATCATCCCAACCACAAACTGTTCCAGCTGCTTCCATCCAGGAAACAAAACCGTGGGATAAAAGCCAGGACCAACAGGCTCCGGACAGTTTCTTCCACCAGGCCATCAGACTGATTAATTCATGCTGATGCAACTGTATTTCTATGTTATACTGACTATCCTGTTGGACGTAATATTTATTATAGATTACTATAAGTTGCACATTGCACATTTAGATATGGATGTAATGTAAAGATTTTTACTCTTCATGTATATGACGGATGTAAGTAATAAAATCACCTCAATTCAATTCAATAGGTTTTCAGAAGTCACAAGATTAGGGAGGTGTTGATCATAGTGAAAGAGGTTATTATAGATTACAGGGGGATCTACTTCAGTTCAGAAATTGGGCCAGGGAGGGAGAACTGATTCATTTTGGAAATTCAATCTGGTCTATGTATGGTCAGGCATTCTGGATTACAGTGGGACAGAGGAACAGAGGAGCACATGTGCATGGTTCATTGACAGCAGCTTCACAGGTAGAAAGAGTGTTGAAAAAGGCTCTCAGCACACTAGTCTTCATCGGAAAGGACAGAGAAAGTATTTAGAAGGATGTTGCCAGGAGTAGAGGGACGGGTTTGAAGGGAGCGATTTGCCAGACTGGACCTCTATTCCTCGGAATATTTGAGTAGTCCAGTCTGACATTCTAAGGTGACCTGAACAAAATGTTTAAAAGTATGAGAGGCATAGAAAAGATGGATGGTAAGTCTATTCCCCAGTTTAGGGGAGGAGAAAATTAGGAGGCATAGAATTAGGTTTGAGGGGAATGATTTTAAAGAGAACAGAGGACAACTTCTTCAATCAGACAGAGGTGGGGATATAGAATGAGCTACCAGCATCAGTGATTGAGGCTGGGTCAGTATTCTCATATTAAAAGGACTTGGATCAGTACAGAGAGGGATGGGGCTTAGAATGGTACAGGCCAAATGCAGGAAATTGAGACCAAATGGTTGGAAATCATGGTTAATGTGGACTTACTGGTCTGAAACACTTCTATCCATGATGTATTGTTCTGTGACCTTGTGATTGCAACACTGAGCTGGTGAGGCAGCATCTACAGAGAGAGAACAGAGTTTAAATCTTCATCAATGACTTTCCTGTTTCTCTCACTATGCATGCTGCCTGACCTACTGAGTATTTCAAGTACTATTTTCAGATTTTCAGCCAGTGCAATGTTATGCTTGTGGACTAACAGGTTAATCTGGATTCCTTTTTCCTGTTTCAAGGTTCTGAAAAGTGGAATGATTCTAAATGTGACTGGAAACTTGGTTTTGTTTGTTCGTACAAACTGCACTGAAATTGGAAGACTCCAGAACCATCCTCTCATGATTTCAAACAGTGGATTCAGTGCCCTGATTTCTTTGTAGCTGCTCTCACTGTCTGTGGTGTCTGTACTCGCTTAGTTTCTCAGCCAATAATAAAGAGAATTGCATCCTGAGCTGTGTGTGTGTTGTTGTTTGAGTCCAGTTTCCAGCAACCTTCCTGTCCCACTGTTGCTTCCTCCCCACCTCGACACTCAGTGCTGAAATGAGGGGAATTCAACACAGACTTTGCAAAATTAACCCATTCATTTTGGCCACAATTGGTGTGCTGGGTTATGGCAATAGCACATGAGAGTGAAATAAAGGATCTCTGTTCAATAGATAATTGACAGAAATGGGAAAGAGATGATTTCCCATAGAATTCTAGGAACTGTGACACTCCTCAGAGGATTCTACTCCTGACCTTCCAACGAGATTTTCCTGTTTCCGATCACCCTGTTTCCAGATTAAAACTTCCCCAAGCGACGTGACCACATTGCAGGAGGGAAACCTCATCTGCCAAGAGATGTTGAAGGACAACAGTCATTCTTTACTCACAGAATAAACAGCATGTACTCAAGTTTGCATGAAAAATGACAGCTCATATTCTGCCTGGGCATCACATGCTGAAACCCGGTACTATGAACATTGAATTTTCTACCTTCTGGCAAATCCTCTCCCTCTGTCCATTAGTTCTCCCCTCCAGATCTACCTGAGTCCCATCACCATGTCCCATTCCCCTCCTTAACCTTCTCCATCTGCCCATCACCCTCAATTTCTTCCAACTGGATCCCTTCTCCCTCTGTTCCCATTTGCTCTCTCCAGCTCCTCACTTCATTCCCTGTTCTGCATACATCACCTATTGGATTACAGCCCTGTCATCCCTTTATCACTTTCTCCAATCTCCTCCCATCAACATTCACACCCTCCCATGTTCTATCTGCATACCACCTCCCACTACCTGGATCAACCTTGACAGGGGTCCTCATGAAGGGTCTCAGCCTGAAACAGCATCTATTCTCTTTTCCATAGATGCTGCCTGGCCTGTTGAGTTCCTCCAGCATCTTGTGTGTGCTGCTTGGATTTTCAGCATCTGCAGATTTTTTTGTTTGTGAGTAAAAAGAGCTAATTTTAAGTTGGAGTGGTGATTGAGACTTTAAAGGCAGAGTGTCACAGCAGTATGTCTGAGTTCAGGAGAGACCAATCAGCAAGAGGGATTCATTAGAAAGGGCCAAGAAGAATAATTCATGTGCAAGCAGAGTGGCCATTCTTTGGGAGTGTGCCAGTCACTAGAGTGGCTTTGGCTCGTCAGGTTTAGGTGAGAGTAGGCGGTGGGTGAGGTAAATTGTCTTGTAAGTTATCTTTGTTCATTCCTCATCTATTAGAGCATAGTATAGTGAGAATAGCTCCAGGGGCAATATTTTGTACGATATGTGGTTTTGTGGGAAGTCTGGGATCGTGTCCATGGCATTCTCAGGGGGGATGGTGAGCAGCCAGATGTCTTGGTACACATTGGCACCAATGATATAGGTGGACAAGGTCCTGAAGAGAGATTTTAAGGATCTAGGTAGAAAGCTCAGAAGCAGAACCTCCAGGGTAGTCATCTCTGGATTGCTGCCCATATCATGAACCAGTGAGGGTAAGAAGCGGGTGATTAGTCAGGTGAATGTGTGACTGTGGACTGAGATCGGGGGCAGGGGTTCAGATTTGTGGATCATTGGGATCTCGTCTGAGGAAGGTATGATGAGTACGAAAGGGACCAGTTACACCTCAACCCGAGGAGGTCCAATACCCTTGTGGAATGGTTTGCTTGAGTTGTTTAGGTGGGTTGAAACTAATTTGGCAGGGGGATGGGAAGTGGAGTGATAGTACGGAAGATGAATAGTTGGATTACAAATGGAGGCAATGTGCAGTGAGACTCCTAGCAAGGAGAAGCTGATGACAGGGCAAAATTGCAGTTGACAGGATGAGTTGCAACGTAAAAGGCGGACAAAATTGAAAAGGGCGAATACAGGACTAAAGGTGTTATATTTTAATGTGTGCAGTATAAGAATAAGTCTGATGAACTATAGCACAGTTACAGGTTGGCGGGTATGATGCAGGCATCACTGAATTATGGCTGAAAGAAGATAGCTGGGAGCTTAATGTCCAATGATACACATTGTATTGAAAGGACGAGCAGGAAGGCAGAGGGTCTCTGTTGATAAAAAATGAGATCAAATCATTAGTCAGGGGGGACATAGGATCAAATGGAGTTGAATAATTGTGGATAAAGCTAAAGAACTGCAAGGTTAAAAACTTCCTGATGTGAGTTGAATACAAACCCTGAAACAGTAATAAGGATGTGGCCTACAAATTACAATGGGAGACAGAAAATGCATGCCAAAAGGACAATGTTATGATAGTCATGGGGGATTTCAATATGCAGGTAGGTTGGTGGGGATTCCAAGAGGGAGAATTTCTCAAATGCCTATAAGATGTTCCTTTAGAGCAGCTCGTGGTTGAGTACACTAGGAGATCAGCTATTCTGAATTGGGTGTTGCGCAATGAAGCGGAATTGATTAGACAGCTTAAGGTAAAACAACCCTCATGGGGTACTGATTACAATATAATTAGATTCACCCGGAAATTTGAGAAGGAGAAACTAAAGTCAGATATATCAGTATTACAGTGGAGTAAAAAGAATTATAGAGGACTGAGAAAGGAATTGGCCAGAACTGATTACTATGTACAAGTAGGGAGTGATTTTTTTACAACATATTCATTGATTTGTGAGAATAAAATCAGCCCTATGAGGCATTATGCAGTGAAACCATTTTTCCCAGTATGAATCAAATTGTTCCAGCTTATGATTAACAGATGCTGTTTTCTTCTCCATTTTGTAAATGTCCATTGTAATTTCCATTCATGCATTAAAGTTGGGCTCTCCTGTGATAACCATTTCCTAGGAAGAGTCTTTTTACCAGCCACCAACAGTACATTCATTAAATATTTATCTCTTTTCAACCATTCTTGAGGTATATATCCAAAATATATGGTCTTACTCACTAAGGGTATTTCACATTTAAAGATGCCTGGTAGGGCATTGTGTATCCCCCTCCAATAGTCTTTGATAACAGGGCAGTCCCAAAAAATATGATAATGATTTGCATTTTGATTTCTACATTTTCTCCAGCAAACAGGAACGTTACTATTATAAAGGAATTTCTGAGAGGCTGTAATAAAATATCTTATCAGGTTTTTCCATCCCAATTCCTTCCATTTCTGTGAACTGGTACACTTCCATTGATACCTCCATATTATTGTCCTTTCTTCCTCAAATGTAATTATCCCTCTTTCCTTCTCCCATTTTGTTTTAATGTATGAAGTTGAATGTGTTTTAAGATCTGACAACCCTTTGTACATGCTTGAAATGATTCTACTACCGTTATTTGAATTATAGGCTTTTCTAAGTAGCTCTATCAAGCATGTGCTTGCCTTGGTTACATTTTTAAGCATCTTGTTAACGTATTGCTGCATCTGTAAATGCCGATAAAAATCTTGTTTTTCTAATAAGTGTTTCTCTTTAAGCATTTCAATACTGAATAGTGTTCCTTCTTTCATTATGTTGCAAAGAACTTTTATTCCTTTAGCTGTCCAGTCCTTAAATCTAGCATCCAATTTATTTGGAGTAAAATCTAAGTCATATGCACACCATTTAAGAATTGCAATCTCTCCCTCTAGATTATATTCTTGGTACCACTCTGCTGTATACACATCTGATCCTGGTGACTTTCTTAATTTAAGCCTACTAATTGCAGCTTTTAATTCAACTTCAGTTATGTCAGCAGTCATCTTTTGTTCTTCACTTAAAGAGGGTCACTCTAGAGAATTCAAGAAAGTGTCAATTTGGGTTATGCTTCTCCCTGGAGCTTTGGAATATAGAGTTTCGTACAACACTTCAAAAGCTTCTTGAATTTCACTTACCTTATTTTTTATCATTTTCGTTCTTGGGTCCCTAATTCTATGAATTCTATTTTCTGCTATCTTTTTTTTAATCAGTTTCCATGCCAATATTTTCATAGACTTTGATCCACTTTCATAATGTCTCTGTTTCAGAAACATTAAATTTTTCCTGATTTCTTGTGTAGCCAAAATATTAATTCATTCCTAATTTTTTAAATTTCCCCTGTGCCATGTATCCTGTGCCAAATTCAATTTGTGTTTTTCTCTAGTTCCTTCAGCCTATTTTGTAATTCCTCTAATGTTTTATTCCTTATTTTTGTCTTAAATGAGATATCGCTATAATTTTCCCTCTTAAGACAGCCTTCAGAGTATACCATAAAATGGGAGGTGAGACCTCTCCAAACAGAAGGCAACTAAAAAATAATTAAAAGATAAAGATGGAATACGAAAGTAAGCTTTCCAATAAGATTAAAGATGATACCAAAAGTTCCTTCAGACACATGAAGTGTAAAAAGGAGGCACGAGTAGATGTCAGACCATTGGAAAGCGATGCTGAAGAGGTAGTAAAGGGGAGGGGGGCAACAAAATGGCAGATGAACATGAGAAGTATTTTGCATCAGTCTTCACTGTGGGATTCCCCATGTCAGGGGGCATGAATTGTGTGAAGTTACCATTACTAGAGAGAAGGTTCTTGGAAACTGAAAGGTCTGAAGGTAAATATGCTACCTGGAGCTAATGCTGTACACCCAAGGATTCAGAAAGAGTGACTAAAGGGATTTTGGAGGCATAAGTAATGATCATTCTAAAATCGCTAGATGCTGGAATGGTTTCAAAAGACTGAAGATTGTAAATGTCACTCGATAGGGAGAGAGGCAGAAGAAGGGAAATTATAGGACAGTTATTCTGACCTCAGCGGTTGGGAAGATGATAGAGTCAATTGTGGTTTCAGGGTACTTGGAGGCCATAGTCAGCATGGTTTCCTCAAAGGAAATTCTGATGGAATTCTTTGAAGAAATAGCAAGCAGGATAGACAAAGCAGAATTGGTTGATGTCGTGCATTTGGATTTTCAGAAGATCTTTGACAAACTGCCACATATGAGGCTGCTTAACAAGCTACAAGCCCATGGTATTACAGGAAAGATTCTAGCAGGTATAAAGCAGTGACTGTTTGGCAGGAGGCAAAGAGTGGGAATAAAGGGAGCCTTTTCTGGGTTGCTACCAGTGACTAGTGATGTTCCACTGGGGCCTGTGTTAAAGCTATGTGTCAATGATTTAGATGATGGAAATAATAGCTTTGTTGCAAAGTCTGCAGATATTATGAAAATAGGTGGAGGGGCAGGTTGTGTTGAAGAAATAGAGAGGCTACAGATGGACTGAAGTTGATTAGGAGAATAGGCAAAGAAGTTCCAGATAGAATGCAGTGTTGGGATATATATGGTCATGCACCTTGGTAAAAGATATGAACGGGTTGACTATTTTCTAAATGGAGAGAAAGTACAAAAATCTGAGGCACAAAGCAATATGGGAGTCCTTGTGCAGGATTCTCAAAGGTTAACTTGCAGGTTGTGTCTGTGGCAAGGAAGGTAAATGCAATGTTAGCATTCATTTCAAGAGGATTAGAAGACAAGGTTTGACATATTCTTGACTGATCTTGGCATGAAGGGATACAGGGGAAGATAAGAGATTGGAGCTGAGAGGAAAAATGGATCAGCTATGACGAAATGGCTGAGCAGACTTGCTGGGCCTAATGGCCTAATGGCTCCATTATCTTATGGTCTTATGGTGTAAAACAAAGGAACAACGTTGGCTGTTCTCTGGTCTTCTTGACCACTCCAGTGGCACTGACTTGGTGAAAGGGGCAAAATTACCAGGAGAAATAAAAGCTCCACAGCAAAAATTACTTATTATTAGATAAGACTAGATGACAAATACAAGAAGGTAAAAAAAATATTTGGCAGTGCTGAGACCTAAACACAAGAACATATGAAGCAAGGTGGGCAGACAGAGATGCGGTTTTTGTGGCAGGGCTACATCCAAATAAAGGAAAGGTCCCAAATATTCTGAACAGATGGCAGTGGGCAGCAGCAGTTCTGACAGCAATATTCCTGCACTGGAGATGATCAAGAAAAATAATTATAAATAAAATAAAAGCTGGGGTCGTATGATTCAGACAAAAGATCATTGACCAGAGGGAAGGATGATAAAGAGCAAATTTTGCAGAGAAATTGCAGAGATTCAAAAGCCACAGAAAATGCATAATGAGTCAGAAGACATGCATTAAGATGTTTAAAGATGACATGTAGGGCAAGTTGTTCATATAATTACTGTTAGGTGTCTGGAATGGAATACCAGAGTATTAACAGATCCAGGCAGTTTGGTGGAGTTTAAGAGGCTTTTAGCTGGCCTCCTGAATATGGAGTGAATAGAGGAAGATGGATGATGGATGATACACTGTAGGAGAGGATTAGTAAAAATTGGCATCGATTGGTGCAAAAATTGTTGACTGAATGATCTGTTATGAGCTGCAGTGTTCTATATATTCCTTCTTCCATCAATGTGATTGGTACCAATATGGACCACAACCTCTAACTGTTCACTTTTTGAACATCCAGAACTATCTGCGGTCACTGTGATGTCCTAGCCCTGACACCAGGAGACAGTGAACCACCTTGAACCACAATGCACCCAAACACACTCACATGTCTGTCCACAGCTGGTAAATTCCCAGTACTGCTGCTCCCTTGACCTCTCTACTCCCTGTATAGTTCTGCCATCCAGGGCTCTAGGGTTTTGACTCCAGTTGCAATCTCAGGAACCTCTTCCCCCCTCAGTGTCTGCAAAATGCGTTTGGTTGGAAAGCAAGAAGACCTCAAGAGTTTCTTGGACTCCTAGCGATGTGAGAGCAGGTTTGGCTTCAGTTAGAGTGTACTGAGAGAAGTGCCGCCCTGTTATTTTACCCACCACAAATCAATGAAGGGTCAGACATTACTCAGGCAGATTAGCAGTACAGATAATGAATAAATATCAACCATTATTCTGAGATTACTCACAATTTTACCTGCTCTGAAGAAATCTTAATTCCCTGTACACTTGTGAAAGAATGTCCACAAATCCACTGGCTGAAGAGTTCTCCTCATGTCCTGGACAGAATCCATCACTCCACCAGCATTGATAGAACAAATGGTCTGGGTGTTAACATGGTCAAGAAATCTGACATTTTCATAAACTGCTTGGACACTGTGAAAGGCACCAAGTTTTTGTGCTTACCTGCAGCAGGCATGACAGGGAACTAAACAGGATCAATTAAGACTCCTCTATATTCTTTCCACAAAACATTTCTGCAACTGAGAAACTACTTTTTAAGAAATTAATTCATGAAGATCCTTGAACAAAAGATACCCAAAGGCTAAAAAAATTCCCAGGTGTTTCTCTATAGAATAGAGAGTCTTTCTCTTCCCCAAACATTACTAATGTGACTTTTCCCCGATGTTCTGTAACACTCAGAGAGAAAGGAACTCTTCTGTTCATTCCTCACCATCCTTGTACAGCACACTGCACCGTGTACCCTTCACCAATATTCTTCACCACACTGTGTATGGCAATGGAAGCCCCCCCGAGGATCTTGATCTTTGTATCAGACAAAGCTGACTCTGCTTCTCCTTTTGCCAACAAGCTCAGTACTAGACAGAACAATTTCCTGAAATAAAAGCACAACATGGTAGAAACTCTCAGCAGGTCAGGCAGTGAATGTGGAAAGAAGATTCAGAGTCTACATTTCAGATCAAAGACCCTTCATTGAAACACTCTGAATAATTCCCTGACATGGTTGAAACAACTATTTCAGCACAGGATTTAGTAATTGTTCTGTTCGTTTGATGAATGGTTATGAACTCTTTACTTTAGTTAAGTGAAGTTTAAGCCAAAGGGGAGATGTGCAGTTTATTGAGTTGTGCTGGTTGAGCAGGGGGTGTCTGGAGGAGGAAAATAACTGAGAACAGCACAGCTGCTCAGCATAATGCCAAATTAAAATAATTGTTACCACCAATTCATATCCCTCCATTCCCTGTTTAGTCATTTTCCTCAAATAATTTACTCAAACTTGTTGACTGTCCTACATCAACCCACATTCTTCCTCATGTGAGTTAATCTTATCCCCAAGAATTCTCTCCAACACTACTCGAAAAGAAAGTTCCCATTAGAGTCCCACCATAGATCCTTTCAGACCCTAGTGATTCATGCACTTTAATGATTTCCAGAAGATCCATCTTTGGCTTGATCTCAAAACATCCTACAATATCAGAACACCCCACACAGATCTCTCCAAACTTCGTGTCTTACTCCTTGAAGAAAACAGATGAAAATTATTCATTTAGTACTTTTCTAATATCTCATGACTCCAAACATAAATTTCTTGTATGGTCCTACTCTCATCCTCATCATTCCCTTGTTTTTGATCTCAGTAAAACAAGAAGGCTTCGCTCACAGGGCTGTCTCCAGTTTTGTATTGCTCCAATAGAGATTATTATTGAGAGAAAGAGAACAAGTTAGAGATATGGAGACAAGTGAGGACATGACTGGGAAAGTTAACTGAAAGAGAGATAGAAAGAAATATGGCCTGAGGGACAATGAGAGAGAGAGAGGGGGAGAGAGCAAGACAGAAAGAGACAGACAGGGAAATAGGCATAAAGGGATGAAGGGTTAGTGAGAAAGAGAGAGATATATGGAGAGAATGAAAAAGAAGAAGAGTGCAGTATATTGAGACCTGTACTTCACTGTGTTATTCTGCCATTTGATGTCATGTTGCTGTCTTGCCAGCAGGGGAGCCTGGCTGCCTGAAGGAGAACAGCATTTTGTCCCTCTTCATGCTTGGTTTTATTAAAGGAATAATTACTGAGGTGAAGAAAGGAAAATTAAAGAGGTGGTATGGTAGAGATTCATGCAATGGAAAAAAGGATAAACACAGACAATAGTAAATGCTTCAGCTCCACCATTGAATTCAAGGTAAATGTGTAAAAAGTGTGATTGAGCAGCAGGTGGGACCCACTGAGAGGAGAGTGGAAACAGACGAGGGTTGGAAAACTGCTGCACTGTCTTCACAGGAAGAGAGAGAAAATAACACTCAAACAAAACTGGCTTCCTCTGCAGCCTGGGGAGTAAAACAAGGAAAGTGAATTCCTGAAGGAACTGTTCCTTCACACATTTAGCCATATCCTTTGATATTTATTATTGTCTCTGCTTCCTCCAGCCTTTCAATCAGTGGATTTCAGATCATGGCAACTTCCTGAGCAGCATTGATTGCTCCTCTCACCTCTCATCCACCTGCCAATTCTCTAAGATCTCCCCATCGGGTTAGTAATCCAGCTGCCTGGCCGAGAGTCCCAGTTACTGGAAAATACGGATCGATGTGCAGTAGCATTTACTATCTCATCATCTCGGAGAGCTGGGAGACCCTCATGAAACAGTACAGGTCAGGAACAGGCCCTTCAGCCCACAATGTTAGTTATTACAACCCCACTACATGAGTCCCATCAGCCTCCACATTGTACGTATCCCTTTGTTCTCTGCACATTTAATCTCTATCTAAGAGCCTGAACACTTCCATTGTATTTGTCTCCGTTACCAACCTTGGCACCGCATTCAAAGCATCCACTATTCACTACATAACAAAAATTACCCTGCACATCCCCTTAAAACATATCCCCTCTCACCTTAAATGTTTATCCTGTGCTATAAGACATTTCATCCCAAAGAAAAAGCTACTGCTTTTCTACTGAGTAGCAATAGTGTAAAGTATTACAGTACCAGTGGCCAGGGTTCAATTCTGTTGCTATATGTAAATAATTTGTATGTTTCCCAGGCCCATGACCACATGGGTTTCCTCCAGATGCCCCAGGTTTCAACTTTCATTCCAAAGACATAAGGGTTAGTAAATTAATTGTTCATTTGGGCAGCAGATGCTCATTGGGCCAGTAGGGCCTCTTAATGTCCTGTATCTCGAAATGTAGTTTACAATTATATAAATACTCAATACAGTGATGCTAGAAAGTTTGTGAATCTTGGAGAATTTTTACTATTACTGCATAAATATAATCTAAAATGTGATCAGATCTTCAAGTAAATCCTAAAACTAGATAAAGAGAACACAATTAAATAAATAGCAGCAAAAACATTGTTCTTGTTCATTTATTTATTAAGAAAAATGTTCCAAAATCACATGTATTATTGTAAAAAGTATGTGATCCTCTGGGTAATGCCTTCTATAAAAGCTATTTGAGGTCAGGTGCTGAAATCAATGAGATGAGATTGGAGGTGTAGGTTGAAGAGGTGCTCTGCCCTATAAAAAAAATAGACACACACTAAGTCAGGTTGCTGATGGAGCCTGCTCTTCTCAAGAAAGATCTGTTTATGCGCGTCATGCCTCAATCAAAACAGCTTTCAGAGGACTTTAGAAGAAGAACTGTAGAAATGAAAGAAGCTGGAAAAGGCTACAAAAGCATTTCGAAAGACCTGCGTGTTCATCAGTCCACAGTAAGAGAAATTGTCTACAAATGGAGGAAACTCAATACTGTTGCTACTCTCCATAGGAGTAGGCATCCTACAAAGATTACACCAAAAGTAAAACATGCAGTGCTGAAGCAGGTGAAAAAGAACCCAAGGGTAATAACAAAAGGCCTGCAGAATTCTCTGGAACTTGCTAAGTTCTCTGTTCATCTGTCCTCTATATAAAAAAAACTGAACATGAATGGTTTTCATGGAAGGACACAACAGAGGAAACAACTGTTGTCCAAAAAATTCATTGCTGCACATCCCCAGTTTACAAGAGACCATCTGGATGTTCTATTTATTTTTATTTCTAAATCCTTTTTTGACATTGTTGACTCTAAAATTTCTTCACATATATGGCAGAATAAAAATCCTAGATTAAGTAAAAAAAATATTTACAGAAGTCTGAAAAGGAAGGTGGTTTGGCATTGCCAAATTAAAGATTTTACTATAGGGCAATTAATGTTCGGTATTTAATATTTTGGACACAGGACTAGGTGGCAATACGAAGGCCACAATGGATAAACCTTGAATGTAAATCTGTAAAAGGCTTCTCATTGGTTTCTATTATAGGGACTTCACTTCCCTTTGTTCTTTCTAAATTAAATAAACAAATGGTTAATCCAATAATTAAATATACATTACGAATATGGTTTCAATTTCCTAAAGTTTTTATTTGAATAAGTTTATTTTATCAAGCCCTATTATATCTAAAGAGCAAACATGAGGAAATCTGCAGATGCTGGAAATTCAAACAACAACACACACAAACTGCTGGTGGAACACAGCAGGCCAGGCAGCATCTATAGGGAGAAGCGCTGTCGACGTTTCGGGCCGAGACCCTTCATCAGGACTAACCAAAAGGAAAGATAGTAAGAGCTCTATTATATCTAACTTCTTTTTCCACCCTCTGTTATGGATCAAGATTTTTTGATATGGAAAACGAAGGGTATAACATATTTTCGCAACTTATTCTTGGATAACTGTTTCATGTCTTTCGAACAGTTGTCTAATAAATATAATTTACCCAGATCTCATTTTTAGATACTCACAAATGAGAATTTTTTTGAATAATATGTTACAGACTTTTCCAAATTCCCAGCCGATATCACAGAATTTTTTTTTAGGTTTAAACCCTTATCAGAAGGGTTTAGTAGCAACTATTTATGATATGATCATGAAAATATAGCAGGTAAATCAGATAAAATTAAGAATGAATAAGAAAATGAACTTCAACTTTACTTACCTACAGAGAAATGGGAGAAAATTTTACATTTAGTTAACTTCTTCTCTACATGTGCTAAACACGCGTTGATATAATTTAAGGTGGTGCATAGGGCCCAAATGTCTAAGGACAAACTTGTTCATTTTTATTCCCACATTTAATCCTATCTGTGATAGATGCTATTTCAAAGTAGCCTCTTTGACACACATGTTCTGGTCTTGCCCTTTTTTGGAGAAATATTGGTACTATTTCAACAGTTTTGAGTATTAATTTACATCCTCACCCTATTACTGCAATTTTTGGCTTACCAATGGTGGAAAACAGTTATATATCCCCTTCAGCTCGTCAGACGATTGCATTTGTTACATTAATGGCTAGACGATTCTTTCTATTAAATTGGAAAGAAATTAATTCTCCAACTGCATTCCAATGGTTTTCCCAAACTATATTTTGTTTAAATTTAGAAAAAATCAGAAGTGTTATTTTTGACCATTCGGTTAAATTTGAAGAAAACTGGAGACCATTTATTCAACACTTTCATATGAGATAAACCTACATTTCCCAAACCTTTTTATTACCCTTAAATATTTAGATAGAGGAACAGAGTTATTGACACTACTGGTTATATCCATCATAATATAGTTTTATCATATATGTATATATGACAAAGCTAGGTTGGTCTTCTTTCACCTGGCTTTTTTATCACATAATCCACATCATTAACTTTAGGCATAATTTCATAAGGACCATGAAATCTAACTTGTAAAGGATTCATTTGCACTAGGAAAAGAACCAGCACCTTATCTACAGGCTTAAATGTCCTCATTCTAGCTTCTTTATCATACGAGGTTTTCATTTTCTCCTGAACCGATTTAAAATTTTCCCTGGCTAAGCTACAATCTTTATGTAATCTATCCTTAAATTTTGAAACATAATCCAGCAGATTAGTATGTATCTCTTGATTAATCCATTGTTCTTTTAATAAAGCCAAAGGTCCTCTAACTCTGTGCCCAAATACAAGTTCAAGTGGGCTAAAACATAATGAACCCTGTACTGACTTCCGTACTGTAAATAAAAGCAAGTATATGCCCTCATCCCAATCATTTTCATTTTCTACACAATACATCCTAATCATAGTCTTGAGGGTAGAATGAAACCTCTCCAAGGCTTCTTGTGATTCTGGATGGTATGCAGACGAGGTATTCTGCTTAGCTCCTAGTCTATAAACTACATTGGTCAGATTGTATTTCCTTAGACAACACAAAATAAGTAAAGAATTTTATAAGAGCCTTTATTACATTTTAGTCATTATATTCCTGAGTGGCATTGCCTCTGAAAACCTAGACACTGTGCATGTAATGGTCAGCAAATATAGATACCCAGTTTTAGCTTTTGGCAATGGGCCTACACCATCTGTTCACCAAAAAGACAGTTCACCAAATGCGGGAATAGATTGCAGTGGGGCCACTGGAGTAACATGATTACGTTTACCCACAATTTGGCAAGAACGACATGCTCTATAAAATGTCGCCACATCTTTTCTCAAACCAGGCCAGTAAAAATGTTTAAAAACCTTGTTCACAGTTTTCTTTACCCCTTGATGTCCAGCCAAGGACACACTATGGGCTAAAGTTAAAATCTCATTCTGATAAAGTTTAGTAACTGCTAACTGGTGAACAATCTTCCATTCATCACTTGCAGGAATTGAATGTGATCTCCATTTCCTCATTAATACTCCTTTCTCAGAATAATATCGTATGGGCAACTTATTAAATTTATTATCCGGGAGAGCTTGTTCCTTTACTTTGATAATCTCAGGGTCTCTATTCTACTCTGCTATCATCTCCTTCTGATACAGAGACAAATCTTCATGGTCAGAATTACTCCAAGAATCTTGATCAAACAATGAAGGTAAGAAAGTTTCTGAAGCATCATCAAAATTCGAATCCCGAGTTGAACAGTCCTGGGTAATCCTGCTTATCAAGCTTTTTGGACATAGCTCGAGTTACAACACAGGAAGAATCTGTGTTAGAATCCATCCGTCGTTCCTCTGACTTTATTTCCAAATGCACTTCAGGAAAGACATGTCCATATGCTAAGTCATTCCCCAACAATAGAGAAACATCATTCACAGGTAAGCTGGGTTGCAGTCCGATCTTAGCAGATCCTGTAACTAACCCTGACCTTAAATTTAGTCTATGCAAATATATAGGCATAAGGGCACTCTCAACATCTCATAGATAGTTTACCTCACCGGTGTCAGACTCATTACTAAACTTTAACACACTGTCTAACATTAATGATTGAGAAGCTCCAGAATCCCTGAGGATTTTCATTGGCACCAGAGTGGATTCCTCTTTCAAGGATACAAATCCAACTTTTTTTAAATTATCATATCCCCTCTTAACTTGGTCAGACTCAGACAAAGCTTCATTTATATCGATTGAACCCTGTGGATTTACAGGTGTTTTAATATGTTGCCCTCAAGCATCTAGGACTGCCTCATTCTCCTTCTTCTTCAATCGGAAACAGTCAGCTATTACGTGACCAAGTTTCTTACAATAATTACAAATGGGACGAAACTGTCTTTCCTTCACATGTTTTCCTTCCTCCTTACTTTTCTCACTAACTTCTGATTTAATTTCTAGTTTACCTTAACTCTGTGCTATTCTTCCTTTTAGAAGTTCTACCTTGAGGAAATTTACTCTTAAGGATTAAAGCATACTCATCAGCTAAGTTAGCAGACTCTTGCAATGTAGCGGTGTCCCTCTCATTTAAGTATGTTCCTACTTCAACAGGGATGCTCCTTTTAAATTCCTCCATTAAAATTAACTCTTTTAATTTATTATACTCCCCAATCACATTTTTAGAGGAAACCAATCTCTCAAAACATACAGCTTTATCGTAGGCAAATTCCACATCAGTTTTTTCCATGGATTTCTTCAAATTTCTGAATCTTTCTCTGTAAGCTTCTGGAACCAGTTCATACACTTTCAATATATGCTGCTTCACAGTATCATAATCAAGTGCTTGCTCCACAGTTGAAGCTGTATAAACTTGTTGTGCCTTGCCTTTAATTACACTCTGTAACATTACTAGCCAATTCTCTTTTGGCCACTCTGAAATCTGAGCAACAGTTTCAAAATGTTAGAAATATGTATCCACTTCTGTTTTATTAAATGGAGGAGCTAATATAACTTTTTGACTAGCAACAAATTGTTTCCAAGAACCAGAGGACTGATTCTCGGACCTTAATTCCGCCATCGCAAGTTCAAATTCCCTCCTTTTATTTTTCAGCTTCTAACCTACTTCGTTCCAAGTCCACTTTACATTGTTCTAACTTCATTTGTTTGATTTGTAACTGCATCTCTAGATTACTTATTGGAAACATATCTAAAACCACTTCTTCAAAACCACCCGACTCTACATAATGTAACGAGATTTTTCTCTGAATTACAGGCCTTGTTGTAGCCTTCAAAATACCTTTAAGTTCCAACCTGCTAGCAATCTCAGATACATCACTCTTTATGCCTTCGCAAATAACACCGAATAAAAACTTTCTGCTAAATAATTGGTTTAAGCCTAAATGGGATTTAATTTTTCTAAAGGTAGGCTCAGTAGATTTAATTTAAATAAAGGTTGTAAATTAATTTTAATTAGTGTTATTTATGTCATGAAAATTGATTGACAATGTTGAATCACAAAGTTTCTAAAAAAACATATGCCAAAATAATATTAATAAATAAATAGCCTAAGACACAGCTTTTTACAAGAGTTTGAAAACATTTTTTTCCTGAGTGACATGATCAGGATCAAATATAGGCCTAGCATGTGTAAACTGTGCTTGTTGTTTGCCACAGACCAGGCACAATGGAATAGGACAACTTGGATCACCAGTCCATGTAAAACCCATGGATAAGTAGCTTCATTGCAAAGACTGACTCTTTTGTGTCCGTTGTTGCACTAGTGCAGTGAAATAACTGAGAAGATTGTAATTCTTTATCAATAATCTTGTCAGAATTGTCAGTAGGCCTAGGCCTAGAATCCTCCTCTTCCATCTCACACCTCCTCTTCAAAAATCACCACATTGAAATTAAAATTTCACTCTAATTTTCTACTACACCAGTAGAGTTTGTTCGCTTCCACCAATCAGTCGGTGGTGTGTAAAGAGAAGTTGGGTGAGGTAATCAAGGAGGGTGAGGCTGATATCACAGCCCAAGTTGGGCGAGTCCCTTCAATGCTTGGAAAAAGCACTTCACGCTCCTCATCAGCCTATTATCTTCCTCTCCATACAATACAGAGCTCACCAATTATCAATGGCCTCCCCTATTTCATGTCAAAAACTGAGAATGGACTCAAGCAAATAAACATGGTCCTGCTGCGTACTGCCATACTGTGCTGACAGACTTCTAACGAAAATGCTAACAGGGCTGCTCAGTCACTGTCCACTATGGTGAGTGCTAGCACACATTTTTTTTAATCACTATGTCTTGCAGAAGCCTAGGGTTCTGTGGATCCTCAGATGAGAAACCGTACAATAGAGCGTTGAGCCTCTGAGGTTCTTGATCACCTGTATTTACTAATAAATATCTTAACTAGAGTTGTTCAGCATTTGTGCTTTCAGTTTAATCTTGTTAAGCTAATTGTGGCTGGCATGTGTATCCCACATTCTATGATGATTTAAAGAGGACTCTCAGGCAGTGCCTCAGTGGGGTTGTTGTGTTGGAGATGATGGATTACCTTGTGGCATCAGTCGGTTGTCCCTCTGAGGCTCTGGGTCTGATGTTTAGCCTCTTGCTTTAGTCTCTTCCTTGGGATTGTGCTATCCTTCCACATCTGGGTCCAGTCCTCTGTGAGTGCACCATGACACCAGAAGTACATTTATGCATCTCCAGATGGACTTCACGCTGTTACCCAAATGTATGGGTTATGATGATGTAGCTGTTATTTTGTTTGTTTGTTCGTTACATTGGAACATCCCATTTGTTTGCCCGTATATGCCAGCCGTCTCTCCCGTTTTGGTTAAACAGTTGGATATTCATACTCTGAATGTCAGTATGTTGCAGTACTGCATGGCACCAATGTAAAGTCTTAGCAGTTCCATCAACATGTTTTTGAAGCCCAGAAGATCATGATGGCTGCAGAGTATCACACTTAGCAGCCAGGAGATTGTGTACTACTGAGATTGTACTGGTGAAGAAAATCCCTTGAGCCTGGGTGGGAAGATCCTTTTCAATATTACATATACATCTCTGAAGGTCCAAAGGAAGCTGGCATAGATCCATGCAGTGCATGTTAAGCCAGCGGTGCCACTAAACTGAACAGGAAGCCAGCAGAATCTTGATAAGGATGAATAAATTGATTTTTGATCAATGTTACCTGTGGCCTTAGGGATTTCTCTGCATGTTAAGTTTTGGGTAATTTGTGCAAATGTTTTCTGCCTAAGTACTGAACTTTCTCTGGATACTAATATTCCCTTCATCTAAGTTACGAATGTGCATTATGTACTAACTGGTGGAGTTTTGGGGGATGTTCTAGAGCAGGGGTCAGCAACCTTTACCACTGAAAGAGCCACTTGGACCCGTTTCCCACAGAAAAGAAAACACTGGGAGCTGCAAAACCCGTTTGACATTTAAAATGAAATAACACTGCATACAACGTTTTGTTTTGCCTTTATGCTATGTATAAACAAACTATAAGGTGTTGCATTTATGAAATTGATGAACTCCTGCAGAGAAAACGAAATTACATTTCTGCATGCAACAAAAACATTTTGAACTCCGAAAAAAAGACGTTGGGTTGAAGGTTACTTTTAAGTAAAATACTCAATGTCTATTTGAGTCCTTCTTGTATTTATGAAAAACGCCAAACTTAAATTTGCCGCCAGCAGCAAACCAAAAATAATGTCAGCCTGCTGTCAACCTGAAAAATAAAAGGACTATTTCACTGAACAATGAAAACATATGAATATACATAAAATAATAGGCAATTAAAATATTTATCATACTTGGTCAGGTTGACTCACACCTGACAATGCAGTCGTATTCAGTAGGGATGGATCAATGCTTAGGGGAGTGACCGGGAAGGATAATGTGTTTTTTTCCTCTCTGAACTCACAGAAGCGTTTCTCAAACGATGTTTGCATTGCGATGATTGCAAAATGTAAATACTCCGAATTTATCATGTCGTGACCTTGTTTGAACTCTCTCAAATTGGGGAAGTGAGACAATGTGCCTTTCTGTAAATCTCTGGCAAGCACTGTCAACTTGCGCTCGAATGCCAAAACTTCCTCCAACATGTGCAGGGCTGTACGTCCTTACCCCTGAAGAGCTGTGTTCAGTGTGTTCAGGTGCGCTGTCATGTCTACAATAAAGTGTAGCTTTTCCAGCCACTCTGGCTGTTCCAGCTCAGGAAAGGTGAGCCCTTTGCTGCCCAGGAAAGTTTTCACTTCTTCCAGACACGCGACAAAGCGTTTCAGCACCTCCCCTCTGGACAGCCAGCAATAAAAACACGTTGTAGCGGTGTGCTACACGCAGTCAGTAAACTGCATTCAAAGATAGCTTTATTCGAACTAAACAGCCTTGCTTTTAAGCCTCCCTCAACCCGCCCCCCATGGGCGCGGATGCTGCAAAAGACACGTACTCACAAACCCCGTAGGCTATCTCCCTTAGCCTGAACGCTGGCTAATTGTGAGCCGGTTCGGATGTGTCAGGAAATGGGTCGCCACAACGTCTTATTTAGATTGTACAAGATCACCATAATCTTCAAATTTAGAATTACATTTCAAAAACTAACAAACTAACATAAAATACATTTTAATTAAATACTGACCAATTATTTCCCAAAGCAACAGGGAGCCGCAGCACAGACGTGAAAGGGCCACATGTGGCTCTGGAGCCGCGGGTTGCCGACCCCCGTTCTAGAGGGTCCAACCATTTGAAAGGTGCAGCCTGTACCCCTAATTCATAGTGAGTTTGACTGTTCTCGAATTTGGTCATGAGAGCAGAATTGTGAAGGGAGCAAGGGACTGTATTACCCATTATCCTTGCAAATGGCACTGTTTGAAATGCTGGCATCAACCTTCCTTTCACAGACTGCATAATCCACAGACCTGGAGCTAAGGATCAAGGTGAAGTATATTATTGCACCACGACAGGATGGAGCTGGACCTGGGTAACTGTAGGTGTAATGTTTATACCACCAATGACCCTCTGTATCCTGGTAATGGTAATGACAGGTGTGTGGCCACATGTCCAATTACTGACTGCCAGGACTACCCCTTGATGCTGTTCCATTTGATCTTAAGCAAATAAATACTTATTTATTCATTCACAAACCATGTGGAACAGATCCTTCTGGCCCTTTGAGCTACTCTGCCCAGCAATTCCCCAATTAAATCCGAGCTTAATCATGGGATAATTTACAATGACCAATTAACCTACTAACCATTCTGTCTTTGGACTTTGTGGGGGGTATGGAGGAATGGAGCACCCAATGGAAACCCCTGTGGTCACAGGGAGAATGTACAAGCTCCTTACAGGCAGCAGTGGGAATTCAACCTATGTTGCCTGTTCTGTGAAGTGTTGTGCTAGCTACTTCACTACTGTGCTGACCCAAGTGTGTGATGTACTTTGAGTTTTGGAAGCTACCAAGAACATCTCCAGGAAAATGCTCATTTGTCAAAATGAATGAAGACATTTTTAATCACCAGTTTTAGTATCTCTCTGATGTCCACCATCAAAGAGAATGTACAGAGGGAAGCGCCCACCCTGTCATTATACCTCTCACACAGTGTAGAACTGTCAGTCATCTCTTTATCTCTGTGGTGCATTAACTAATAATCATAACCCAGTTAAAGAACAAAGCAGGGATTAGCTTGAGATTACTCACTGCTTTGTGTACCTTGAAGAAACCTTGATTCCTCATCTGGTTTAACGAAAATCCCCACAACACCACTGGATGAGCAGTTCTCCTCGTCTCCTGAGCAGAATCCGTCACTCAACCAGAACTAACAGAAGTGGTCTGGGTGTTATCATATTCAAGAACCTTTACATTTTCTCCAACTGCTTTGAAGAATCAGTGTTGGCAAGGGTCCTGGATAAATGCAGGTTCTTATGTTTGCTTGAGGCAGGCTGACAGAAGATCAACTAACGGGAGCCATTAGGATTCAATGTATTTCTATATCTGAGCCATAGAACAATAGAGCATTACAGCACAGAAACATGCCCGTCAGCCTATCTAGTCTCTCCCAAGCCTTATTCTGCCTAGTCCCATTGACCCACACCTGATACATAGTTCTTGTTACATAGACCTTGTAGTTCCAAGGTCTGGGAAACTTCAATCATCATTGAAATCAAACATAACTGATTGGACTCACCCGCATAAAAAAATCTGCCAACCAATCATTGATTGATAGAGTTGAACAAGATGAATGGAAGCTAAAGGAATGTCTTGTGATTTCCAAGTGTGACTGTATGTTTGGTATTGGTGTGTTGTTTGGTAACTGAACATTGAGAAATGGAGGCTGCAGAAAGCATTTATGATTCCATAATGTTTGTCATGATATCAGAATTCAATGATTATTATTATTGAGATCAATTAGGATGTAATTTTCAGGTGAAACTTCAAAATCCACAGATTATGTACACAGACCACCTCACTCATTCATATGCTTGATCTCTTCAGTTTCCCCTCCATTTCCCATTGTGGGAAAATCTCCCTCTGTCACTGACTATGGAAAGCTTGTAATCCATTTGTAAGGATCAGGTTCAATTTAGAATCATGGTCTCCATCCAATAAGAAGCTGGAATGAAGTCTGCTCAGAAGGAGCAGGGAAGGATGTGGAGATAGTGCAATGCTTGATATTTGACACTTCTCCTGCGACAGCTCATGGAGATCCGAGAACTAACATGATGGGAAAAGGAATCCATGGATCTCTAGTGGAGAGGAACTGATGGAACAAATGGATTGTTCTTTCCCTGGATTTCCTCTTCTTCCACAATCACTTTCTACCAGTGGATTCCAGATCACAAGAAATTCTTGATCAAAACTCATTCCTCCTCTCACCTCTGATCCACTTGCCAATCATCTATGCTCTCTAACCTCTAATTACTGCTTCTCTTGCCTGGCTGAGAGCTGTTGGAAGCTGTTGATAAACTAGCTGATGATATTTGTGTCTGGGACACTGAACTAAGCAACTCATGTAGAGATGTCCTGGGATTGGACCCTCTACCACAGCCATCTGACTTTGAGTGAAAAATTAGTCCATCCATTGAAACTCCTTGACGACCCTTGTCTCAGGATCACAAGGTCTCCTCAATGCTGCACTCTGTCAAATGCGGCCTTGTTTTGAAGGAGTGTCACTGCGAGCTCACCTCTGCAGTCCAGCTGTTTGATCTTCGTTTGGACCAAGATGTGATATGGTTGAACTGAGTGATCTTCATGAAACTGACACTGAGTGTGAGTGTGTACATTATAGCAAAGGCAGTGATACTGGACAGCTCTGTGGACAACTGCTTCTATCAATTCGCTGGTGAATGAGAGGGATTATTGGTATTTAGCTAGGTCCTGCTTCAGAGGGAATCTGAATTTTGGGCCAATCCATGTTGCAGACATTGAAGAGGAAGGGAAAGTTTGAAATGGGTTCATTTATAGGAAGGGTCAAGAATATATTCTGAATTGGAGGCATGGATCCTTGTGCAAATGGACCCTGGAATTCTGCATTTGTAGACCATGGTCAGTTTGGGTTCCCAAAAACAATCTCCATCAAACAACCTCCACAATCTCCATCAATGGAGGAGCACTGCAGAGCCATGTACTTAGCCCTCTGGTCTACTTGCTTTACATCTATGACTGTGTGGCTAAATGCAGCCCCAACACCATATACAAGTTTGCTGACAACATCACTGTTGTGGGCTGTATCAAAAGCGGTCATGAATCAGTATACAGGAGGGGGATTGTAAGTTAGGCTGAGTAGTATAATAATAACAACCTCTCACTCAATAAGACCAAAAACTTCAGGAGAGCGAAACTAGAGGTCCATGAGCTAGTAACTGTTGGAGGATCATAAGTGGAGAAGATCAGGAACTTTAAGTTCCTGGGTGTCACTATCTCAGAGGACCTGTCCTGGATTCTTCACATAAATATAATTGCGAAGGAAGTACGACAAGGCCTTGACATCCTCAGGAGTCTGCCGAGGTTCAGCGTATCATTAAAAACCTTAGCAAACTTCTGTAGATGTGTGGTGTAAAGTGTGCTGACTGGCTGCATTCCAGCCTGGTGTGGGTACATCAATCTCTTTGAGCAGAAAATCCTACAAAAGATAGTCCAGGTAATTATAGACCAGTGAGCCTTACGTCTGTGGTGGGAAAGCTGTTGGAAAAGATTCTTAGAGATAGGATCTGTGGGCATTTAGAGAATCGTGGTCTGATCAGGGACAGTCAGCATGGCTTTGTGAAGGGTAGATCATGCCTAACAGGCCTGATAGAGTTCTTTGAGGAGGTTACCAGGCATATAGATGATGTTAGTGCAGTGGATGTGAACTACATGGATTTTAATAAGGCATTTGACAAGGTTCCACATGGTAGGCTTATTCAGAAAGTCAGAAGGCATGGGATCCAGGGAAGTTTGGCCAGGTGGATTCAGAACTGGCTTGCCTGCAGAAGGCAGAGGGTCATGGCGGAGGGAGTACATTCAGATTGGAGGGTTGTGACTAGTGGTGTCCCACAAGGATCTGTCTGGGACATCTACTTTTTGTGATTTTTATTAACGACCTGGATGTGGGGGTAGAAGGGTGGGTTGGCAAGTTTGCAGACAACACAAAGTTTGGTGGTGTTGTAGATAGTGTAGAGGATTGTTGAAGATTGCAGAGAAACATTGATAGGATGCAGAAGTGGGCTGAGTAGTGGCAAATGGAGTTCAACCCGGAGAAGTGTGAGGTGGTACACTTTGGAAGGACAAACTCAAAGGCAGAGTACAAAGTAAATGGCAGGATACTTGGTAGTGTGGAGAAGCACAGGGATCTGGGGGTACATGTCCACAGATCCCTGAAAGTTGCCTCACAGGTAGATAGGGTAGTTAAGAAAGCTTATGGGTTGTTAGCTTTCATAGTCGAATGATAGAGTTTAAGAGACGCGATGTAATGATGCAGCTGTATAAAACTCTAGTTAGGCTACACTTGGAGTACTGTGTCCAGTTCTAGTCACCTCAGTATAGGAAGGATGTGGAAGCATTGGAAAGGGTACAGAGGAGATTTACCAGGATGCTGCCTGGTTTAGAGAGTATGGATTATGATCAGAGATTAAGGGAGCTAGGGCTCTACTCTTTGGAGAGAAGGAAAATGAGAGGAGATATGATAGAGATGTACAAGATATTAAGAGGAATACACAGAGTGGACAGCCAGCGCCTCTTCCCCAGGGCACCATTGCTCAGTACAAGAGGACATGGCTTGAAGGTAAGGGGAGAGAAGTTCAAGGGGGATATTAGAGGAAGGTTTTTCACTCAGAGAGTGGTTGGTGCGTGGAATGCACTGTCTGGGTCTGTGGTGGAGGCAGATACACTAATGAAGTTTAAGAGACTACTAGACAGATATATGGAGGAATTTCAGTTGGTGGGGTTATATGGGAGGCAGGGTTTGAGGGTCAGCACAACATTGTGGGCCGAAGGTCCTGTAATGTGCTGTACTATTCTATGTTCTATGTTCTAAAAGGTAGTGGATTCGGGGCAGTACATCATGGGTAAAACTCTCCAAACCATTCAGCATATCTACATGAAAAGTTGCCATAGAAAAGCAGCATCCAATATCAATGATCCTCCCAGACAGGCCTTGCTCTTTTCTTGCTGCTACCAACAAGTAGAAGGTACAGGGGCCTCAGGACTCGCACCACCAGGTTCAACAACTGTTACTACTCCTCAGCCATCGGGCTCTGGAACAGAACATGATAGCTACACTCAATTAAAGACTCTTTTATATTGTTATTTCATGCTCATGATTTATTGCTATTTATTTATACCTGCATTTCCTTAATTGTTTACAGTTTACAGTTCCCGATGTTTAGTCTCGAATTGCTGTTCTATAAATTTGCTGAGTATGCCCACAGAGAAAGTATCTCAGGGTTGCATGTGGTGACATGTATGTACACTGAAAATAAATGTTGCTTTGATCTTTGATGTAGATTTTGAAGGAGGAGGGTACCTATTCTGCATTTGTCATGTGAGCATCACCAGTGTTTTATCAGCAATATAGACTGATGCATTCATCGTGGGAACAAGAAGATATTAGCAATATCCTGGAGATTTTGCTCAAAAGAACACAATGTTAATCCTTATTTAGAAGGACAACTGCACAGATGTCATAAATCAGAAATTAAAGTGCAGAAAATATTGCAAGTTACACAGCATTTGCAGAGGGAGACATGAGAACATGTTTCACGCTGGAGAGAAAGTGGGGTAAAGGGCAGAGAAAGTGAGTGAGGCATGGGGGAAATGGGGAAGGCTGAAAGATGGTGAACAGTGTTGGTGAATTATCAAACGTACATATAGGGGAGGAGAAAACACTAATACAGAAATATATTTTTCCCATCATCAAGGGGTGTTCTACTGAAGTTACCAGTAGTTCATCAGAACTAAAAAGTGAATGGTTCAGAGTAGAAACGTCTGGAAAGGGTTAAAGGAAAGTTGGTGCCTTGTTGATTGCAGAGTCATTGAACAAGTTCAATAAAACTGAGACAGATGTCAGATTGTGAGAAAAGGAGATTTACAGAGCTTGTTATTGTGCAACTCACGTTCTTCACTGAAAAGGTCCATTGTTTTGTTTTTTTAGTCACAACTGAGATGTGTTATATAACATATTATTGATAAAACTAGAATTTCCTGTACAACCTTGTTGCTGCAAAGTGCTGTTGATTCAAATTTTTAAGAAATCATTGTATTACGACTGGTAACATCTGAGTGCAGATGAGGTCTCAGTGTAACACGGTAGAATATCAGTGAGACTTCCTTATTTTCATTCTCCAAAGACCAGCTGTAACCGACCAACTGGGTTAAGGGCTTGACTCCACATTTTTTCACTTTACCAGTGGACTAAATTTCTGCATCATTTGAACCAGAATGCCAGGACCGATTCACACACCATCATTTACTGGTTCCTCACTATGTAAAATCTTCTGATTTGCTATTTCTCCCATCAAACAACCAACTTCCCATTTCCCTGCAAAGGAAATATGCTGGTCGGGTGAGACTGAAAGACTGGCCTGGAGCCATTAGTACTGGAAAGAGATGGGACTACTTTGTTATTTTATTTCTTTCTTTATTTGGAGATACAGTGTGGGGAAAGCCCTTCCAACCCAATGAGCCACACTGCCCAGCAACCCACCTCTTTAAACACAGGTCAATTTGCAATGACCAATTAATCCACTAACCTGTACGTCTTTGCACTGTGGGAGGAAACTGGAACACCCAGAAGAAACTCATGTGGTTCATGGGGAGAATGTACAAACTCTTCAGGGAAAGTGCTGGAAATGAACTCTGAATTCCAGAGTGCTGCGAGCTGTAATTGCATCGTGCTAACTAGTTTGTGGGAGTCAAGAGGGAGTAAGGTCCATGCAGGACTGTGGGGGTGGACTGGGGAGTGGAAGTAGCTGGATCATTCTTACATAGAGATTGTATAGAATTGATAGACTGAATGGCCTCATTTCTGCTGTAACCATTCTGCAAGTCTGTGACCTCAGATGTGTAGACCTGGGGAACCAGAAATCACTATCAACCAGAGAGGTTGCATTTCAGGTCCCCAAACACTCAGTCATTTTAGACCTTGCTCAGAACGGAATTTGGATGTGGTGAGACTTTAAACAAAGTGTTGTCTGGCCCAGTGAATTGAACCCACTCCAGCACAGTCTTTCAGGTCCGCTGAGATACTTCAGTACATGCAATATGCACATGTTTCTGTGTAGTTCACCTCCTTCCATGAACACATTGTGATCAGTTTGGTTTTCTTACACGGGACATGCATGGTTGGAGTTTATTCATTTCTGACATGAAGGCCGCTCAGGCAAGGCATGAGGAAGGAAGATATGCTGGAGTAGTCAACATGAGAAGGAACTGATGAACAAGAAATTGACAAACACCCTGCAGAGAGTAACACAGAGCAGCAAACACACAGAGGGAGATCCGGAGTCAGTAATAAACTGCATAGGATTGAGCAGGTCTGGATTTAGTGTTATGGGAGGAATTTGTGCAGTCGGAAGTGGTGTTGCTGGAAGTTGGATGAGAGTGTACTAGTTAGCATAATTCCTACCACTGTCTTTAAGGAGTTCTGTGACTGTGTGGGTTTCCTCCGGGTGCTGTGCTTTTCTCTCGTTCAAAGGTGGACTGGTTAGCAATTTCATTGGTCATTGTAAACTGTCACGTGATTAGGCATGGGCTGGGCAGTGCAGTTTGAAGGGCTGAAAGGGCCGATTCTGCAATTTTTCTCAATCAATCAATAAATCAGCAAATACTACCAAGGAATTTGCTGAGTGCATTGTAATAAGGAGTTTACAGAAAATCCAAGGGCACTGGGGTCAATATGTAAAGGACAGGCACATAAGACCAATGTTACTTTAATTCAGCAAGAACAAAAGGAGAAAGTTAAGGATCATGCTGAGCAAAAATATCAGGCCAATGAACAACATGGTTCCTGAAATGGGCCTAACCCGGATAATGACATCCTCTTACAATTTCTGAAAGATGAATGCGTCCACATCTGACCCGGATAATAAAACAGGGGATACCCATTGGTCACACACTTCATCAAATCCTTTAAAGGATGATGAGAGAGAAACACAAAGGGAAATCAAAACAGGAGAATGTGCAGCTGGTGTGGCAGGTGTAAGACAGGAGAGGAAAGGTGAGATGGAATGTTTCAGGTGTGGAAGCAGAGAGCATAAACTCGGGATTATCAAAACAGGGGAAAAGGCCGAGTTTAGTGCAGTGATTGTGGGGCACAGCCAGGATAATCTATGATCAAAAGGTGGAGGGAAAGTGGGAGAAGGATCGGGAACATGGCAAGCTGAAAATCAGCACTCTACTCTGAGTGGTAGTGTAGGTGTCGGTGTCTTTCAGAGCTCCACAAAGGAATTAAAGCAATTCATGATAAAATGACTAGTATTGGTGCTTGGTGGGAAGGGTGCAGACACCAGGAAGTTTGTCAATGCACTGTTTAGGACAGGCAGTGCACTATGTTGGTAGACGCTGGGGTCGTAATATTATAACACATCTTGACTTACTCATTGCAGCTGCAATGGCCATTGGGGGTGGGGGAGGATGCTTGGTTGATGGATTAAATGAACTTGTTCCAAGGCAGATTGAGGACACGAGGATTATTGTCTGTATTTGTTCGTTATTGAAAATACAGATGAAGGTAAACCCCTTCAAGGTACAGTTTGGATAGTCTAAAGAAATTTATTTGGACACGAGATTAGATAGGGCGAGAAAGTAATACCCAAAGGAAATTTAAAAAGCAATTCTAGAATGTCTCCGCTCATACACAGTGAAGGCATCCATTAGATATCCTAGTCAGAATCGTGTGGAAAATTACGCGGAGCTCACCGAACTCTTGTAAAAGGGAGGAAGAAGAGTGCTGAGATGGTGAAATGCCGGAGGTAGATCAGACCTTTTCGCATCGGAAGAACACCTCGCTGCAGAAACAAGTTTCGGCTTGCCAGATGCGAAGAATCCAGTCTATCTTTTTTGTGATAATTGGGATGGGAAGGGTTTTTATACTGCTGCTGTATGTCATGATGCATTGCTATGAATAAGGATGGGAACGTGATGGCAGGAGGAAAACTCCCAGGCCGTGCTTCAACACAATTGGCTGAACTAAAAGCACTAACAAAAGCTATTAAATTACAAAAGGGACAGAAGATGAACATTTTCACAGACAGTAGGTAAGCTTTCGGAGTAATACATGATTAACTGGCAGATTGGGCAAATGTGAAGGACTCGGGTCCAATCCCAGGAGAGTTAACGAGAGTCAGGTAGGAAAAGAAGGAAGACTGAAAGGCAATAGATGACAGTGCATTTTCAGAAGAAAAGCAGATTTGGTTACAGCTACTATCCTTGCAATAGGGAGATGGGATGTGGCAAGAAGGTGCACAATTAGTAACCCCAGAGTTGATCAGACATACGTTGTTAAAAAAACCTGCCATGGTTTATGATGCACCATCAATAACTCTCGGAGATTGGAAATGAATGATAGGCTTTTATTAACAGCAAAAGGGAGCACGACATGTCAAAGACTGAGGGAGGAGCAGTGTCCCAATCGCCTTTATACAGGGGTCTATGGGAGGAGCCACAGGAGCAGTCAGCAGAGGGGCGTGTCGAGACAGGTTGACATAGTTTACCACAGTTTAGCCCACGCATGGTGGGATAAGATGAGGACCTAGCCAGGAAGATGTACTGTCAGTGGTGGCTGGGGATGGGGAGAAATATTGATATATTTTGCCAACAGTGTATAAAGATGTGCTCAGTGTGACTCAACAAAAGCTATTAAAATGGCTACAACTTGAGGACTAGGAGGTAAATGGTATTGTTCAGTGATCACTGAGTACTTCCCCAGGGGAATGGAAGCATTCCAGTGGTGGGATTGATCAACTAAGACAATAACCCGTGTGTTGGCAGAGAAGGTAATACCCGGTGGGGAATACCATCGAGCCTTGATTTGGAGCACTTTACTGGGAAGGTGGTCAAGAGGGCTTGCAAGTTGTGAGGGGTGAACTAGAAGCTTCACATTCCAAACCAACCTCATAGTTCTGACATCTGACATTGTTGAGAGAATGAATCACACCTAAGAGGGAGCCTAACGAAGGCCCGAATGGAGACTGGAAAAGGTGGTCCAGGGCCTAACCAGCAGAGCTGATGAAACTGCAAGTAATCCCTATTCATGGGGCAGGATCCACTTGTTTTTAATGAATGACAGGACAGGCTATGCAATGACTGGAGAAAGTGATTACTGGATCAGAGAGCTGAACTTGTAAATACCAGATTAACCCAGTTTGTACAGGAATTGGCCATTCATCTGCATGATCTAAAATGGGACGTCAGTGTAGAGAGTACAAGAGTGGCCAAGTGAAGGAGAATCTGCGAAAAACAGGAGGTAAGGTCATAGTTACGGTTTTACCATCAAAACCAGGACTTTAACCCAGATAGACAGGACTGTTTATGGCAAGCTTGACTGGAGAAATGCGTTCTCACGGAAACTATGACATCACCCCTTTGAGCTCTCTCTCCGTCGCAAGCAAATGCAGAATCAAAGGAATAAGGAGCAACCAACTGCGGGGTTACCAGTGGTACGTGGTTTTACATGGGGAATGTGATAGCATGTGATACTCTAAAAGCAGCATCGTGCTTGGGGGTCATCCTGTGGGGAATGGGGGGACTTGAGAGGGGGATTCCATATTAATATTCGTCATGCAGAGGGAATGTAGTGAGAGCCAGAGAGACACCCTAAGACAAAATGGTGATGACCTGGGACGAGCTAGTAGAACAGGGAATCAAAGGACAGAAGAGGAGTTCCAATTCTTGCAGCTATTTTAGGATATAAATAAAGAAGTTATTGGTAGAGTGAATAGTGACACCCAAAGCCATGATAAAATGCAGTGCTGCCTGGATTTTGTCTGTAGTCAGAGGAAACCTGTATATCTCTAAGCAATCCACGTGCCAATGCAATCGAGTTCTATGGGTCAGAGAGAGCAGTGGAACTGATGCAGTGTTACCCAAGGGAGATCATTGGGCTTGTCCAGACAAGATTGCACAAAGAAGCCTGCCTGAATGTGGTTTTTCTACATATGATAATTATTTCCTCTTCATATTACCTGTTAAGAACAAAATGTTCCTCTTGTATCCCTTGCAAACACCTCCTGTGATGCAACATCTGGAAGAGTTTATTATTAGAGGCAGTTGCAGTGCAATCTGACCAGTGACTGAAATAATGTGATGTAGGAACGGAATTAATGATTACAGGGCGGAGTCTCCTCAGCCAGCTACTGATGGATTCTGCAACTGACTGTTTATGACAGTCACACACTGAACTAGCACCCATTCCACATTTAACTGCTGATTGGGAAAAAGGCATCAGGAAGGATCAGGAAGTCATGAGCAACTGCTGAAAAGGGTAAAGGATCATGAGAATAGTGCCAAATGTGGCTCTAGGGAATCCCAGCTTTTGGAACAGTATTCAGAACGGGCAGGGATTCAGTTTTCTGGATAATTGTGACATCTTCCAGGGCAGATGGGACCTGTACAAAAGGGACGGGTTGTACTTGAATCCAAGGTGGACCAATTTCTTGCGGGCAGATTTACGAGAGCTGTTGGGTGTGGTTTAAAGTAATATGACAGGGGATTGAAATCAATATGATAGAATTGAGGATGAGCCAGTGGGTTTAGAAGTAGATGATGGATGTAGCATGAATGTAAGGAAGGACAAGCCAGTAACTGGGTACAAATGCAGAGCAGAGATGGCTGAAGTTTCTGGGAATAGTTCACAGGTCACAGAATAGATATGTCTGGCAGAGGAAGAGGCTCTCAAATGTCAGGGGTGGACAACTGTGGCTGACAAAGGAAGTGAAGGATGGCATAAAAACCAAGAAAAAGGCATATAAGATAGTAAAAATGAGTAGGAAGTTGGATGATTGGGAAGATTTTAAAATCCAACAAGTGGCAACTAAAAATTATAAGAAAGAAAAAGATGAAATATGAAGGCAGACTAGCCAATAATATCAAGCAGGATAACAGAAGTTTCTTAAGTTATAAAGAAGTATAAGGAACATGACAGTTGATATTGGACCATTAGAAAATGATGCTGGTGAGGTAGTAATGGGGGACAAAGAAATTAAGGAATTCAAGGGATTAACAAGCAGCGTGGACAAAGGAGAGGCAGTTGATGTTATATACTTGAATTTACAGAAGTCATTTGATAAGGTGCAACACATGAGGCTGCTTAACACGATGAGCTCCTCTGGCATTACAGGAAAGATACTGGGATGGATAGATAAATGGCTGACAAACAGGAAGCAGCGAGTCGGATGAAAAGGGACCTTTTCTGATTGACTTCTGGTGACTGGTGGTGTTCCTCAGGGGTCAGTATTTGGACCACTGCTTTTCACGTTGTACCTCACTAATTTAGTTAATTTAATTGATGGCTTTGTGGCAGTTTGCCGATAATACAAAGATAGGTGGAGGAGTAGGTAATGCTGAAGAAGAAATGTGATGACAGCAGGACTTAGACAAGTTGTAAGAATGGGCACAAGTGTGGCTGAAGGAACACAGGGTTGGGAAATGTATGATAATGCATTTTGCTAAAAGGAACAATAGTGCGGACTATTATCTAAATGAGAAGTTTCAAACATCAGACATGCAGAGGGATGTAGGAGTCCTCATGCAAGACTCCCAGAAGGTTAATTTGCAGGTTGAGTCTGCGGTAAAGAAGGCAAATGCAATGTTGGCATTTATTTCAAGGATGTAAAGGCAAGGAGTTAATACTGAGCATTTGTAAGAGACTAGTTAAGTCGCACTTGGAGTATTGTCAACAGTTTTGTATCACCCTATATCTCAGAAAGGATGTGTTGTCATTGGAGAGAGTCCAGAAGAAGTTCATGAGGATGATTCTGGGAGTAAAAGGGTTAACATATGAGCAGCTTTTGTCAGCTTTGGGACTGTACTCACTGGAATTTAGAAGAATATGTGGGGATTTCATTGAGATCTACCGGATGTTGAAAGGACTGAATAAGGTGGATGAGGAAAGGATATTTCCTATGGTGGGGTTATCCAGAACTAGAGAACACAGACTCAAAATTGAGGGCAACCTTTAGAGGTAAGGGGGAATTTTATTAGCCAGAGAGTAGTAAATCTGTGAAATCTGCTGCCACAGCTTGCAGTGGAGGCCAAGTTCATGGGTATATTTATGGTGGAAACTGATCATTTCCTGATCAATCAGGGTATCAAAAGATATGGTGACCAGGCAGGTGTATGGGGTTGAGTGGGATTTGGGATCAGCCATGATGAAATGGCAAAGAAGACTTGACTGGCTTAATGGCCTAAATCTGCTTCTCTGTCCTATGATCTTATGGTCATGTCGTAGGGTAAACAAGGGAAGTGTAAAGGATCTAATCCTGAATTCCAACTGGTCATTCTTAGCCAAGACCGAGAGAAGGAACTGGGGCAGAGGAAAGAATAATGACTACTACTAATTTATAAATAGAGACATGGATTGTACTAATGTCACCCATTATTTCAAGCACAAGTTTGTGTAGATTGAAGCATACTGAGGGGGAGTGGGAGATTGTGTGCTTTGACAGGAGAAATGGCAAAATGAAATGCCTTACGTGTTGAGAGATCAGTAAATGTTAATCAAGCCTAATTTATTGTCATTTTACTATACACATGTATACCATGAAACAATATATTTCTCTGGACCAGGGTGTAAAACACAGTAGTACATATAGCATACATATCACACACAATAATTTAGAAAAATATGAATTAAATCTACCAACACATTACACATAAGTTAACAGACTAAAGTGCAGAAATTAAATATAGTACGGTGCAGTACAAATTGTCTGCTGACACTTCGAATGCAATGCAGCAGGGATTTCAGAAGTCTAATGGCCTGAGAGAAGAAACTGCTTCCAATCCTAAACATTCTTGTCTTTATACATCAAATGCTAGAAAGTCAAAGAGGATGCTAGATGGATGGGTGGGACCCTTACTAATTCTAAGGGCCCTGCTTATGCAGCACTCCTGGTAATGTCCCCGATAGATGGTAGGGAGACCCCTATGATTCTCTCAGCCATTCTCACAGTCCTTTGTAGGAACTTACAGTTTGATGTTCTGCTCCTCTCCTCTCAGGATTCCTATCTAAGCTCACCCCATTTTCCCACATTTGGTCCATATTCCTCTCAGCCTTTCCTGTTTATCAACTTGTCCGAGTGTTGTAAATATTGTTAATGTACCTGCCTCAATCACTTGCTTTGGGAGCTTATTCCATATGAGTGAACAAGTTCTTGTTCTGCCTTTTCCCATCACCTTAAACCATCCTCGAGTTCCTGATTCGCTAAACAGGTGCAAAAGACTATGTGTATTTACCCTATCTGTTCCTCTTGTATGAGTGACTAAAAGTGAACACAATATTCCAAATATACCCTCTGGTTTCTACAACTGTAAGATAACATCTCAAGTTCATTCTCACTTTGTTATCTGCTGAATGCCAATGTGTCAAAAGCCTACTTCACTAGACAGTCTGCATGTGACTCCACTTCCATGGAACCATATATTTGTTCTTTCGGATATCCCAGGGTCTTGCCCTAATATCGCTGTACCAATTGGCCAAGCAAAGACCCCCAGGGAACACCACAGTTCACATGTCTCCAGTCGAAAACACAGCATTTCACCCTCACCCTCTCCTTCCTGCAATCAAGCCATTGTGTATCCAATTAACATGGATACTATGATTGTAACTATCCATCACAACATTCCATACACAGTGTTATCAAAAGACTTACTGAAGTCCACATGGACTAAATGTTTTGCCCTGCCCACATTAACCTTCTTGGTTATTTGTTTAATGAACTCAAATTTGAGGGATATCATCTCCCACAAACAAGATTATGCAGATCATTCTTAATAAAAGCCTGTCTTTCCCAAAACATGCACATGTTATGTCTCAGAATCCCCTCTAACAGCTTACCTACCATAGATGGTAGACTTGTTGGTATTTACATCCCAGGATTTTCTTTTCAGCCTTTCTTAAATAAAGATGCATCATTCATTACCCTCTGTTTTTTGAAACATCACCTATTGCAAAAGGGGCATGTCAGCCACAGTTCCCATCATTTCTTCACTAGCTTCCCTCAGTTTGATATGTCTGATCAGGCACTGGAGAATGATCTATGTTCTGCATTTTACAACCTCCAGACCCTCCCCGCACTGCCTGCAAACTATACACAAAATGTCCTCACCAATTATCTCAAGTTCCAAAGTCTTCATATCTTTCTCCATGGTAAAGACAGAGGCGAAATATTCATCGAGAAACCTACCCACTTGTGCAGCTCTGTACAAAGATGTTAACTTTGGTCCTTACACTTTTTCCCTTAATATACATATTTACAGAAGATCTTTGGAATTTCCTTAATCTTCTTGCCAAAGCTGTCTCCTGACCTCTTTATCACTATTTGGGGAGTGTCCATTCCAGATCTACAAATGACATTTCCCTTTGTATGCTCACCCTGTTTCCATTTTAAATCTCCCCAAGTGGCATCATCACATTGCAGTAGGAAAATCTCATCTGCAGTGAGATGTTCAACTCGTTGGCCTAAAGAACCACAGTCCTTCTTTACTCAATGAAGATGTAGCATTTGCTGATGCTGTGCTATCGGAGAGGAAATCTGCAGCAAAGTTACTGAACTTGAGAAAGTACACAGAAATTTAATTTTTCCCATAATGAGTCAATGGTCAGATGGGCCATGACGGGCCAGAGGGCCTACTCCTGCTCCTATTTCTTGTTCTTATGTTCTTATTCCAGGAGCAGGAACCTTGGCTGGGAGTTGCTAACCAAAGGGCCATGTTCAATTGCACTGTTTGCCCCTCCAACCTCCAGTACAACTTCATTACACTTACTTGGCTGTTGTTACCCTACCTCTCACCTTCCAAACCTCACCACCATTCTAGGCTGCTGATTCTGACTTCTGCCATATCTCACAGCTTACTTCTTATGTCAGACTACTGTTCTTGGACAACAGTACAGAGAGGAAGGAGAGGAGAGGAAGCAAGACCTTCCAGGCACAGATCCATGGTCTCGTGAGACTAACGGATGCCATCATCATGTATACATTATGCAACCTTGAGATTTATCTCCTTACAGGCAGCCACTAAACAAAGAAACTCAATAGAACCTAATAAAAAGAAGAAAACTGTCAAACATCCAATGCGCAAACAATAAAAGTAAGTAAATAACTTTCAGAACTGAAGTTCATGAAAGTGCATCCACAGCCATGAAGCCAGTCACAGCTGATCCAGGCCAATTAGTTGGAAGCCACGGCTTCATTTCAATGCAGAGATAAGTAAACCTCGTGGTGCAGTGAGCTGAACATTGGCCTGGCCCTGACCCCCTGACCTTTTCAATCCGGTCTGGCGCTTAAATCAGTCAAACAGTGGGTACTTCCTCACACTTGGTCCTGGGACCTGCCTCTTTGATATGCTCTCAGGCCCGAGGCGTGCCTGTCACCCACTCTCACAACCCAATTATTTCTACAGCTATCTGTTATTTCTCTACATATTTTCTCCTCTAATTCCTACAGACTGTTGGGGTATAATATAATTTTATTAAAGTGACCTTTGAGGATATAATGAGCACAGTGGGAAACAGAAGGACGTGATTTACTTGGATTTCCAGAAGTTGTTTGATAAGGTGCCACGTAAAAGACTTATCCATAAGATAAGGATGCATGGGGTTGGGGTGATGCATTAGCATGGATAGAGGATTAGTTAACTAATAGAAAGTAGAGAGTTGGGATACATGAGCGTTAACTGGTTGGCAATCAGTGAGTGGTGTGCCGCAGGGGTTGGTGCTGGGCCCATAGCTGTTGACGATGTACATTAATGATCTGGAAGGGGAGGCCAAGTGTAGGATATCCGGGTTTGCTGATGATACTAAAATGAATAGAAAAGCAAATTGTGCACACGATATGGAGATTCTGCAGAGAGATATAGATAGGTTAAGTGAGTAGGCAAGCGTCTGGCAGATGGTGTACAATGTTGGTAAATGCAAGGTTATCCACTAGGGAAGGCAAAACGAAGAGCAACGAGACAGATAGCCAACTCCTGCTTCTATTTCTTGTGTTCTTATATTTGGTAAATATAGATTGCGAATGGGAAATGATGAAGATGGAAAGTGTTTTACACTGAAGAGAGAATGGGATAGAGGGCAAGAGAGACAAGTAAATCATAGGATGATGACGAGGAATGAAATAGGGCAATCAAAGTTGATGAATGACCAGAGATATTTCCAGAGGAGGAGGGAATAGGAGAACTGAGATTTATTTTTCCCAATACCAAGGGGTGTCCAACTGGATCACCAACATTTTATCAGAAATAAGGTGTAAACCATATAACCATACAACAATTACAACATGGAAACAGGCCATCTCAGCCCCTCTAATCCGCACTGAATGCTTACCCTCACAGGTTCCAACTGACTTGCACTCAGCCCATAACCCTCCATCCCTTTCCTGTCCATATACCTACCCAATTTTATTTTAAATGACAATACCAAACCTGCCTGTACCACTTCTACTGGAAGCTCATTCCGCACAGCTACCACTCTCTGAGTAAGAAAGTTCCTCCTCGTGTTACATCTAAACTTTTGCCCCCTATCTCTCAACTCATGTCCTCTTCTTTGAATCTCCCCTACCGTCAATAGAAAAAGCCTATCTAAGTCAACTCTATCTATCCACATCATAATTTTAAGTACCTCTATCAAGTCCACCCTCAACCATCTATGCTCCAAAGAATAAAGACTAGAACTGTACACAATACTCCAGATTCGGCCTTACCAATGCCTTGTACAATTTTAACATTACATCCCAACTCCTATACTCAATGCTCTGATTTATAAAGGCCAGCATACCAAAAGCTTTCTTCACCACCCTGTCCACATGAGATTCCACCTTCAGGGAACTATGCCTAGATCATATTCCTAGATCACTATTCCTAGACCATTATTCCTAGATCACTCTGTTCTACTGCATTCTTCAATGTCCTACTATGTACCATGCATGTATTATTTTGATTAGTCCTACCAAAATGTAGCACCTCACACTTATCAGCAGTAAACTCCATCTACTATCTTTCAGCCCACTCTTCTAACTGGCCTCAATGTCTCTGCAAGCTATGAAAACTTACTTCATTATCCACAACGCCTCCTATGTTAGTATCATCTGCATACTTACCAATCCAATTTACCACCTCATCATCCAGATCATTAACGTATATGACAAACAACATTGGACCCAGTACTGATCCCTGAGGCACACCACTAGTCACCGGCCTCCAGCCTGACAAACAGTTATCCAGCACTACTCTCTGGCATCTCCCATCCAGCCACTGTTGAATCCATTTTACCACTTCAATATTAATACCTAAAGACTGAACCTTCCTAACTAACCTTCCATGTGGAACCTTGTCAAAGGCCTTACTGAAGTCCATATAGAGAACATTCACTGCTTTACCCTCATCAACTTTCCTAGTAATCTCTTCAAAAAATTCAATAAAATTTGTCAAACATGACTGTCTACTCTCAAATCCATGTTCACGGTTCCTAATCAGACCCTGTCTATTCAGATAATTAAATATACAATCTCTAAGAATATTTTCCATTAATTTACCCACCACTGACGTCAAACTTACAGGCTGAAATTTGCTAGGTTTACTCTTAGGACACTTTTTAAACAATGGAACCACATGAGCAATACGCCAATCCTCCGGCACCATCCCCGTTTCTAATGACGTTTGAAATATTTCTATCAGAGCCCCTGCTATTTCTACACTAACTTCCCTCAAGGTCCTAGTGAATATCCTGTCAGGACCTGGAGACCTATATATTCTTTAAAAGTGCCAGTACTTCCTCTTCTTTAATCATCAGAGTTTCCATAACTACCCTACTTCTTTCCCTTACCTTACACAATTCAATATCTTTCTCCTTGGTGAATACCGAAGAAAGGAAATTGTTCAAAATCTCCCCCATCTCTTTTGGCTCCATACATAGCTGTCCACTCTGATTCTGTAAGGGACCAATTTTATCCCTCACTATCCTTTTACTATTAATATAACAGTGGAAACCCTTCGGATTTATTTTCACCTGACTTGCCAAAGCAGCCTGATATCTTCTTTTAGCTTTTCTAATTTCTTTCTTAAGATTCTTTTTATATTCTTTATATTCCTCGAGCACCTCATTTACTCCATGCTGCCTATATTTATTGTAGATTTCTCTCTTTTTCAGAACCAAGTCTCCAATATCCCTTGAAAACCATGGCTCTCTCAAACTTTTAACCTTTCCTTTCAACCTAACAGGAACATAAAGATTCTGTACCCTCAAAATTTCACCTTTAAATGACCTCCATTTCTCTATTACATCCTTCCCATAAAACAATTTGACCCAATCCACTCCTTCTAAATCCTTTCACATCTCCTCAAAGTTAGCCTTTCTCCAATCAAAAATCTCAACCCTGAGTCCAGACTTATCCTTGTCCATAATTATATTGAAACTAATGGCATTCTGATCACTGGAACCGAAGTTCTCCCCAACACATACCTCCATCACCTGTCCTATCTCATTCCCTAACAGGTGATCCAACACTGCCCCTCTCTAGTTGGTGCCTCCATGTATGGCTGCAAAAAACTATCCGGCACACATTTTAAATATAAAAGGAGCATGTGGAAAGGGTTCAAGGAAAGTTGTCAAAAGAGTTGATTGGAGATTAGCTGAGTAAGTTTAATAAACCCGAGGCAGATCTCACATTGTTACTGGAAGAAGATTTGTGGAACATTTTATTGTGTAACTCAATTCCTTTTGAGGACAAGTTAATTGTTTCTTCTCAATGAGACTGAGCTGTGTTATTTTAAATCACGTGGTGTGAGTTGTTGATGAAACTGTATTTTCCAGAAAACCTTGATGCAGGGAAGTGCTGTCGATGCAAGCCTTAAAGTATCAGAATATTATTTTTGGTAACCTCTGAGGCACTTTATGAAGGGACAAGCCCCTTTGGCCAGGCTTTGGAGACATGTGCAGTATAGAGTGAAGATCCTTCTGGTGAAGATGGTGTTGAGCTGTGGTTCCTTTGAGATTTTGGCTCAGAATCAGCAGTTTGTTAATTTTGTAGGGATGGTTTTTAGTTCAGAGAGGGGTATAGAGATCAAGTTAAAGTTTAGGAACAGCGATGTGCAGGATTAGAGTTCAGACCAGAGTCTAGGCCTCCACTCCTCATTTGAAGGCCACAACTTGGACGGATGATGAAAGGCATACAGAGTCTAGGATTTCACTCCTCGCTTGAAAGCTAGCAACGTAAACATGGGGCAAAGGACTTCTGGAGTCTAATCCTCCACCACTGCACACTTAAAGTCCATCAATACGGACATGTTATGAAGGACATCTATGGATGTCAGGCTGCAAATGCAGTGGACAAAGACTGATCATTCAACAGACACCATTCTACAGATGAATATTTGAGAGTATCCTGTCAAGCTGCATCTCGACTTGGTATGGAAACTGCACTGCACCTGATGGGAAGACTCTACAACCAGAGTCAAAACTGGGCATTGCATCATTGCCATCAACCTACCCACCATCAAGGACATAATTACAGAAAGTGACCAGAAAAGGGCCAGTAATATTGTGAAGGATCCCACACACCCTGCTCATGGATTGCTTGTCCCATTCCCATCAGGTTGAATCTACACCAGGACCACCAGACTCAAAAACCATCTGAAAATACAGGTAAATGACATCCACTATGTCTCCTTTGTCCATCTTGTTTGTTACTTCCTCTGAGAATTCTAACAGATTTGTCAGCCAGGATTTCCATTCTTAGAAACAATGCTGACTTTGACTTATTTTGTTATTAGTCTCCAAGAACCCCAAAACCTCGTCCTTAATAATGGGCTCCAACACTTTCCCAGTCACTGAGGTTAGACTAAATGGCCTGTAATTTCCTGTCTTTTCTCTTCCTCCCTTTTTAAAAAGGGAGCATCATTTGCAATTTTCTAGTCCTCCGGGACCATGCCAGTCTCAAGTGATTCCAGAAAGATCATGACCAATGCATCTATTATCTCTTCAGCAACCTCTATCAGAAGTCTGGGATGTAGTACATCCGGTCAGGGTGACTTATCCACCTTAAGTTCTTTGAGTTTGCCTAGCATTTCTTCGTTTGTGATAGCAATGGCACTCACTCCTGCTCCCTGACACTCACGGACATCTGGCATACAGCAATAAATACAGAAGCACAGTACTTTTGAAATTCATTTGCCATTTCATTGTCCCCCATTACAACCTCACAAACATCATTTCCAGTGGTCCAATATCTACTCCCACCTTCCATTTATTCTTTAGATAACTGAAAAATACCTTCAGTATCTTGCTTTATATCATCTGCTCATTTGCCCTCATATTTAATCTTTTCCCTTCAGAAACCAAGAAAAAATCTGCAGAGGCTGGAAATCCAAGCGACACACACAAAATGCTGGAGGAACCAGCAGGCCAAGCAACGTGTATGGAAAACAGCACTGTTGATGTTTTGGGCCAAAACACTTCAGAAGAACTGGAGAGTAAAAGCCGAAGAGTAGATTTAAAAGGTGGGGGGAGCAGAGAGAGAAACAGAAGGTGATAGGTGACTGCTAAAGTGGGGGGTTGGGAGGATGAAATAAAGAGCTTGGAAGTTGATAGGTGAAAGAGACAGGAGGCCATGGTAAAAAGAAAATGAGGGAGGAACACCCAATGGAGATAAGGTGAAAGAGGGAAAAGGAGATGGGAAATGGTGAAGGGAGGGAGGGGGACAGGGGTGTGGGGCATTACCGGAGGTTTCAGACATCGATGTTCATGCCATCAGGTTGGAGGCTACCAAAACAGAATATAAGTTGTTGTTTCTCCAACCGAAGTGCGGCCTCATCACAACAGTGGAGGAGGCCATGGATAGACATATCAGAATGGGAATGGGAAAGGGTGGCCACTGGGAGAACTGTGTTTTCCAGTGGATGGAGCACAGGTGCTTGGCGAAGCAGTTTCTCAATCTATATTGAGTCTGTCCAATATACAGGAGGCCATACTGAGAGTACCAACAATACTCTTTTCTGTAGATGCTGCCTGGCCTGCAGAGTTCCTCCAGCATTCTTTGTGTGTTACTTATTTCTTCCCTTATAGCTGTTTGAATTGTTTTTTGTTAGATTTTAAAAGCTTCCCAATCATCTAAATTCTCACTCACTTTTGCTGCCTTATATACCTTTTTGCTACCTTATATTCCTTGGCTTTTATGCATGCCTTAACTTCCCTTGTCAATCATGGTTGCCTAGCCCTGCCATTTGAGAACTTCTTCTGTGGGATATATCTATCCTGTGCTTTGTGAAATATTCCCAGAAACTTCATCCACCCCTGCTCTGCTATAATCCCCACCAGTATCCCACTCCAATCCATCTGGGCAAACTCCTCTCTCATGCCCCTGTAATTCCTTTTATTCTATTGCAATACTGATACATGTGAATTATGCTTCTCCCTCTCAGATTGAAGTATGAATTGAAACATATTAAGATCACACTCTCCTAAGGGTTCCTTTACATTAAGCTCCCGAATAAAATCTGGGTTATCACACAACACCCAATCTAAGATAGCCTTTCTCCGAGTAGGCTCAAGCACAAGCTGCTCTATCAAGTCATCTTGTAGGCATTCAACAAATTCCCTCTCTTACATTTCAACACCAACCTGATTTTCCCACTCCCTTTGCATATTGATGTTCCCCATTACTACTGCACACTACCCTCATTTCATGCCCTTTCCAGCTCCCTTTGCAATCTCAACCCCACATCTTGGCTCCTATTTGGAGGTCTACATATGATTCCTATAACGTTTTTTTACCCCAGCATTTTCTTAAATTCAACCACAAAGCTTCGATATTCTTAGACTCAATGTCACCTCTTTCTAAAGATGTAAATCCATCTCTTACCAACAGAGCCACATCACTGCCTATGTCTTCTTACCTGTCCTTTCAATACACAGTATATCCTTTGAATTTAAACTCCCAACTAGGACCTTCTTTCAGTCTCAACTCAGTTTGCCCACAACTTCATACCAACCAATTTCTAATTGTGCCACAAATTCATCCACCTTATTCATAATGTCATGTGCATTTAAATACAGCACCTTTAGTCCTGCTTTCTTCACCTTATGAATTTTCTCTTTGTGGTATAACTTAATTCTTTGCTCATTGGCTTGTTCTTTCTTACATTCATATTACATGTTATGTCTCCCCTTCACTATGAAAAAGGGACACCTCATTTTCCCCTATTAGGGGAGAGACAGAGACACAGAGAGAGACAGAGAGAAAGCCTGTGGTATGTCGAAATACCAGGTGAGTTAGTAGTCTTTGGGGTACCACAGGACTGTGCCTTTATTGATGCTTTGCTGCACACTTGAGTGTTCGGTGGGTGGTGCTGAAATTCTGAGGAAGTGACTTTGACTGTGGAATGATTGTTGGCACCAGACGAGATGGTTTGGATAGAAATTGTTGATCTCCTGGGATTTTCAAAACCAACTATCTCTAGTGTTTACAGAGAATGGTGCAAAAAACAAACAGAAAAACAGCCAGTGAGCAACAGTTTTGAGAGTATAATGTCTTATTCATGAGAAAGGCCAGAGGAGAATGGCCATACTGGTTCAAACTAACAGCAAAGTGACAGTAACTCAAATAACCATGTGTTACAACAGTGGTGTGCAGAAGAGTATCTCTGAATGCACAACACATCGAACCTTGAAGTGAATGAGCTACAGCAGCAGAAGACCACAAACATACACTCTGCAGACCTTTAAATAAGTACCCAATAAAGTGGCCACTGAATGTATATCAATCAATCTATCTCAAAATCTCAACATTCAAACTAAATACACCTGAGAAGTCATATTTGACAAACCTGTGGAGTCCTTTGAGAAGATAAACAAGAGGGTTGATGAGGGTAAAGCAGTCGATGACATCTATATGGACTTTTGCAAAGCCTTTGACATGGTCCTTTATGGCAGGCTGATCAGGATAAGTAACTAGCATGGGATTGGGGTGATAATAGATTGGATTCCTAATTGGCTTCAATGTAGGAGGAAGTGAGTGATTGTTGAGGCTTATTTCATAGTCTGGAAGTCATTGTCTATTGATGTGTCACAGGGGTGTTGGTGCTGGGACCTAATAGTTTGTAATTTATATAAGCAATTTGAATGTGAAGCTACAAAGAAGATGGTTAAGAACTTTGTGTATGATTCCAAAGTAGGTAGTGTGGTAGAAAATTATGGAAAATTACATGAAGATCTTGATCAGTGAGGTATGTGGGCTGAGAACTGACAAATGGCTTTCAGTCCAAATAAATGTGGGATATCGCATTTTGGGAGATCAAATTAATGTAGGACTTTTACAGTGAATGTTAGGTCACTGGACTGTTACAGTATTGGGACACCAAGGAATGCAAATGCATGGTTTGCTGAAAAAAGCTTCACAGGAAGACTGGGTAGGAAAGAAGACATTTGGCATGTTGGTTTTCATCAGTGAGGGCAATGATTACAGAAGTCAGGAAGTTATGTTGCAGTTATACTGTATAAGAGATTGGTGAGGCTGTACTATGTTCAGTTTTGGCAACCCTGTTGTAGGAAAGATGTTAATAAACTAGAACAAGTACATAAAAGATTTACCAGGATGTTGCCTGGAGTGGGGGCTTCAGTTACAAGAAGTTGGTAGACAACGGCGGCTCTAAGATTGATTTTCAATTCTTGCCACTGCCAATGTCAGTTGTTACTGAGTAAAGTAGTACTTTATCTTTTTTATACATCTTTAATGACTTCCATGAAACTTTGCTTAATTGAACAGCTGCTTAATTGAGCCAAAATTTATTGGTGCTGATGTGAATCAATTAACCAGAATCCACGGTACAACACTTTGCACTGAGATGAATTGAAAGCCATTTGATGATGGTCGTCCCAATTACTGAGCTGATCAAGATCCTCCTGTAATTTCTGACAACCTTCTTTGCCGATCTCCATTCTCATCTCTGAGTCATGAGGTTATGTGTTCAAGTCAAAGGACAAAAAGCAGAACACTAAAAGCAATGGTGACAGTTCCGTCCCGAGCCAGAGGGATCCTGTATTACAGGAATTGCTGTGATTCCAGATCCTCTCAGCTGGTTGAAAGCTGCACAGACCCCTGAAGAGTAGACTATCTGTTGGATGGAAGTGACCAACAACTCTGACAGAGGCAGATGCCAGGTTGTTAAGCTCATCAGTGGGAGGTGGTGCTTTACCACTGCCGGCCCACCACCTCGAGGGAGTCTTGATCACAAGTGGGCCAAAAGTCCTGAAGACAGGTGGCAGATCAACTGTTGATCCCACTGATGATAGCACAGGACAGTTATCATCTTAGTCCACGTGTATTTTCAACTCAATTCCTCAAGTATCAATCTCTGTCCTCTTTCTCACTATCCCTTCATCCCTTTATGCCTATTTCCCTGTCTTTCTCTCTCTGTCTTGTTCTCTCCCACTCTCGTCTCTCAGATGTTATTTCCCTCTGTCTCTCCGTTAACCACTCTTGTCTGCAACTAGAGACAGCCCCGTGAGTGAAGCCTTCTTGTTTTACTGAGATCAAAAACAGGGGAATGATGAAAGCAAGAGTAGGACCATGCAGGGTTTATATCTGGAATCATGGGATATCGGCAAAGTACTAAACAAGTACTTTTCACCTGATTTGTCTGAGGAGTAGGATAGGGAGTAAAGAGATCAATGTGGGGTGTTCTGATATTTTGGGACATTTTACGATAAGACAAAGGTGAATCCAATATCTGTGGTGAACTACAAATACCTGTCTGGACACGCCCCCTGCTGACTGCTCCTGTGGCTCCTCCCACAGACTCCGGTATAAAGGCGATTGAGGTCTGAGCCCGGACTCTCTGTCTACAGGATGTAGTATGGTGGTCAACCACTGCTTGTTCCTTCTTCCAGTCAATAAAAGCCGAAATCTCGCCTTTACATCTCAGACAGAGTTATTGATGGTGCATCAATTTTATTGACTGGAAGAAGGAACAAGCAGTGGTTGACCACCATTCTACATCCTGGAGACAAAGTGGCTGGGCTCAGACCTCAATCGCCTTTATACCGGGGTCTGTGGGAGGAGCCACAGGAGCACTCAGCAGGGGGCGTGTCCAGACAGGTATATGCAGTTCACCACAATATCAAAGATCCTCATCACCCACGTCATACTCTTTTCTTGCCGCTGCCATCAGGTAGAATGTACAAGTGCCTCAGGACTTATTCAACAACAGTTACTACCCCCAACCATCAGCCTCTTGAGGAAGAGAGGATAACTACACTCATCAATTGAGATGTTCCCACATCCAATGATCTCAGATTAAGGAGTCCTTATCTTGGTATTTCTTGTTCTCGTTTACTTATTGCCATTTACTTATATTAGCATTTCCGCAGTTTGGTGTCTACAATGTGCTTGCTCTTTCATTGATCCTGTTGGCAGTTACTATTCTATAGACTTGCTGAGCATGCTGCAGAAAAACACGTGTGGTGACCTGTTCTGACATATTCTGATAACGGTTTCTACATTGAACTTTGAATCTCTTGGTGGGATCCTGATTGACTGCTCTTGAGAGGATTCTGGGGGTAGGATTTACTCACACGTAGAAGAACATGGGCTAATTTCGGACAGTCAACCAGCTGGAGTAAATTATTTGAGGAAAATGAATGAACAGGGAACTGGTGAAAACTATTATTTTAATTTGGCATTATGCAGAGCAGCTGTACTGTTCTCAGTTATTCATCCAGCCCCCCCTGCTGGTTAATTGCTGATAAACCAGCACAACTCAAACTTGGCTTAAGCTTCACTCAAGTGAAGACAGAATTCATAACCACTAGTGAAACATGAAGATAACTGTTACCTACTCACAAGAGTCTGAAAATACAGGGGTAGCTTGAGTTTTCTTTTAGCTCAGCACAACTGTATCAAGTGCTAGTTTGATGACGTATGTAATTAATGTATTTTTCTATATACATAAACATACTAAATTATTTAAGTAAAGAAGAAAGCTTAATCAACCAATTTATGTAGATTACTAAACATTATTGAAGTATCAAATGCACACTCCTCCTTCTAATTATAAACTCCAACTCAATAGAATACAACTCAATGATTATACACAGTGTACTAGATAATGTAGTTTACTCTATATATACACACACACACACAGTATATTGCATAATACACCTATGCTGTGGATGCGTGTATCTACTCACATCCACAGCATAGTAAATTTTAAGACTTATTCCAACTTAAATATTTAAAAACTGTGGAGGAAACTGTGGGGTAATATCTTTCCTAACAAGGGGGGAAAATCTCTCTTCTCAGCAGGTAAGACTTGTGGCTGTAAAAACAATATCAATTTCTAGAGCCTCCTCCATGGTGGTTTCCTGAGTTGATTCTCAGAGTGCAGGAAGTGGTTCTGGGAGCTCTGTACAACTTACTTCTCCTTTTCTCTCTCTGGATCTACTTCAATCCCTTCCATTTTCTTTCTCACGTACATTCTCTTTCTCATTCACATTCTTTCTGCCCATCTTTACCCTCCTTCTAGTTTGTCATCTTCATCTTCGGAAGGTGCATTTAGTTCACTGGCGTATTCTCTTATTACTCCTCTTCCCCAGGGCACCACGGCTCAGTACAAGAGGACATGGCTTTGAGGTAAGGGGTAAAAAGTTCAAGGGGGATATTAGAGGAAGGTTTTTTACTCAGAGTGGTTGGTGCATGGAATGCACTGCCTGAGTCAGTGGCGGAGGCAGATACACTAGTGAAATTTAAGAGACTACTAGACAGATATATGGAGGAATTTAAGGTTGGGGGTTATATGGAAGACAGAGTTTAAGGGTAGGCACAACATAGTGGGCCAAAGGGCCTGTATTGTGCTATGTTGTTCTATGTTCTAATTCTATTCATTCCTGGTCTGCCCATTACAGAAAGGATGTGAAGGCTTTGGACAGGATTCAGAACAGGTTTATGAAGCTGCTCCCTACAGTAGTGGTCATGTACTCTAAGGAGAGGTTTAACAACTGGGGCTATTTTTTCTGGAGTGATGTTGGATAAGGAGAGTCTTGATGGAAGTTTATATAATTATGAGATGCCTAGACAGAGTAGACAGCTGGTATCATGTTCCCATAGTTGATGTGTCTAATCAGAGGGCATGTACAGTATTTAAGTTGAGAGAGTGTAAGTTCAAAGGAGCTGTGTGGGACAAGATTTGACAAAGAGATGGTGGGTGCTTGGAACGTGCTTTCTGCAGCAGGGGCGGCAGTAGATAGAATAGAGTATTTTACGAAGAATATACAGAGAATGAAGAGATATGGACCAGGTGCATTCAGAAGGGATTATGTTAATTCAGCATTATTGGCTTAAATTACTCATCACAACATTGTGGATCTGCGAGCCTGTTTCTCGGTTCTACTGTTGTTTGTTCTGTCAGCTTGGGCAATTTACTGAGAGGCATATAACGGGATGAAAGACACTGATTCTCACTGACAGATAAATTATTTCTTTCATATAAAGGACTTCTGTATTCAAGACTCATACTGTGGACAGCTGACTTCTGTGAACTCAGATGAACATAACACTTTCATTTCTAACATGGTCTCTATCTTGGACCAAAAAAAGCCAAGGGCTTGGATTGGCCTGAATGACATTTTCAAGGTAAAGTTAATAATGATGAGTTACTCTACGGGATGTCATGACCCTGGCCAGACCAGAAGATAATCTTCCCCAACCTCCTCTGACCATTTCAGAGGGTAGATTACATTAACATATTGATGGACCTCTGGAGTCATATCATTGTTCACAGACAGAACTACACCTGAAGTCATGTAGAGGTAGTGGTGTGGTAGTGCAGTGGTTAAATTACTGTGTGTATCCTAACGATTTAGGGACACACATTTGAATCCCATCCTAGCAGCCAGTAAATTTGGATCCAAGTAAATAAAATGCAATAAATCTGGAGTAAAATATTTCTATCAGAAATGGTGACAATGGAACCACCAGACCGTTGTAAAAACTCCTCCGGCTCACTGTTCTTCTTCAGGGTGAGGAATCTGCCATCCTTCCCCAGTCTGACCTCACTGTGACTCCAGAGATCCATCTTGAATGGTAACAGGATGATCAGGGAAGGACGATAAATGCTGGTCTGACCAGTGTCACCACAAATAAATTCTCACATGTTTATGTCGCTGTTTATCTCCACATGAGCCTCCTTTCACCCTCCTTCATCTGACACAATCAGTGTGACTTTCCTTTCTCCCTCACGATTTCTCCATCTTTTTCTCACTGATCACTGACCCAAGTGAGACACATCCAAAAGAGTCTGGAGAAGAGGGTTTCTCTTGAGGAGCCTACTGGATTGATCTGTACCTCTCCTAAATTCATGGTCCAGCATCACAATGGAAACATTTCTGTGTTGACCCTGTTGAATCGTTACAGTTTGAAGGAGAATTGTGTCATTCCATACACAATCATCTGGCTTTACCATCCAAGTTTTAATTGTGGCTGTAGCTCTCAAATTACAGCAGGTAGTGAGAGAGAGGGGGAAGAGAATGAATAAATGAGTGTATTCTGGTGATTTCCCTGTAAATATGTTCTCACCTTCAGTGGTGTCTCCGTACCCAATCCATACATTGGAGACCAGAACTCTATACAGGACCTAAGTGAGTCACAAATTTTCCTGCCTCCAATTCACATTTGGTTTTGTAGTCTGTGTCCATTCACGTGCAGTCTTTTTAAGTTCGTCTGTCGTTTGTCCCTCTAGTTTGTCCCTCAGTTTGTGTATTTGTGCTCAATAACTCATTGTCCGAGTTATCATTTCTCCTTCTCCCTGACTTTTACTCTCAGATCCGGTTTCTTTTGTTCCAAGGATTCTGTTACTTCCATGAGATTTCCCCCACCCTGACAGTCCATCATTTAAAATCTCATCCACTGCCCTGTTTGTCCTGTCTGCTCATATTCTGGTCTCACTCTGACTCAGGTCCAGCTCCTCCCTGTACCATTAAGTGACAGGTTACTCAGCGTTCCCACAGAAATAATCACTGATTTATATCCCACAGGAAGGGAATTTTACATGGAGTGATGGAACTTCCTACACTTATACAAGATGGCCTGAGGTCAGCCTGATGATTACAAAGGTAACGAAGACTGTGGTCACATTCATCATTCAAGTAAGAGTAACAGTGAGAGAAACATTATTTTCTTTGAAGTCCATTTCAGACACAGTATTGAAGAGGCCTGTGGAATGAACCAACCCCATACTCAGCAGAACTGGGCCCATTGCCCAGCAGTTAGAGGAGGATAAATGAGATGTAATGCAGGATCAGGGGAACAGTCCGTGTATGAAGATGAAAAAAGACAATTCCCATGCTGGGCATCTGAGATAAAACCTGCATTTTCACTAATACTCAGCAGGTCAGGCAGCAACTATGGAGAGAGCAACAGAGAGAATAGTTCACATTGAAAACCCTTAGTCAGGTTCAACTGTGTGTGACCTTGCAGGTGGAGTAATTTACAAGGAACGTAATATCAGGTTTGTGTCACTGCCGATAAAGGGACTCAAAGTACAAAGTTCAAAGTAAATTTAATATCATTTGCTTGTGGGCATTTACAGTGAATACAAATAAACACAATAGAATCAATAAAAAAACTAACATCAAAGATGGGCAAAGAACTAATGTGCAAGAGACAATGAACTGTGCAACTACAGAAGAGACAAGGAAGCAAATCCTAATGTAGTAATCATTAAGTAGTAAATAATATTGGAACATGAGTTATAGTGCCCTTGAAAGTGATTCCATGGCTTTTGGTATCAGTTCAGTGTTGGGGTGAATGAGGTTATCTAGTCTGGTTCTGGAGCATGATGGTTGAGGGGTAATAACTGTTCCTGATGGTGTGGGTCCTGAGGCTCTTGTATCTCCTTCGTGATGGCAGCAGCAAGAAGAGAGTATGAGCAACACACACAAAATGCTGGAGGACATCAGCATGCCAGGCATCAGTACAGTCGGCATTCCAGGCTGAAACCCTGCCCAAATTTACTGTCCTGCCAAAGGGGTTCAGCCCAGAGCATGACTGTACACTTTTCCATTACATTTTGTTGGGTATTTCGTTCAAGGGCATTGGTGGGAGAAGTTTGACGGATTTTTAAATGACATGCCGAATGTTCATAAACTTCCAAGACAGTCAAGGGGCTGCCATGCCTTCTTTATAATGAAATTTAAGTGCTGGATGCGACACTCATCCTTTGAAATAGTAATGCCGAGGAAAATAAAGTTACTGACCTTGTCCACATCTGATCCCCTGATGAGGACAGGTTCACGGGCCTCCGGTTTCCTCCTCATAATATAAAGGAATAACAACTTTTCTGATTGAAATTGAAAAGAGAAATATGATGTTCACCTACATTCCAGAGATTCCACATTCTGCTCCTATTAGGAGGTCCATGAAGTAGTGAGGACACAGTTTATCTCTAATGTGACAGGCATGTTGTCCAGCCCAGGGTGAACTCAGCCACAGTCCAAGTCCCCAGTTAATATTGCAAAAATCACATTTCAGCAACACACAGTCTGACTGAACATGGACCACAACAGGAAGTGACTCCCTTCGCTTACAAGGCAAACAAATGGATCAAGGTCAGGAAAAATTCATAGCTCATGGACTCTGATTCTAAAAGAGGAAACGTTTAGAATAAACAGAAAATGAAAAATGCTAGAATCACTCAGCAGATGAGCCATATCTGTGGAGAAAGAAATAGAGATAATGTTTCCGGTAATGACCTTCCTGCTATTCTCTTCATACTCGTTGCCTGGTCAACCGATTATTTTCAGCATCTGCAATATTATGCTTGTGGATTAACAGGTCAATGTTGGATTCCTTTCCTCTGTTTCAAGGTAACCCATACTGGAATGATTTGCCCTGAAACTTGGTTTTGTTTGTGCCTACAAATTTTGCTGAATTTAGAAGACTCCAGAAGGAGGAATGAATTGAGGGAGTTAGATATGGCCCTTGTGGCTAAAGGGATCAGGGGGTATGGAGAGAAGGCAGGCACAGGGTTCTCTTGGATGATCAGCCATGATCATACCGAATGGCGGTGCAGGCTCGAAGGGCCCAATGGCCTATTCCTGCACCTATTTTCTGTGTTTCTATGTTTCAGAACTATCCACTCAGCATTTCCATCGGTGGATTCAGTGCATGATTTCTTTGCAGCTGCTCTCACTGTCTGTGGAGACTGTACTCATTTAGTCTCTCAGCCAATAATAAAGAGAATTCCACCCTGAGCTGTGTGTGTGTTGTTGTGTGAGTCCAGTTTCCAGCAGCCTTCCTGTTTCACTGTTACTTCCTCCCCGCCTCTACACTCAGTGCTGAACTGAGGAGAATCCGGCACCGAATTTGCAAAATTAACTCTATCCCTTTGTCTGCACTTGGTGTGTTGGGTCCAGATCACTGCACATGGAAGTGAAATAAAGGTTCTGAGTGGGCACAGAGGAGATTTACTGGAATAGTTGCAGGGAATGAGATTTTACAACTCTGTGACTAGACTGTGGAAGATGAAATAGCCCCGTAAATACCTTTGCACAATTGCATGAAAACCTCTGTTGTCTGTTTAGAAATCAACTCAACCAGCTGCTTGTCAATTTTGCAAACTATTCCTGGTCTTTGATATTTGTCTAGATACAGTAAAATCTACCAGAACACAAGTCTTCTCCAAATCTCCAGTCAATCTGATGAGGAATGGTAGGACATTGGGAGTTGAGGAATTGACTGAAATGATAATGAAAGTGAGAGAAACAGTGAGTATAACTCAACAATATACCCCTCCAAACCCCTCGGTTCCTATTTAGTTGTTGAACTGATATTCAGACCTTTAAAGTCAGTCAGCAAACCACATGATCAGGGGGAATTCCTTTAGCCAGAGAGTGCTGAATCTGTGGAATTCATTGCCACAGATGGCTGTGGAGGCCAGTTCTTTAGGCATATTTAAGACAGGTTAATAGATTCTTGATTAGTCAAGGTGTGAAGGGATATGGGCAGAAGGACGGAGATTCTTCCTTCTTTCATTGAGCAGAAGAGACCCAGCCTGAAACACATCCCACCAGGAACATGGACAGCTTCTACTCCACTCTTATAATATGATCAAATTTTTCCCTGAGTACAATATAATTGAATCTGGAGCTGACAAACTACCTTGTTATGATCTGGTACTGCATTATTTATTTGCTCTGTACTTTCTCTGCAGCCATTATACCTTATTCTGCATTCTGTTATTTAGAAATACAGACACAGCATAATCTACCTCATTGTAGCCTTGCACCTTATGGCCTGTCAGCACTGAACTTTCTCTGTAACTGGAATTGGTTTATCAAGATACACTGAAAGGTTTGTCTTGTTCTGCTGTTCATATCGATCACATCATTACACACTGCATTGAGGAGGAATGAAGTAAAACAGCAACAATGCAGAATAAAGTGTAAAAGCTACAGAGAAAGTGCAGTGTCAGTAAACAATAAAGTGAAAGTTCATAACAAAGTAGATGTGAGGTCAGGAATACAAGAGGTCCATTCAGGAGACTGATAACAGTGGAATAGAAGCTGTCCTTGACCCTGCTGGTATGTGCTTTCAGGCTTTTGTATCTCCTGTCAATTAGGAGAGGAGAGAGGAGAGAATGTGTGGGATGGGTGGGGTCTGTGATTATGCTCACTCTTTACTGAGGCTGCAAGTAGTGTAGACAGAGTCCACAGAGGGGAGGCTGGTTTCTGTGATGTACTGAGCTGTGTACACAGCTCTCCATGGTTTCTTACGGACACATTCACAGCAAATTGCCAGACCAAGCCATTATTTATCCAGATAGAATGCTTTTGGTAAAAATTGGTCTGGGTTGATGGGGACATGCCAAAAATGTCCCTCCAAAGGAAGTAGAGGTATTAGAATCAGAATTGGAATCAGATTTACATTTAAGCACTGGCATATGTCATAAAATTTGCTAACATAGGGCAGCAGTACAATGCAATACATGACAATATCAAAAAAAGTAAATTGTTTACAGTAAGTATATATATGTATATTAAATAGTTAAATTAACAACAGCACAAAAACAGAAATAATGATTGCCCAGGGGAAGAAACTGCTCCTGAATCGCTGAGTTTGTGTCTTCAGATTTTGGTACCTACTATCTGCCAGAACAGAACTATTAGAACAGAGGATATCCTGGGTGGTGGGGGTCCTTAAAAATGGATGCCACCTTTCTGAAGCACTGCTCCTTGAGGATGTCTTGTATACTACGCAGGTTAGTACGCAACATGCAGGTGACCTATTTTACAACCTTCTGTCACTTTTCTCAATCCTGTACAGTAGGTCCCCCTTCATTCTGTTAACGTGCTCTTCACTGTACATCCATATAAATTTTCAAGTGTTTTAGGTGACAAACCAAATCTCTTCAAATGCTTAATAGAGCATAGCCCCTGTCTTGGCTTCTTTATAGCTGCTTCAATATATTGGGACCAGGTTAGGTCCTCAGAGATCTTGACACCCAAGAACTTGAAATTACACACTCTCTGCAATTCTGATCCCTCAACGAGGATTAGTTTGCGTTCTCTTGTCCTTACTGCTTCAGAAGTCCACAATCAGCTCTTTGTTCTTATTGATGTTGAGTATAAGGTTGTTGTGACACCACTCAACCAGCTGGTATATCTCAATCCGGTACACATTTTCATCTCCAGCTGAGGTTCTAGCAACAATGGTTGTATCATCAGCAAATTTATAGAGGGATGGCATTTGAACTATGCCTAGATGCACATACATAGGTGTAGAGCACGTAAAGCAGTGGACTAAGCACACATCCCTGAAGTGCGCCAGTGTACAGCAATGAGGACATATTATTACCAATCCACCCAGATAAAGATCTTCCAGTTAGGAAGTCACTGATCCAATTGCAGAGAGAGGTACAAGGGCCAAGGTTTTGAGGCTTATCAATCAGGACTGTAGGAATGATATGTTAAACAAACAGCATTCTAACATAGGTGGTTGTATTGTCCAGGTGATGTAAGGCTGTGTGAGGAGCCATTGAAATTGCATCTGCCGTGGACCTATTGTGGCCATAGGCAGATTGAAGTGGGTCCAGGTTCTTGCTGAGGCAGGAGTTGACTCTGGCGATGACCAACCTCTCAAAGCATTTCATCATCGTAGATGTGAGTGAGACTGAACAATAGTCATTAAGGCAGCTCCTCTTCTTGGGCACTGGTGTAATTGTCACCCTTTTGAAGCAGATGGGAACTTCTCATTGTTACAAAGAGAGTCTAAGAATTCCTTTAACATACACGCCACCTGGTTGGTACAAGTTTTCAGAGCCTTACCAGGTACCTCATCGGGGCCTGCCACCTCGTTCACTCTCCTGAAAGACAGCCTGACGTTGACCTCTGAGACAGAGACAGCAGGCTCACTGGGTGCTGCAGGATCTTCACAGCTGTAGTTATATTCACCCTTCAAAATCAAGCATAGAAAGCAATGAGTTCATCTCGTAGTAAAGCATCACTGTCATTCATGGGACTGGGTTTCACTTTGTAGGAAGTAACTTCCTGCAAACCCTGCCGGAGTTGACGTGCTCCTGAGTCACCTCTAACCTCGCTCAGAATTGCTTCTCCCTCCGCAAGTCATACCTTTTGATCTTGTACAGGCCTGGGTCACCAGACTTATATCTAGCCCACAGCAGTTGACAAATCTCCTGGTTCACCCACGGCTTTTGGTTTGCGAATGTACAGCAAGTTTTGTAGGCACACACTCATCCACACAAGTTTTAACAATGTTTATCCAGATTCGTAGATGAATCCCTGTAAGCAGTCCTCAAAGCACTCCTGTGCTTCCCTTGTCTGTACCTTCTTCCTCCAATGAGAGTGTGGACTACTCGTTGGAATGGGAACAGGAAGAGGAATTCAAATGAGTGGCCACTGGGAGATCTCGCTTTTTCTGGTGGACAGAGTGTAGCTGCTCGGTGTAGCAGTCACCCAATCTACATCGGGTCTCACCGATGTACAAGAGGCCACAATGTGAGCATTGGACACAGTATATGACCCCGACAGACTCACAGGTGCAGTGTCACCCCATTTACCAGCAGTTGAAAGCATGGTTCCAGTGGAGGATAATGTAACGGACAGGTCTATTACAGGCGGCAGAGAGAGTTCCAGATTTGTGGAAGTGACTGGGATTGGGACACCAGTTACCGCCTCATGATGGCAAGTGTTGTGTATTGAATGCAGTGGGAGAAGCGATTGAATGTGCATCTGGTTATACTGTTCATTTTGTTGTAGAAATGTTGCGACAACTCTCCTATACAATGTCAGTGTTCTTTTAACTTATAGTTTTGTGTTTACCTACAACACAGTGACAAAATTTTGGTTAATCATTACCAAATTTTCAGAGTTGAATATGGACAGATACCTTATAATAAATAAAGTTTTCAACCTTTGAAATTAAATGCTGCTTACAATTGCACTGTAAACTTAGTGTTTGCATTGCCTGCTTTATAGCCATCTCAGTCTTCTGACTCACTTGTGACTGGCATTATTTTTGTTTCAAACAGCATAGATATATTGTATTTAAATAATGCTATTCTAAAATGGTATCATTATCTCACTTTTATCAACAAACATAAGGATGGTGTGGTGGTCACGGTAGGGGTAAGAGATGGGTATTTCCGTGAGGGGTGGATTTTGCTAGTGGACAGTCTGGCCTTTAGGCTCAAAGATACTCTCAGTGCCAAGACAACTTTGATAACTGTCAGCTTCCACCTCTACTGCTCCAGCATCATAGAGTACAGAGTTTACTTTAAATAATCCTTTAATGTAACTGTACTTAATAATTTGAATAATTTTAATTCTGCCCATTGTAAAATGCTATCTGATGTAAGACCGTATGTCATTTTAATCTGGCTTCCCCTCCTGATCTAACACAAGGAGATATATTAGTGAGGTGGTATAGCTACTGTCTTCCTGTTCCACTCAAGCAGCTGAACCCTTTGCCTGAACTGCTCTGCATCCTCGCAGCCGGTGCTGTTGTAAACGTTTACACTAACTCTCGTTAGGTCTCAGGAACAGCTCATGACTCCGGATAATTATGGAATTACATGGATTTCTCACCACTTCAGCAACACTGCTAAAACACAAAGAATTAACTAGGAAGTGTATCTGCTTTTTAATTTCCCACTGCAATGTGCTGCTCATAATAATGGGAATGATGAAATACCAGAGAGAACAAACAAGGCAGTGACATCAGACCTACGAGGTACCCAGTGTGATTTAGGCAGCCAATACTTTCCTTTGATGAACTCGTACAATCACAGTGTGATCATCAGAAGCTGAACAGAATTTATGGACAAAAGTACACTCTGTGTAAGACTATAGCAGATGATAATCAAAAATGAGAGATTCTCGACAAGTCATAGCAACTGTATGATTTGCCAGATAAAGTCACCACTGGTATCTGCCACTGCTGCACTCCTCCTGCAAGAGGTAATTTGTGCATCTCCAAATGGACTTCATGTTGCTACCCAAATTTATGGGTATAAATTATGTACTTAATTCTGTTTGTTTTCTTAATGGCTAACTGCTTAAACTCATAGAAAAGTTGCTATTTTTTTATTATGTGGATTTGTTCCTAGGTTTAGGGTCACTGAGAAATTTTCAAGTGATAACAGTCCTCAATTTGTGATTAAAGTTACACAGGATTTGACAAAAGCCTTGCAGTGTGAACATCACAATACCTGACCTTACCACTCACAGTCCATTGGGACAGTTGAAAGACAGAATGGGGCCCTGAAAAGGGAGAGCAAACTTTACTAAGGTGGCCAGAGACACTTCCACTGGCTCCCATGATAACACACTAGCTCCGAACCATGCAACACAACTAACTCCACATGACGTTACATTGGGACATCCCATGTGTTTGCCCGTATATGCCAGTGGCCTCTCCCTTTTTGGTTAAACAGATGGATACCCATACTATGAATGTCAGTATGTTGCAGTACTGCATGGCACCAATGTAAAGTCTTAAAATTTCCATCAACAGGTTTTTGAAGGCCAGAAGATCTTGATGGCTGCAGAGTATCACACTTACCAGCCGGGAGATCGTGCACTACTGAGATTTTACTGTTAAAGGAATTCCCTTGAGCTCGCTTGGGAAGATCCTTTACAAATAGCACTAATTACATGCACAACTCTGAAGGTCCATACACTCAAAAGGTGCAGCCTATACCCCTGAATCATAGTGAATTTAACTCTGGTTGCAACTTTGATAATGAGATTAGAGCACCCAGAAGAAACCCACACAGTCACAGGGAGAACGTAGAAACTCCTTACAGGAAGCAGCGGGAATCGATCTGTACTGTTAAGTGTTGTTCTAATCACTACGCTACTGTGCTGACCCAAGTATGTGATGTAGTTTGAGTTTCCAGAAGCTAACAGGAAAATCTCCAGGAGAATGCTTGTTTGCCATGATGAACAAAGACATTTTTAATCACCAGTTTTAGTATCTCTCTGATCTCCACCATCACAGCAGAATGTACAGAGGGAAGCGCCCACCCTGTCGTTTTACCCATCACAGAGTGTAGAACTGTCAGTCATCTCTTTATCTCTGAGGTGCATTAACTAATCATCATAACCCAGTTAAGGAACAAAGCAAGGATTACCCTGAGATTACTCACTGCTTTATGTACCTTGAAGAAACCATAATTCCTCATCTAGTTTAACAAAAATCCCCACAACACCACTGGATGAGCAGTTCTCCTCGTCTCCTGAGCAGAATCCATCACTCAACCAGAACTAACAGAAGTGGTCTGGGTGTTATCATATTCAAGAACCTTTACATTTTCTTGAAATGCTTTGAAGAATCAGTGTTGGCAAAGGTCCTGGATAAATGCAAGTTCTTGTGTTTTTACCTGAGGCAGGCTGACAGAAGATCAACTAAACGGGAGCCATTAGGATTCAATGTATTTCTATATCGGAGCCATAGAGCAATAGAACATAACAGATCGGAAACAGGCCCTTCAGCCTATCTAGTCTGTCCCAAGCCTTATTCTGCCTAGTCCCATTGACCCACACCTGAAATGTAGTTCTCCAAATGTCTCTTAAGTGTTGCAATCAAATCTCCGTCCACCAATTCTACAGGCAGCTCGTTCCATACTTGTCCCACCCTCTGAGTGCACCAGCTCCACCTCAGGTTTCCCTTAAATATTTCACCTTACAGCCTTAACTTATAACCTCTAGTTATAGACTCACCCAACCTCAGTGGAAAAAGCCTGCTTGCATTAACCTTAACTTGCAACACCTCACACTTCTCTGAATGTGATCTGAACAAGCTATATTTTCAGTTTGTTCAGATAACACTGCAAGCTTTCATAATGTTTCTTGCTGTCTACTGAGCCCACAATCCTGGTGTTATCTGCAAATTTGCTAATTCAGTTTACCACATTATCATCCAGATCATTGCTATAGATGACAAACAACAACTGACCCAGTACTGATCCCTGTGGCACACCACCAGCTGCAGGCATCCAGTCAGCAAAGTAACCATCTATTACCACTCTCTGGCATCTCCCACAAAGACTTTCTTGAACAACAGAACAACATTGGCTATGCACCATTCCTCCGGGACCTCACTGGTGGCTGAAGACCTTTTAAATATTTTTGCAAAGGACCCTGCAATTTCAGTACTAACTTCTCACAAGTTTCATGTGAAGACCTCACCAGACCATAAGGATTTATCCACCCAAATTTTCCTCAAGACAGCATGCACCTCCTCTTCTGTAATCCCAATCTAGTCCATGGTTTGCCTCAGTTCTATAAACTCTATATCCCTCTCCAAAGTAAGTATACAGTATATGAAAACATTCATTTGAGATCTCCTTCTCTTTTGACTCCATACATATATATGACCACACCGCCATTCAAGAGGATTAATTTTGTCCCTTGCTATCCTTTTGCTCCTAATATACCTACAGAAGTCCTTGTGATTCTCCTTCACCATTTCTACGAAAACAACTTCATGCCTTTTTCAAGCCTGCTAATTTCTCTCTTAACTATTCTCTTGCTTTTCTTAAACTCTCAAGTACCTCATTTGTTCCTTGCTGCCTATATCTGCTATGCACATCCTTCTTTCTATTATCCAAGGCCTCAGTATCCCTCAACAACCAAGATTCCCTAAACCTGTTAGACTCGCCATTATTACAACTGGAATATATAAACTCTCTGTTCTCAAAGTTTCTCTCTTGAAGGCCTCACACTTAGCAAACATCCATTTGACAAAAATAACAAAAAGTTTTCACTCATGAACAAACTATGTGTCTGTCCCTGGCTCTGAATTTTTTCTAATGAAGGTTATCTCTGAGAGAAAGAGAAAGAAATAGAGACAGACAAGTAAGAGAACAGAGTGGGTGAGAAAACTGAGAGAAAGAGGAACAGAGGTATAGAAAAAGAGATAAAAAGAGTGTGAGAGAGCAAGACAAAGAGAGATGCATAGAGAGATCAAGAGCGAGAGAAAGACAGCAACAGAAGGATGGTGAGAGAGATAGAGACAAAATAAAATGGAACCAGAGAGAAACTTGGATTGAGAGAGATAAAGACAGAAAGGTGAAAGCACTACATTCAGTTGTGCAGTTCACCGTTCTCTGACGTTAGTTACCATGGTGCTGCCTCATCAGCAGGTAACCAGCAGGGAGAGCCTGGCTGCCTGTAGATGAACATCATTTGCTCTGCCTGGCCTGCTGCGTTCCACCAGAATTTTGTGCATGTTGTTTAAGTTTCCAGCCTCTGCAGATTTCCTTGTGTTTGCTCTTCCTCCTGCTGTGTTGCCTGAGGGAAAGGAAATCAAGAAGAAGGAGAGAGAGAAAGGGAGAGGGAAATGGGGAGGGAGAGAGAGTGAACAGATCCCACAGATTCAACACCCTCTGGCTGAATAAATTCTTTCTCATCTCATTATCAGTCCTCCAGAGTGGAACAACATTTCTTCCAGCATTTGTGTGGGTTCATCTGTATATTCAGCCTCTGTAGAATCTCGTGCTGAAAGATTCTGTGCTGAAAGATCTATCAACATTCCGCAGCTGTGGAGAGATGCAGACGGTGCACTCAGGACAGGTTCATGTGGGTACTGAAGGGACAAAAGGATCCAGTCTAAGCTGTTCAGTACACAACACCTCAATTGATTCAGACTGTAAGACTGTGACTGGAGGCAGATCCAAAAACCCCATGGAATTTCCTCACTCACCAGACACAAATATAACAGTAGCTCACTGTCAATAGACAACTACCAAAGTTTTGGTCAGAGTCAGGGACCACAGCACAAAATGAACATTCGTGTTATCAACTTACTGTCACTCATTCCTCACACAATTGTTCCCTGGAAGAATCCAGTGTAGACACAGCAGGAGGAAGGTCACATGGCCGCAGATAATAACCCTAAAGATGAGGCACCGGGTGAAAGCGTCATTTCTCATCTGACACAGGCAGACTGGTCTCTCGGTGGGACATTGCACAACCTCAGATGGAGATCATGGACTCATATCCCTCGTCCTGTATTCCTCACTCCTCTGAGGCATCACAGAGAGAAATTTTTGCTTCCCTGATGTCTCTCATTCCCTCAGCAGTTCAATGAATAAGGGCCACAGAATCTCACACGAGACATTTCATCTGAAATTAATGTTTGAAAGGAAGTTGGTAGTGTATTTTTTCTGAAGAGTCTTATCGTTTTGATACACCTTTTGCAATATAACGAATGTACAGATGAAAGTTACAATCAATATGTGTCTGAGAGAGAAGACCGCTTACCCCGTTCCTCGGGCACCCCACAGTCCACCTTACCTTCTCCAACCAGCCCTAAGCTCTCTCCCCTGGCGGTCCTTGCAGAGCTTCTGCTCTTACTGTTCTGGTGGGTCCGACGACACTCCCCTCAGCCTCCCAGAGTCGGATGCAGATCCCGGCAACCGTGAATTACCAACAACAGTCCCTATCCCTATCTGCTTTGGTGGTTTTCGGTGCTGAGGGCAACCTGCTGGATGAGGAAGTAGCCACCCAGGCCAGAATACCTCCTGAACCGTTAACCACCCCTCTGGAGGCCCGGGCCCTGGATGGAAAACAGATGGCTCGGGTGTCCCACTGTACACTGCCCTGACCTTGATTCTATCCGGCAACCATTGGGAGGAAGGACGATTCAGCCTCATTCATTCACCTCAAGCCCCGGTAGTCTTAGGGTACCCATGGCTGACCCAACACAATCCCCGGATTGACTGGTCTGCTGGGAGGATAGCCGAATGGAGCCCGTCCAGCCATACCAACTGCCTGCAGTCGGCCCTGTCTCCCAGAGAATCTACCATGACCCCACCTGTTTTGGAACCCCTTGACTTGTCCCACGTCCCCAAGGAGAACCATGACTTAGGACAGGTGTTCAGCAAACAGTGGGCCCTTTCCCTGCCCCTGCACCACACATACAATTGTGCAATCGACCTTCTCCCTGGTGCCCCGCTACCCACCCGTCATCTATTTAACTTGTCCCAGCCAGAGAAGGAAGCAATGGAAGGTTACATCAGTGAATCTCTCGCGGTGGGCATTATTCGACCCTCATCCTCCCCGGGGGGCACAGGGTTCTTCTTTGTGGGGAAGAAGGATGGCTCTCTCCATCCCTGCATCGACTACTGAGGCCTAAATCATATAACCACTAAGAACAAGTACCCACTGCCTCTTATGAGTTCTGCGTTCGAGCCACTTCATGAAGCCACCATCTTCTCGAAGTTGGACCTCCGAAACGCCTACCACTTGGTCCGGATAAGGGAGGGGGACAAGTGGAAGACGGCTTTCAATACCCCTTTAGGCCACTTCGAGTACTTAGTCGTGCCTTTCGGCCTCACCAATGCCCCTGACGTCTTTCAAACCTTGATCAACGACATCCTAAGAGACTTCATTAACTGCTTCGTGTTTGTCTACCTGGATGATATCCTGATCTTTTCCAGCAGTCTCCAGCAACACGTGCACCATGTCCGTCAAGTCCTGCAGAGGCTGAGGGAGAATAAATTATTGGTAAAGGCAGAGAAATGTGAATTCCACGTCCCCTCGATCAGCTTCCTAGGTTATATCATCGAGAGGGGACAGCTGAGAGCTGATCCTGAGAAGATCCGGCCCAAACCAACAGACCGCGAGCAACTCCAGCGGTTCCTGGTGTTTGCGAACTTCTATCGCCAGTTCATCAGGAACTACAGTCAGGTGGCGCCCCCCCTTACCCAGCTTACCTCGCCTACTGCACCGTTTTGCTGGGACTCCGAAGCTGACTCAGCATTCACCAACCTGAAGAGGCTTTTCACCACCGCTCCCATCCTGGTCAATCCGGACCCATCCCGGCAATTCATCATGGAGGTGGATGCCTCCGACACTGGGGTAGGAGCGGTCCTATCCCAACGGGCAAGTTCTGATGAAAAATTTCACCCCTGCGCGTTCTACTCTCGCCGACTGACCCCCGCCGAGCAGAATTACGACGTGGGGAATTGGGAACTCCTGGCAGTCAAATTAGCACTGGAAGAATGGAGGCATTGTTTGGAGGGGGCAGAACACCCACTTGTGGTATGGACGGATCATAAGAACCTGGAATATATTAAGACCACCAAGTGAGTGAACCCCCGTCAGGCCCTTTGGGCATCGTTTGTTGGACGATTCCAGTTCACCCTCCCGTACCGTCTAGTATCCAAGAACGGGAAGCCAGATGCGCTGTACCGTCAGCATGATTCCGAGGGGGATATCTCCAGCTCCGAGACGATCCTCCCTTCAACCTGTGTGGTGGCAGCCCTCTCTTGGGAGATTGAGGCGAAAGAAAGAAAAGCCCAGCAGGAAGACCCCGATCCTGGAAGCGGACCCAGCGATCACCTGTACATGCCCACCTCAGTCAGGCCCCAGCCCCTCCAACAGGGACACACATCCCAGTTTGCCTGCCACCCCGGGAGTGATCGGACGCTGGCTCTCCTGAGGAGGTACTTTTGGTGGCCGTCCATGGAGGAGGACACCCGCTCTTGCGTCTCGGCTCACCCCATCTGTGTCCCAACCTCTCATCGACCACCGGCGGGTCTACTTCATCCTCTACCTGTCCCTGGTCGTCCCTGGTCACACATCGCCCTAGACTTCATCACCAGTCTACCCCTTCCTGCGGAAACACCACTGTCCTCATCGTGCTAGACTGATTCTCCAAGGTGGTGCACTTTCTGGCCCTCCCTAAACTCCCATCCTCTCAAGGAACTACAGACCTCTCGTCCGCCACGTCTTCCGCCTCCACGGAATCCCCGCGGACATCAACTCCGATTGAGGTCCCCAGTTCATCTCGCAGGTATTGAAGGTCTTCTGTCAAGCCTTAGGTGCAACGGTCAGCCTATCATCCAGCTTCCACCCCCAGACAAACGGACAGACGGAACGTGTCATCCAAGACCTGGAGGCGGCATTACGTTTTGTAACGGCAAACCACCCGTCAACCTGGAGCGACCATCTCCCGTGAGTTGAGTATGTCACCAACTCTCTAGTGAGCTCTCTCATTGGGAGGTCACCATTCGAGTGCTCCCTTGGGTACCAACCCCCGCTGTTCCCCGCACAGGAAGGAGTGATCGCGGTACCATATGTTCAGGACCATGTTGATCGGTGCCGGAAGATTTGGGAGGAGACTCGCACGGCCCTACTCAAATCAACAGATAGGAATAAGAAAACAGTCGATCAGCACTGGACTCCAGTGCCAGAGTACTAACCGGGGCAGATGGTGTGGCTTTTCTCCAGGGGCATCCCACTCAAATGCGAACACAGGAAACTCGCCCCCGCTAAATGGGACCATTCAAAGTCAAAAGGATTATCAATCCCACAGTGGTCCGCCTCACGCTGCCACAGTCCATCTGTATTCACCCAACCTTTCATGTTTCTCGGTTAAAACCAGTCTCCCTCAGCCCTTTGTGTCCCCCAGCTGAGACTTCCCCGCCCGGCTCATCGACAACCATCCGGTATACACCGTCCGACGACTGCTAGATGTGCGCCGTCGGGGCAGGGGCCTCCAATACCTGGTGGACTGGGAAGGGTACGGTCCTGAAGAGTGTTCCTGGGTCCCCCGCTCCTTTATCCTAGACCCTTCCCTCATCCAGGACTTCCATCAGGACCATCCAGACAGGCCTGGAGGATCACTGGGAGGCTCCCATTGAAGGGGGGGGGGGGCGGCGGGAATACTGTCATGATCCCTTCTGGCACCTGGCTGGCTTACTCAGGAATTGGGCCTTTAATACCTCGTTAGTTCCCAATCCATTCCCAGGTTCCAATAATTAGGAACACCTGCATTCCATCAAACAGTAGTATGAGCCCTGTGACCACTACTAGAAGGTGCCAGTTCATTGGTCAACTCGAGTATGGGTAACCTCACTCCATGGTGTTTAGAACTATCAGTTCTAAGTCTAGCCTTGTTCCAGAATTATCTGCCAAGACCAAGACTCCGGGAAAAATCCCCCTTGGAACCGTGCAACAAGATGTTGCCTTGGCACCCTTTTTAAATAATGGAACAAGATTTGCTCCCTCTGGTCTTGCGATGCATCACCCATTGTGAACTTGGGGTATCTCAACCAGAGTTCCTCAGTTTCATCGGTAACCTCCCAAAGCATTGTTCAATATGTCTGGTCAGGCTCAGGAGATTTATCTACCTTCACACATTTTAAAACATCCAGCCCCTCCTCTACTGCACTCAGCAACGATCCCCAAGACATCCTCATTAACTGTCTCAAGTTCCAAAGTCTTCATGTATTTCTCTATGGTAAAGACAGAGTAGAAATATTCATTGAGGAACTAAACCATTTCTGCATCTCTGCCAAAGCTGTCCATTTTGGTTGTTGCACTTCTTCCCCTAATATACTTATTAAAGTATCTTTCAATTTCCCTTAATCTTCTGCCAAAGCTACCTTATTCTCCCTTATTGCCTTCCTCATTACCTTCTTTATGTTCTCCTCTATCCCATATACTCCTTAAGGGATTCACTTGATCCCAGCTATTTATATCGAACACATGTCCTTGTTTTCCTGAGCAGAGTCACAATATCCCTCATTCCAACATTTGGTTCATAGAGTTATTCACCACAGAGTTCTGGAAGACTTGACACCACTCAGGGAGAGTCCACTCCTGAGCTTTCAGTGGGATCTCTCTTTGTGCAATCATTGCATATCCAGTTTACAATTTCTGCAAGTGACATCATCACATTGTAGCAGGAAACCTTCATCTGCAGTGAGGTATTCGTCTCATTGGCCTGAAGGACAGCAGTTCGTGTCTACTCACTGAAGATGCATCATTTGTTGAGGTCGTGCTATTCAACAGGGTACCTGAACTTTGATTGCCTCTCAGACAAAGTTAATCAACTTGCCAACTTTTCCCCAGTAATTTCAGGAGCAGAAATCTTGGCAATTTCTTCACCCACAAGACTAATGGTTGCAACTTAAATGATCTACAATCAATTGCACTCTTTGTCCTCATTGAAATCTTAGACCAATGTCCCACATTACTTCACATCTCTTCCTTGGCTCTTCTTACTCTCCATTGCGGTTTCCTACCTCAGGACCAATCCAGGCTGCTGGTACCAACACGTGCCTGGTTAAATTCCCTCTGCCATTCCTTGAGCCAGTTTTCTCAGTTGTTCTGAATCCTGTTGTGAACTTGGACAATCTTCTTCACTGTCCACGACACTGCTGATACTGTATAGGTGTCATCTGCAAACGTACTAATCATGGCACTTGCATTGTTATCCAAAACATTAACAAACAACAGGGACCTGAGCTGATTCCTGAAAAACACCACTAGTAGCAACCCTCTAGCTCCATGCATCAAGACAAATTAATATCCAGTTAGCTAAATGACACTGGATCCCAATCTCTAATTAAATTGCATTAGTTTCAAGATGATTATGAGAAGGTTAGGGCTGGTCCTCGAGTTCAGATTCTAAATTGAAGATGATATCATAAAGGATCTGGTAAGAGTTGATTAGGACAGGTTGTTTTCTGGCAAAGGTTGTGTGGTAAGTGTTCATTCTTCAACAGTAAAAGTTTGAGAGAAGACTATGTTCCTGACAGAACATACAGCTGGGCAGGAGTTATTGGTGCTGGGCTGATGGTGATCTTAAGATCACCACAGATTCTGACAGAGCCATTCTTCTTGCTACTCGGACCATTAGCATTGCCGACGGGCTCCACTCAACCTTGGAAAGAATTACTTTATCCTCCATGCGATCCAGTTCACTGGCTACTTTATCACAAATGGGATAAGGAACCAGAAGTGCTTCGTAAATTTAGGTGTGGCTTTTTCATTTAGCACTATTTTACCCTTAATATATTTGTGTTTTCCAATGCCATCTGTGAACACTGCTGTGGCATCATCCAGTACCTTCTTTAACATGCTTTCAGTTGATTTGTTCCAGAGGATGTGGCTTGCAAAAGGAGGATGGATTTCCAACAAATTGTAATTGTCTCAGCCACTCATGGGCCCACAATGTTGGCCCTCCTGTTTTTACCATGTTCTGTACAAGCCCAGTGTGGTTTGTTGGTTGTATTTCTCTGTTATGAGTGTCATTCCCACAGGAGTTATCTTTTCTCCAATATAGGATCTTAATTGGATATCTGCAGGTAAGTGACTCAGAATGGAAAGAGGAAGAAGAGGAATGCGATTGTGATAGAGGAATTTTTAGTTAGATAAATACATAGATACATTATTGATCCCTAAGAAACTACAGTGTCACAGGAGCATTACAAGTGCACAGAAATACAAATATCGGAAGAGCAGTAAGAATAAAAAAATGTTATCACAAACAATCTAACAAGAGGGGGATCATCACTTCCCCCGGGTATAGGTTAGCTTATTATAGAGCCTAGTGGCTGAGGGTAAGAATTACCTCATATAGCACTCTTAGGTTGTTAATAGGTAATAGATAATAGACAATAGGTGCAGAAGTAGACCATTCGGCCCCTCGAGTCTGCACCGCCATTCTGAGATCATGGCTGATCATTCACTATCAATACCCAGTCCCTGCCTTGTCCCCATATCCCGTGATTCCCCTATCCATCAGATATCTATCTAGCTCCTTCTTGAAAGCATCCAGAGAATTGGCCTCCACCGTCTTCCGAGGCAGTGCATTCCACACCTCCACAACTCTCTGGGAGAAGAAGCTCTTCCTCAACTCTGTTTTAAATAACTGACCTCTTATTCTCAATCCATGCCCTCTGGTACTGGACTCTCCCAACATCTGGAACATATTTCCCGCCTCAATCCTATCAAATCCTTTAATTATCTTAAACGTTTCAATCCGTTGCCCTCTCAATCTCCTCAATTCCAACGTGTACAAGCCCAATCTCTCCAATCTCTCTGCGTAAGACAGCCCTGCCATCACAGGAATCAACCTAGTGAATCTACGCTGCACTTCCTCAATTGCCAGAATGTCCTTCCTTAAACCTGGAGACCAAAACTGTACACAATATTCCAGGTGTGGTCTCACCAGGGCCCTGTACAAATGCAAAAGGACATCCTTGCTCTTGTACTCAATTCCCCTTGTAATAAAGGCCAACATTCCATTTGCCCTCTTCACTGCCTGTTGCACTTGCTCATTCACCTTCATTGACTGATGAACTAGGACTCCTAGGTCTCTTTGCATTTCTCCCTTAACTAACTCTGCACCATTCAGACAATACTCTGCCCTCTTGTTCCTGCTTCCAAAGTGGATAACTTCACATTTATTCACATTGAATGACATCTGCCAAGTATCTGCCCACTCACCCAGTCTATCCAAGTCTCCCTGTATTCTCCTAACGTCCTCTTCGCATGTCACACTGCCACCAGTTTAGTATCGTCAGCAAACTTGCTGATATAGTTTTCAATGCCCTCATCTAAATCGTTGAAATAAATCGTAAAGAGCTGTGGTCCCAATACAGAGCCCTGTGGTACCCCACTAGTCACCTCCAACCAGTCCGAGAAACACCCATTCACTGCTACCCTTTGCTTTCTATCTGCCAACCAGTTTTTTATCCATGTTGAAACCCTGCCCCCAATGCCATGAGCTCTGATTTTACTCACCAATTTCCTATGTGGCACTTTATCAAATGCCTTCTGAAAATCTAGGTACACAACATCCACTGGCTTACCCTCGTCTAACATCCTTGTTACACCCTCAAAAAACTCCAACAGATTAGTCAAGCATGATGTCGCCACAGGTTTACAGTCGGGGTCAGGTTGGCGAACCGCAGCGGGTTACCATGTAAATCCATGTTGTGAGAAACTATGCCCCAGTACAGAGACTTCTAGAGCCAGAGGACATGGTTTAAAGTGAGCTGGAAGAGATTTCAGAATCAGAATCAGGTGCAGTATCTCCAGCGTATGACATGAAATTTGTTAACGCAGCAGCAGCAGTACAATGCAATACATATAACCATATAACAACTACAGCACGGAAACAGGCCATCTCGGCCCTTCTAGTCCGTGCTAAATGCTTACTCTCACTTAGTCTGACTGGTGCACACTCAGCCCATAACACTCCATTCCTTTCCTGTCTATATATCTATCCAATTTTACTTTAAATGATAATACCAAACCTGCCTCTACCACTTCTACTGGAAGCTCGTTCCACACAGCTACCACTCTCTGAATAAAGAAATTTCCCCTCGTGTTACCCTTAAAATTTTGCCCCCTAACTCTCAAACCATGTCCTCTTGTTTGAATCTCCCCTACTCTCAATGGAAAAATTCTATCCACGTCAACTCTATCTATACCCCTCATAATTTTAAATACCTCTATCAAGTCCCCCCTCAACCTTCTACACTCCAAAGAATAAAGAGCTAACTTGTTCAATCTTTCTCTGTAAGTTAGGTGCTGAAACCCAGGTAACATTCCAGTAAATCTTCTCTGTACTCTATTTTGTAGACATCGTTCCTATAATTCGGTAACCAGAACTGTACACAATACTCCAAATTCAGCCTTACCAATGCCTTGTACAATTTTAACATTACATCCCAACTCCTATACTCAATGCTCTGATTTATAAAGGCCAGCATATCAAAAACTTTCTTCACCACCCCATCCACATGAGATTCCACCTTCAGGGAACTATGCAGTATTATTCCTAGATCACTCTTTTCTACTGCATTCTTCAATGCCCTACCATTTACCATGTATGTCCTATTTGGTTTATTCCTACCAAAATGTAGCACCTCACACTTATCAGCATTAAACTCCATCTGCCATCTTTCAGCCAACTCTTCTATCTGGCATAAATCTATCTGCAAGCTTTGAAAACCCACTTCATTATCCACAACGCTACCTCCCTTAGTATCATCTGCATACTTACTAATCCAATTTACCACCCCATCATCCAGATCATTAATGTATATGACAAACAACATTGGACCCAGTACAGATCCCTGAGGCACACCACTAGTCACCAGCCTCCAACCTGACAAACAGTTATCCACCACTACTCTCTGGCATTTCCCATCCAGCCACAGTTGAATCCATTTTACTACTTCAATATTAATACCTAACAATTGAACCTTCCTAGCTAACCTTCCATTTTTTCAATACATGATAATGTATAGAATAAAACAAATAGAAATGAATAAATATATCAGTAAATTATTATAGTAAGTTAATGTATATTAAATAGGTAAATTTAAAATAGTGTGAAAGCAAATAATTCAGAGCAGATCTGAGGATATTTTTCATCCAAGTTGTGTTTGCAATCTGGCATGCACTTTCTGCGATGGTGAGTGTGGCAGCTACTCTCTCACAGCACTTGGAAACATTGGAGAAGCACTTGAATCACAATGGCATGATGGATGGCTACAGGCCAAGTGTAGGTGAAGGGAATAAGATCAATTGTACTTGACAGTTGGCACGGATATGGTGGCTAATGTTTTTTGTCTTGTACAGTCTGTTGACTTTAAAGTGAACTTGAAGGTTAGTTCATGGAGGGGAAAAATGTGGGAAAGATCAACAACATTTGTTGGTATTGGAAGAATCTGTGATACGTGACAGCAGCTCAACCTTAGAACTTAGTGTAGATTTGGTATGTCATTTAAGACTTTGACAAACATTTATAGATGTATAGAGGAGAGTATTCTGAATGGCCTCATCATGGTTTGGTATGTAAACAACAATCCCAGGAATGAAAAGTCTGCAAAAAGTGGTTGATACACCCCAGTCCTTCACAGGCAAAGCTTTTGTGAGAATTGAGCACATATACAAGAAATGCTGCCACAGAAATCTGCATCTATAATCAAGGACACCACCACACCCCACCACCACCCGACTAGCCAGGTCATGCTCTCTTCTTGCTTCTACTATTGGACAAGAGATACAGGAGCCTTAGGCACCACACCGGCACATTCCAGACAGTTATTACCCTGCAACCCTCAAGCTCCTGAACTAGCATTGATAATGTAACTCAACTCAATTGGGAACTCATTCCACAGCCTACAGACCTTAAAAGTGTGTGTGTACAAATGTGACTCTACAATTCATGTCCTCAGAATTTTTGAACAATTTCTCTTCTTTTGCAACGGTTTTGTTCGTCAGCCTTTATTTATGTAGAATTTGTCCTAAATTCTATTGTGTTTTTATTTACTGTAAATGCCTACAAGAAAATGAATCTCAGGGAGGTATATTTTGAGAATAAATTTTCTTTAATGCTGACAATGAATATGTTTGCTGTTGATTCTAAAGGTGACAGTCTTATAGCCAGTATAGAACAACGATTAGGTTACAGGATGTTATCTGTGGATTGGTCAGGTAGACATAACAGTGGAAGTGGAATTCAGTCCTGAGAAAGTGTAGTAATGTATTTACAGGGAGAAAACAAGTCAAGGGTAAGCATGGAGAATGGCAGGATAGTAGGCAGAGGGAACACGGATGTCCAAGACATCTGGAGACCAGGCTCTGCAGAGGGTCGAAAACCAAGGGGATGGACACAAGTAGTTGTTCACAGGATTCATGGGTGATATGGAGAAATAACTTCAGCCCATCTGCTCTGTATCTTTCTGGTTCTCTGCCTGGTCCCATCTACCTGCACCTAAACCACAGACTTCCATGTCAATCTCATCTACATACTAATCTAAACACCTCTGAAATGTTGCAATATAATCCACATCTGCCTCTTCAGCTGACAGCTCATTTCACACACGTACCACCCCAATCAAAGTTTTGGGCCCATTATGTAGAAAAGATGTGCTGATTTGGAGAGGGTTCAAAGAAGGTTCACAAAAATGATTCCAGGATTTAAATGCTTGTCATGGGAATGTGTGAGACAAGCTAGAAAGGGAGTGGTTGTTTGGATTCTGATGAATACAAAATGATCTATTCAGGTGATGATAAACAGGAATGAGGTGTGGAATAACACCAAATGCTAAAAGAAGCAAAATCCTGATGGGATACTGGGCATTATGGGACAGACTACTTCTGGTGAAAGCCTGAGGGCAACATATGAGCACTTCAATAATGGTAGTTTCAATAATTATGGTCCAACATCTGATAATAGTGGAGAAGATAAAGGAAGTTTTTATGATATCTTTCAAGATCCAAAGGAGCACTGAAAATCAAATGACAATGCAAATGGAATATAAAGTTGTTCCTTGACCTTTGATCCTCAATAACGAATGTTTCTTAAAACTGTATGCCTTGCCTTTCCTTTTCAAAGGAACATACAGTTTAAGTGCACTCAATATTTCACTTTTCAAGGACCTCACTTGGCAAGTATCGCTTTGCTGGAAAACAATCAATCCCAATCTAGACCTGCCAGATCCATCAAAATTGGCCTTCCTTCAGTTTAGAAAATCATCTGAGGACCAGTCCTATTCTTCTGCATAATATCTTGACACTAATGAAATCATGATCACTCAATCCAAAGTGCTTCCCTACACTCACTTCTGTCAACTCTACTGACTCTTTCCCGAAGAGGAGATCCAGTATCTCACTCTATCTATTTGGGGCATCTACATAATGATTAAATGCTAGCATCTGCAGCATTTTCATTTTTGAAGAAATGTTGTGTGTCATTTAAATTAACAATTCAGGAGGCACAACAACAACTTTTCTATTTCTCTCCCCTTTCCAGGACTGCCTCACATTCTACTGTGCCATTGCAGGCATTGTGAATAACCTCCCTCATGCCTTCATCCTGACTGTCATGGGTACAAGCGCACTGCACCCAGTGCATTGGACCAGTGCCTGTAAAATCCTCTTCTCTGTATCCCCTGGGTTCCTGACAGAATATCACATCTGACTCTTCCTGCAGCTTTGTTTTCCTATAAGGATCACTTTGGAGAAATCTCTGTCGCCTGATCTGTAGGAGAGTCTCTGGCTCATCTTATATCACAATAGCTCAAAGATGAATATTCCAAACAGAAAACATTTCCTACCACACTCTGACCATACCCAATGCTCAAAAACTCTCATCTCTCTTAGGCCAAACACAAGGCCTGTACAATCATTATCACAGCAATATGTTTCTAAACTTCCTGGAATCAATAGCCACATCACTTTCAAACAGTGCAGTCACCACCAGAACCAAGAGCAGCAAGTCGATTCTTTCCTCAGACCTGAATAGAAGAAAGCTAAGCATCATTAACGTCATTAACTGACGAAGGGCGTCAGCCCGAAACATTGACAGTGCTTCTCCTTATAGATGCTGCCTGGCCTGCTGTGTTCAACCAGCATTTAGCGTGTGTGTTGATCTTTAATGTCAAGATTTGCCATGAAGGTCGGGCTATTCTGCTACAACTCCCACCCTTCTCTCTCTCCCTCCCAGCTGTCTGTGTCAATTAGGTTTCTAGTGCCTTGCATCCCTATATATGTTTAGATCTTAAATCTTGGAGGCTTCAGAAACCATTGAATTATAACCCAAATGAATTGCTCAATCATTGTAGAAGTTTCTTGCCAACCAATCATTGACTGACAGAAGACAAAGATAAGATTATTAGATTTGATTTGAACAAGGTGACCAGGAAACCACAGAAACAACTTGTGAACTGCAAGTGTGACTGTAGAATGTTGCTCTGCAAATGAACACTGAAAAATGGAGACAACACACACAAAATGCTGGTGGAACACAGCAGGCCAGGCAGCATCTATAGAAAGAAGCACTATTAACATTTCGGGCCAAGACCCTTCCGTTTCTCCGTTTGCAATGGACCTGTCCATTACTTCATCCTCCGTCGGATCCATGCATGCAATCGCCGTTTCTTTGACTTTATCACTTCCTGCAAGGATCGCAAGATCTTCCATCTGCAGACCCCAGAGCATGGACTTCGTATTATGGCCCCGGGCCCAGCCATCGGCTGCCCCAGCAACCCAGGGCATATTCAAACACCGGACTCCAGCACCATCACCGCATGTTCCAATGGCCATGGATTCGCCCCAGCTGTCGATCTCGGCTGCCCCAGCAACAAAGGAGTTTTTGAAAATCCAGACTCCAGCACCATCAACGCGGGTTCCAACGACCACGGACAGATTCAAAGTGATTACGCAACCAGCAACTGCGACTCCAGCCTTGAACTCCAGGCCGGGTCTTCACATGCTGCGATTGTGACTCCCGTCTCCCCTTCCCCCACCACCACTCTGATGTCCCCTCTCCCTCAGATCCCATCGTCAACTCCTGGGCCCTCAGAGGTTCCATCTTCCTCTCAGCCCAATCCTTCCCTCTCCACTGACACTACCAGCCTCCCTCCCCCCTCTGATCCCATCTCTCATCCGTGCCAGGTCTTTACCATTCCCTCCGACCTTCAACTCTCTGAAGCAGAGCGCTCTCTCCTCAGTAAGGGCCTCAGCTTTGTCCCCTTTCACCCATACCTCAGCGAGTTCCGCATACGCCATGACACTAAACTCTTTTTCTGCCGGCTCCTTCTCCAAGTTTAAAAGGAAGGGTCTCGGCCTGAAACGTCGACAGTGCTTCTTCCTATAGATGCTGCCTGGCCTGCTGTGTTCCACCAGCATTTTGGGTGTGTTGTTTGAATTTCCAGCATCTGCAGATTTTTTCATGTTTGCACTGAAAAATGGAGGCTGCAGTAAGGATTTATAATCCTGTGGTGTGCTTCTGATATTAGAACTCAATGAATTTTAACAACATGAGATATATCTTTGCTTAGAAAGGATAATGGTGCCTAACGCTGACTCCTTTGCTTTCATCTTCAGAAACAGCTCTATTTCTAACTTTATTAATCCATTTCAGGGTTCTTTTGAAGACCCTGACCTAGAGTTACACGCAGGCTTTGATTCTTTGCGGGAATGGGTCCCGTTCTCAGGGTTCCACGGCTGACCGTTATTTGACATGCCAAGGGTTTGGCTTGAGAGGCTCAATCATGTTCAGAGGCCTCTGGAGGCATGTGGATCGAGGGGCTGTGTCACAGCAGGTCGAGGATCATTGGGAAGGGCGGACCAGGGGTCAGCAGGGAGGCTGGAAAATATGTCACTGTGGACCCGAAGACCCAAGGTCTTTGCGATCTTCGGACACAGAGCTGACAAAAAACGATGAGAAAGACTTTTAACATTGTAAACCAGTGGGTTGTTGTTATATCTCCCTCTCACTGTGAAAACAGGGGACACATCCCTCTCCCTTGCCAAGGAGAGAGAGAACCTGTGGTTTGTTGAATGTTGGATGAAATGCAAAGCCTTTTGGGTGACTTTGGTCTCTGTCTTTGCTTAGCACACGCTTCTCAGTGATGAAACCGATGTACATTTTGTTTTGCTGGTGAGGGGAGTGGGGATCATTGCTCGCTGCCACTTACGCGTGGGGGGGAGCTGGGGGAGGACTTTGAGGTTCTCATGTTCAACTGTCGTTCATTCTTTGGAACACTTCTCTGTTATCATGGATGTGGTGAAGAAAAAGCACTTCAGAATGTATATTGCATACATTTCTCTGACAGTAAATTCGACCTTTGAACTTTTGAACCTTTGAATTAGGTCATTTGCCCCATCAAGTGTGCTTTATTTCATCATGGATGATCCATTTTCCTTCTCAGCCCCAATCTCCTGTCTTCTTCCTGTATCGCTCTATACCCCGACTAATCAAGAATCTATCAACCTCTGCCTTAAGCATACCCAATGACTTGGCCTCATGAACAATTAGGAACATGAACAGTTAAGATGCAATATTCAATTGAATACTTCAAAAATAGCAGAGTATTTACACAGATCATCTTACTCATTCATATACTTGCTCTGGTCTGTTTCCCTCCATTTCCCATTTTGGAGGGAAGCCTGGCCTCTGACTCTGGAAAGTTTGTAATCCATTTGTAAATATCAAGTTCATTTTTGGATCATGGTGTCTGGAGGGAATTTCTGCTCAGAAGGAACACAGAGGTAGGCGGAGCTAATTAACTGTTTGATGCTGGATGCTTTTCCAGGGACATCTCAGGGAGATTCCTGCACTAACCTGATGTGGGAACGAGACTGTCAGTCTCCAGTGAAGTTGAACTGATGGGCCAAATGGCCCTTTCTCTCTCTGGGTCTTTTTCTGTCACTACTTTCTTACAAGTAGGACAAGTGGTCTCTTGAACCCATTGTATTTTCAGCTACATTCAGAATGCCTGGTAGAATCATAGAATGATGTAGTGATACTGCATAGATGGAAGCCATTTGCCTCATGATATTTGTAACTACCCTTTCTTTTGCCAAATCCATTTAGTTCAGTTCTCCTGCTCTTCCCCTGTACCACTGGGAATTATTCTTTCCCTCATTTTACCAAATCCTTTGATTGTTTTTATTGCCTCTGCTCCACCAGCCTTTCAATCAGTGGATTTCAGATCATGACAACGTCCTGAGCAGCATTGATTCCTCCTCTCACCTCTCATCCACCTGCCAATTCTCTAAGATCTGTCCCATTGTGTTAGTGGTCCAGCTGCCTGGCCAAGAGCCCCAGAAACTAGAAAATATGGATCGATGTGCAGTAGCGTTTGTTACCTCATCATACCGGAGAGCTGGGAGACCCTCATGGAGCAGTACAGCTCAGGAACAATGTCCGACTCCCATCTGCCTCCATGTTGTCCATATCCCTTCATTCTCAGCACATTCAGTCTCCATTTAACAGCCTCAACACTTCCATTGTATTTGGTTCCAGTGCCCACCCTGGCAGTGAATTCTGGGCATCCAGTATTCACTACATAACAAAAATTATCCTGCACATCGCCTTGGAACTTTACCCCTCTCACCTCGAATGTTTATTTACCCTATGGTGTTAGGCATTTTGTCCCTGGGAAAAAGCTACTGGGTGACTACTGTACAGCACAGCAACGTAGCTGTTAGTGTGACATATTACAGTAACCGTGGCCAGGTTCAACTCTGCTGCTGTATGACCAGAAGGGCCTGTTATCATGCTGTATCTCTAAGTAAAATAAAAGATATATATAAATACTCTGTTTCTACCATTTATAATCTTACTAGCACCCCCTCCTCCTCGTTGCCTCTGCTGCTCCAGAGAAAACAAGACTATTGTGTCCAGCCTCTCCTAATAGCAGACGCTCTTTACCTATAACATACAAAGCTCTAAACTCAGCAAACTTCACCACTTCTTCAAAAACAGAAAATCAGTTTACCCCTTTTGAAGGGGTGCCCCACTGAATCCCCAAAAGTTTCATTCGAAATATGATTTGAATGGCTCAATAGGAGCATGTGGAAAGGCTTAAAGGAAAGTGAATGGTTGGTTGAAAAGGTTTAATTCAACTGCAGCATATATCAAATTGTTGAGGGAAGGAGACTTGCAGAACATTTTCAAGATTCATTACTCATCACACGTATATCAAAACATACAGTGAAATCTTTCATTTATCATAATAAGCAACACACCCGAGGACATGCTTCATGCAACCCACCAAGTGTCATCACACATTCTGGTGCCAACATATCATGTGCACAATGATCAGTGAAACAACACAATATAACACAACAACAGAAGAAATCTCATTTCTCCCTGCTGGCCATCCACCCTCCCACGCACATACACTATCCTCCAACACTAGGACAGGCTGTCTCCAGTCTCCAGCCTCTAGCAGACTCAGATTCACAAACGTTGGGCCATCCACTTCCCCAGTGCACTCACAGAGATTCACAGACATAGAGCTCCAGCCGTTGGGCTTTGATTTTCAGACCTCCAATTGACCTTTGGCCCTGGATCTGCTGCATCAACCCCAGGAACTGCTGATCACCAAACATAGGGTCTTGAACTCTGAATACCCCAATGATGGGACCCAGGCCTCAAACACTTTTTTCATCGATTTGTTTACCCGGAGGGGTGGGGGTGCTCATCAACCTCATTGTTCCTCCCTGCATGGAACCCCAGACTCGGCAACCTGCCGACAACTTGCAGATTCTGGGTGGGTGAGAAGTGACCACCAGTCCTCGTTCACACTGGTCTGCCAGACCAACATCCAACATCTGACTATGGGTGTTCTTCATCAACGTTGCTGGCCTTTGATCGTAGAACAGAGCGTAGATTCCAGTCTGACCTCGAATTTCCCTTCATCCTTGTCCCTAAATGCTATGGTGTTCCCTAACTCCCCCCTCTGCCCCCAAACCATTTCTACAATCTAAAATAGAAACAACTACAACAACTTTTAAAAAGTATAACTCATTTCATTCTGAAGGCATGTTCACTGTGTTTTTCCCTTTTGAATTTCTGGTGTGATAATATTGATGTTGTGACATGAGATTTTTGATATAGCAGAAATTTACCATAAAAACTATTCTTGAAAGTTGGTGTTGTTGCAAAGTTTTGAGATGTCACTGTATCTTTATAGGTACTTTCTGAGAGCACTCAGTAAAGGGAGAAGATCCTTGGTCAAGGTTTGATGTGGGGGTAACCAGATGGTTAACTAAGATGTTCAGTCCTCACTGCAGTTGACAGTATCATTGATTGAGGTTACCCCATCAGGTAATAATCCAAGTCCATACATTTTGACTATCCAGGACCCTCTGAGACAGAACATTGCAAAGATTTCCAACAAGTCCCCTTTTCTAAATCCCAAAATGTAAACACCATGCTAGTTCTGGACTCTTCAGACTGAGAAAATAGGGTCCTATTGTCCTTCCTTGCTCCCTCTCTAAATCCTGGAACACACAGAGAGATCACTTGCAGTTTATTCTTTCTAAATTGCAGTAAGGTTAGTGTAATTTTTCTCAACCTCTTTTTGATAAACACTTCTGTCATTCCAAAAATCTATGCAGTGAATCAATTCTGCACTGACTCCAAGGCAAGTATTTCCTGTCTTTTTTTATAGAGATCAAAAACAATTCAACGAGACATCCTTGTTTTTGTTCTCTAACACTCAGTGTGTTAATTGACTTTATAATTGTGCAATACACCTGTAGATTAAGTTTCTGCATCATGTGAACTAGCATACCAGGACACATCCCCACATCAATGAGTCTCACCCTGTAAAATGTTTTGCTTGCTAATTCTTCCTTCAAAAAGCACAACTTCCCATTTTCCTGCTATACCTTCGGGTGAAAAAATTATCAGGAGAGGGAGAGAGCCCGTGGTATGTCGAATCACCGGGTGATTGAAAAGTCTTTGATGTACTGTCAGGCTGTGATTTTATTGAGGCTTTGCTGCACACTGGAGTGCCCGATCGGGGGGCACCAATATTTCTTTTGCTGGTAGGGGAGGGAAAATTGGTTCTTTGTGTGGGTGGGGAGTTGGGGGTGACTTTGGGGTTCTAACATTTAACTGTCATTCATTCTTTGTGGCACTCCTCGATTATGTGGATGTTTGTGAAGAAAAAGAATTTTAGGATGTATATTGCATGCATTTTTCTGACATTAAATGTACCTTTGAAATATTTAAAAGCAACAATACTAAACACCACTAGACTCATTCGAAAGTTTCTGGCACTTCACAAATGAGTGAGCCCATACCATCCCTCAGATCTTCTACATTGAGCTGAGAAAAAAATTAAAATATCATAAGATATCATAAGATAAGAGTCCTGTTAGGGAATGCGATAGGTCAGCTGACAGATGTATGCGTTGGGGAGCACTTCGGGTCCAGTGATCACAATAGCATTAGCTTCAATATAATTATGGAGAAGGACAGGACAGGACCTAGAGTTGAGATTTTTGATTGGAGAAAGGCTAACTTTGAGGAGATGCAAAGGATTTTAGAGAGAGTGGATTAGGTCAAGTTGTTTTATGGGAAGGATGGAATAGAGAAATGGACGTCATTTAAGGGTGAAATTATGAGGGTACAGAACCTTTATGTTCCTGTTAGGTTGAAAGGAAAGGTTAAAGGTTTGAAAGCACCATGGTTTTCAAGGGATATTAGAAATTTGGTTCGGAAAAGGAGGGATGTCTGCAATAGATATAGGCAGCATGGAGTAAAGGAATTGCTTGAGGAATATAAAGAATGTAAAAGGAATCTTAAGAAAGAGATTAGAAAAGCTAAAAGAAGATATGAGGTTGGTTTGGCAAAAAAGGTGAAAGTAAATCCAAAAGGTTTCTACAGTTATATTAAAAGCAAGAGGATAGTGAGGGATAAAATTGGCCCCTTAGAGAATCAGAGTGGTCAGCTATGTGTGGAGCTGAAGGAGATGGGCGAGATTTTGAACAATTTCTTCTCTTCGGTATTCACTCAGGAGAAGGATATTGAATTGTGTAAGGTGTGGTAAACAAGTAAGGAAGTTATGGAACCTATGACAATTAAAGAGGTGGAGGTACTGGCACTTTTAAGAAATTTAAAAGTGGATAAATCTCCAGGTCCTGACAGGATATTCCCCAGGACCTTGAGGGAAGTTTGTGTAGAAATAGCAGGAGCTCTGACGGAGATCTTTAAGATGTCATTAGAAACAGGGATTGTGCCGGAGGATTGGCGTATTGCTCATGTGGTTCCATTGTTTAAAAAGGGTTCTAGAAGGAAGCCTAGCAATTATAGACCAGCCAGTTTGACATCAGTGGTGGGTAAATTAATGGAAAGTATTCTTAGAGATAGTATTTATAATTATCTGGATAGACAGGATCTGATTAGAAGTAGCCTGCATGGATTTGTGCGTGGGAGGTCATGTTTGACAAACCTTATTGAATTTTTTGAAGAAGTTACGAGGAATGTTGACGAGGGTAAGGCAGTGGATGTAGTCTATATGGAATTCAGCAAAGCCTTTGACAAAGTTCCACATGGAAGGTTAGTTAAGAAGGTTCAGTCGTTAGGTATTAATGCTGGAGTAATAAAATGAATTCAACAGTGGCTAGATAGGAGATGCCAGAGAGTAGTGGTGGATAATTGTTTATCGGGATGGAGGCCGGTGACTAGCGGGGTGCCTCAGGGATCTGTTTTGGGCCCAATGTTGTTTGTAATATACATAAATGTTCTGGATGATGTGGTGGTAAATTGGATTAGTAAGTATGCCGATGATACTAAGGTAGGAGGTGTTGTGGATAATGAGGTGGGTTTTCAAAGCTTGCAGGGAGATTTATGCCGGTTAGAAGAATGGGCTGAACGTTGGCAGATGGAGTTTAATGCTGAGAAGTGTGAGGTTCTATATTTTGGCAGGAATAATCCAAATAGAACATACAGGGTAAATGGTAGGGCATTGAGGAATGCAGAGGAACAGAGAGATCTAGGAATAACAGTGCATAGTTCCCTGAAGGTGGAGTCTCATGTAGATAGGGTGGTGAAGAAGGCTTTTGGAATGCTGGCCTTTATAAATCAAAGCATTGAGTTCAGAAGTTGGGATGTAATGTTAAAATTGTACAAGGCATTGGTAAGACCAAATTTGGAATATTGTGTGCAGTTCTGGTCACCGAATTATAGGAAAGATATCAATAAATTAGAGAGAGTGCAGAGACGATTTACTAGGATGTTACCTGGGTTTCAGCACTTAAGTTACAGAGAAAGGCTGAACAAGGTAGGTCTCTATTCATTGGAGCGTAGAAGGTTGAGGGGGGATTTGATCGAGGTATTTAAAATTTTGAGAGGGATAGATAGAGTTGGCATGAATAGGCTGTTTCCATAGACAGTAGTGGAGAGTCAAACAAGAGGACATGATTTGAGCGTTAGTGGGCAGAAGTTTAAGGGAAACACGAGTGGGTATTTCTTTACTCAGAGGCTGATAGCTGTGTGGAATGAGCTTCCTGTAGAAGTAGTAGAGGACTGTTCAGTTGTGTCATTTAAGGTAAAATTGGATAGATATATGTGCAGGAAAGGAATGGAGTGTTATGGGCTGAGTGCGGGTAGGTGGGACTAGGTGAGATTAAGGGTTCGGCACAGACTAGGAGGGCCAAGATGGCCTGTTTCTGTGCTGTGATTATCATATGGTTATATGGTTATATAAAGATTTATAATAATAAGTAAGCAATAAATATCAAAAACATGAGATGAAGAGTCCTTAATGTGTCCATATGTTATGGGACCATTGCACTGATGGGGTGAATGGTGATGAGTGAAGTTATCCCCTCTGATTCAACATCCTGATGGTTGAGAGCTTTTCCTGAATCTGATGGTTTAGATCCCAAGGCTCTTGCTTCTTCTTCCTGATGGCAGCATGGCCTGAATGATGGGGGTGTGTTGCAATGAATGGTGTTTTCTTGCGACAGCGATCTATGTAGATGTGGTCAAAGGTGGGGAGGGCTTTACTGTGAAGGAGCGGACCATGAACAACTTGGATTGGTGAAGAGAAATCGATGTCTGAGCATCAGTCATGTTTTTGAGGATGCCACCAGCAATGAAGCACAATGGAAATGTTGCTTTCAGTGTGTCCGCACTTAGATCACTAAACTGAAAATTCATAACTACACAAAACACTCAACATATCAGATGGCATTAGGATTTGGACAAGAAAGTTCAGGCAACAGATCAACGCCTTTCATCAGCATTTGGAAAACAAATGTATCTAAGGTGCAGGGAGGGAGCAGGGTGGGGGAACAAAGAGAATGTCAGTGGGACAGAGATGAGCAGGTCAGTCTGGATGGCACAGATGATGCTGCTGTTGATGGGAGAGAACATGGTGATGCATCATTATGGCAGATCCTCTCGAGAGAAAGTGTACAAAGAAAATAAGGCAACACGGCAATGAGATAAAGAGAACAAACTAAAGGATGAAACATTCAAGCATCCATAATCAGACAAGGCAAGTCACAAGTGAAACACAAGAGGATAGAGATAGAAATGCAGAGATAGGTATAGAGAAGGTGATGGCAATAGAGGAGGAGCTAGAGATGCTGATAGAAGCAAAGGCAACGATGGAGATGCAGAGACAGAGTAGAGGTAGAGATAGATGGAGAGGTAGACATAGAGATGGAGATGGAGAGAGAGAGATTGATTGGGAGGTTCACATAAAAGAAGTAGAGAAGCTCAAAATGTCAGGCAGCATCTATGGAGGAGAAGAAACAATTCACAGCTGGACCGAGACCCTCCATGAGAACCAGAAAGGGAGGCAGGAGAAGCCAGGATAAGAATTTTATGTAACAAAGTGCAAACTAACAAGTGATAAGTGAAATTAGATGAGGGTGAAAGGGAATGAATAGAGAATCTGGGAGGTGACAGGTAGAAGAGATGAAAGGCTGAAGAAGAAGGAATCTGACAGGAGAGGAGAGTGGACTGTGGGGGAAAGTGAGGGAGGAACAGCACCAGCGGGAGCTGATGAGCAGGTGAGGAGAAGAGAAGGGGTAAGAGGGTAAACTGAATGGGGAAAGGAAATGGGAGAAGGAGCAAGGGAGTGAAATTACCAGGTTACAGAAATCAATGTTCAAGCCATCAGGTTCAAGGCCATCAGATGGAATCGGAGGTGCTGCTACTCCTACTTGAGAGTGGCCTCATCATCACAGCAGAGGAGGCAAAGGAACAACAAGATGGAAAGGGAATGGCAGATTGTGTAAACAGGAGCTTCTATGGCCAAAACGAGATGGTGTGTCACCTCCTGGATGAAAGAGTTAGGGATGTCTCACAGTGGTAGTAGGGCATTCGAGAAAGCAAAGCAAAGTCACCGAATAACACTGATGATAAAATATTTACTAAAACTGCATTTTGTTTCACACCGACCAGATGTGAAAACTAGAGCACTGATTTAGTCAGTGATTTTCGGTTGGACCTTCAACCACCTTGATCAAAACAACAACATTAATTTGACCTTGAGTGTATTAATGAACTAAGGCAAATGGAAATAAGTAAATTAGGGTCAACAGACTGATTGAGAGAAATTGCTCAGCCTGTGGTGCAGTAAGTCAGGATAATAAGGAACATTGTGCAGGGGAGGAGGAAGGGCAGGACATAAATCAAACATTAACTTTCATCTTTGACAGTAGCAGGGTAAGGTATCTCTAGGACCTAGTAGGCAGAAGTTAAGAATAAACTGGGAAGGTGAACAAAACATGGAAAGGGAGAGAGACAGAAAGAGAAACGTAGAGAAATTATATTCAACATACGTGGTGGGAGAAAAAAGAATCAACAAGTCTTGGTAAAGGTTACAGCTACCAACTTTTCCACATACTGTTTTCCTGTTCTAGATGCAATTAACTTAATAAATCTTGTCCTTTTCACATCTAATCTGTCTCGGCCTTTCAGCATTTAAAAGGTTTCAATGAGATCATCCTGTTGAATTCCAGTGAGTACAGACCCAGAGCCTTCAAACATCCTTCGTATGATAACGTTTTCATTCCTGGAATCATCCTTGTGAACCTCCTCTGGACCCTCTCCAATACAAGCACATCTTTTCGAAGATGACTGGCCAAAAGCTGTTCAGAATATTCAAGGTGAGATCTCTCATGTGCCATATACAGCCTCAGCATCACGTCCTTGCTTTTGTATCCAAAACCACCTGAAATGAATGCTAACATGGCATTTGCCTTCTTCACCACTGATTCTACCTGCAAGTTAACATTTAGGATGTTCTGCACAAAGTCTCCCAAGTCACTTTACATCTCGGATTTTTGGATTTTCTCTCCATTTAGAAAATAGTCCGCACATTTATTTCTACTATCAAAGTGCATGACCGTGCATTTTCTAACATTGTATCTCATTTGCCATTTTCTTGCCCATTCTCCTAATCTGTCTAAGTCCTTCTGCATCCTACCTGTTTCCTCAACATTACCTGGACCTCCACCAATCTTTGTGTCATCTGCAAACTTGGTAACAAAGCTATCTAGTCCATCATCTAAATCATTTATATACAGCACAAAAGCAAGTGGTCCCAACACCAACCCCTGCAGAACACAATTAGTCACTGGCAGCCAACCAGAAAAGAGTCATTTTATTCCCAATCACTGCCTCCTACCAATCAGCTAATGCTCTAACCATGTTAGTAATGTTCCTATGATACCATGAGCTCTTAACTTGGTAAGCAACCTCATGCGTGGCACCTTGTCAAAGGCCTACTGAAAGTCCAAATATACAAAATCCACAACATTGCCTTTATCTATCTTACTTGTAATCTCCTCAAAGACTTCCAACGGGTTTGTCAGGCGATATTTTCCCTGAAGGAAACCATGCTGACTTTGTACGATCTTGTCCCTTGTCACCAAGTATTCCATCACCTCATTCTTAACAATTGACTCTAACATCTTCCCAACCACTGACGTCAGGCAAATTGGTCTATAATTTCCTTTCTGCTGCCTTACTCCTTTCTTAAAGAGTGGAGTAACATTTTGAGTTTTCCTGACCTCTGGCACAATGCCTGAATCCAGTCATATTTGAAAGATTATATCTAATGCCACCACAATCTCACATTACCTCTTTCAGCACCCTAGGGAGCAGTTCCTCTGATCTGGGTGACTTACATACCTTTAGGTCTTTCAGCTTTTTGAGCATCTTCCCTCTGGTAACAGTAACACTTCTCTCCCTTCAAGCACTACAACAACATGCATACTGCTAGTGTCTTCTACAGAGAAGCCTGATGTAAAATACTCATTTGTTCACTTAGTTCATCAGCCATCTCCTTATCTCCTGTTATTATTTCTCCTGCCTCACTCTCTAGCAGTCCCATATCCTCCATCATTTCTCTTTTATTTTTAATATACATGAAAAAACTTTTACTATGCACTTTGATATAAGTTGCTAGCTTGCTTTCGTATTTCATCTTTTCCCTTCTAATTATTTTTTAGTTGCTCTCTTTAAGTTTTTAAAAGCTTCCCAATCCTCTATCTTCTCTTTAATTTTTTGCTTTGTTGTATGCCCTTTCATTCGCTTTTAAAATAGTTTTGACTTCCCTTGTCATTCATGGTGGTACTATTTTACTATTTGAGTATTTCTTCATTTTTGGAATACACATGTCCTGCACTCCCTCATTTTTCCCAGAAGCACATACCATTGCTGTTCTGCTGACATCCCTGCCAATTTACAACTTACTTTGACCATCTCCTCTCTCATACCACTGTAATTTCCTTTACTCCACTAAAACACTGCTACATCAGACTGTACTTTCTCCTTATCAAATTTCAGGTTGAATACAATGATATTGTGATTGCTGGTTCCTAAGAGTTCTTTTACCTTCAGCTCCCTAATCGCCTCCTGTTAATGACACACACCCAATCCAGTATAGCTGGTCCCCTATTAGGCTCAATGACAAACTGCTCTGAAAAACTATCTCTCAGGCATTCAACAAACACTCTCTCTTGAGATCCACTACCATCCTGCATGTCAAAATCTCCCATGACTACCAGAACAATGCCCCCCCTGCCAAGTTCGTTCAAACCCTCCCCAACAACTCTAACAAACCTACCTGGGAGAATATTGGTCCCGTTCAGGTTCAGGTGAAATCCATCACTTTTGAACAGGTCATACTTCCCCAGAAGAGATCCCAATTATTCAAGAACCTGAAGCCCTTACTACTGCATCAGCTTCTCAGTCAAATCATCCTGTTTCTGCCCTTCATCTACATATGTCTGAAAGCAAATACTCTCGATATGCACTTAATACTTTCAATATGTAAGTGTGATAGGGGAAGGGAGAAGAGGGAATTACCGGAAGTTAGACAATTCGATGTTCATACCAAGGGGCTGGAGACTACCCAGATGGTATATGAGGTATATGTTGGTTCCCCCTCATCATGCCTAGATTTTCCTTTCACCTGGCCCCCATTTCCTCATTGGTAGATTTTAACATTTATTGTACAGCTCCTGTTAACCCAAATGATATATAGTTGCTGATTTTCCTCTCTCTTTTTTTGCATGGAATCATGCTGACAGAGAAGATGAAATATTTAATAAAGCCAACATGGAACTTGCTGTGAAAAAATAAACAAACCTTATCACTCTGTGTTGACAGAAGGGGTAAATTACACAGAAGAATCTTTTGCTATTTTGTGCATATTCAGATATCTCAATGGATCTGAAAATCTATATTCGAATACGGTTGATACATTGGGAATGGCACCACTTTGATGTGTGTCTCACCACATACAAATTCATTTCTGAGCAAGGTCTAAAATCATTGAGGAATCAAGAGCCTGAAGTTCAGTTTCTCTACAATCAGATATTGGTTTTTGGTTCCATGATTTTGGGATCTCAAACTTACAGAACAGTTGCAGCAGCTTAGGAGATGTTTGACCTGATCCAGGTACTTCAACTCCACCATGCGCTGCCCACAGCCCTGCACATCCCTTTCTCCCTCGTCACTCTGCAAAGCAATGACATCTCTTTCCATTGCACACGTCTCCACTGCATTGATTAGTTCTTGCAACACCAGACATATTTCCATTGCTCCACATGCCCCTCACACACCTTCTCTGGCACAGAAAGATAGTTTGTCATTTCTGTTAAAAGATCTTTCACATGAATGATCTACATTAGAATATTCATCACTACAGTAGTGCGAGCAATGTCCTCATGGTATTCTCCCACAAGGGCATTCTTGACCAGTGTTGTGGGTTAAATATCAAGATAAACAATGTCGACAGCGGGAACCTTACAATCAAATGACTGGATCTTGAGAGTTCTCAAAAAAGTACATGTTGAGAGTATTTCCACTCAGACGATTGTAGACCATGGGAACATGGGTTCAGTGTAAGTGCTTGCCCTATCATTCTCACTGCACCACAGACAGAGCAATTGCTTAAACAGGTCCTTCGCATTCATTGTCCAGAATCTGAGGACAAATGTTCAGATTCAGATTCATTTATCTTTCCCATGTAGTTCTAAGCATGCACTGAAATAGTGTTAAAAAAAAAGATGCTGTATTAACTGTATAATCATCACACCAACAAAGTGTGCCCACAATGCTCAGCAGTACCACACAAGTAACAACAACAGAAGACAACAAGCAACAAGACAGCAACAGCAAAATAAACCCCTTTTCACCCACTCACACACCCAGACAGTCTGGTCCATACACATCAGTCCTGCATGCTTAGTCTTTCAGTTTCTTCCCTCCATCTCTCAATCGGTCTGTTCACCAGAATTTACTTCTTTCCATTTGTCCACTTCATCAGTATATTCCTAGTTGAATTAATGTCGTTGTTCGGATCCAGGCAGCTCAAGTTCCATCAGAGAACTACTGACTATATCACTGCTCTAGTGGTTACACCTTGTCAGTGTGATACAAATTCAGTTTCAGCAAATATTTTATTATCAGCTTTGTTTTGTGATCGTGCGTTGCTTACCAGCATGCCTTGATGCTGCTGAAAGATATCCCCTATCCTTGCACCTGGGAGGTGACATACCAACTGGGAGACCGGCTTGTGGCTACTGGAACGTCTTTATATACAGAATCTCCCACTCCCATTCCAGCATCTTAGTCCATGACCTCCTCTACTGCAATGATGAGGCAACTCTCAGGTTGGAGGAGCAACGCATCCTATTAAGTCCTGGAGCCAACAACTTTGATATCTCTAATATCTGATTATTACTAACCCCTCTTCCTTCTCTAGTTTTCCATTTCCCACTCTAGCACACTTTTAAACCCTTCTCTTCTCTGCACTTGCTCACTAGTTCACTTCAGTGCCACACTTCCTTCCCTCTTTCTCATGGTGCACTATCCTCTCCTATCAGATTAAATCTACTTTAGCCCTTTACCTCTTCCACCTCTCACCTCCTAGCTTCTAACTTCATACCTCTCCCTCTCTGTGTTTTCATATTCTGATGTTGTCTGATCTTCAAGTTTTTCTGTACTGTGAATCTTCACTTCAGTGATCTAAATACTAACCCAGGGAAACAGTGTGTGACATCCTTAACTGTATGATCAGCCATGGATAATCATTCACAAATCTTTATTCGTTCTCCTTCATCATGCCCAGATTTTTCATCCTGCTGGCACCCATTTCCTCACTGGTAGATTTGAACATTTATTGTACAGCTCCTGTTAGCCCAACTGGTATATACTGTTCCTGATTTTCCTCTCTCTTTTCTGCATGGAATCATGCTGATGAAGAAGATGAAACATTCAATAAAGCCAACATGGAACTTGCTGTGAAAAAATAAACAAACCTTATCACTCTGTGTTCACAGAGGGAGGTGAATTGCACAGATAAATGCTCTGCAATTTTGTGAAAGATGAGATATCTCAATGAATCTGAAAGACTGTATTTAAATACGGTTGGTACATTGGGATTAGCACCACTTTGCTGTGTGTCTCACCACATACAAATTCATTTCTGAGCAAGGTCTAAAATCACTGAGGAATCAAGAGCCTAAAGTTCAGATTCCCTACAATCAGATATTGGTTTTTGGTTCCACGGTTTTGGGATCTTAAACTTACAGAATGGTTGCTGAGCTAAGGAGATGTTCAGTCTGTCAAATCTGTACAAGAACACAGACAGTCTGGATCATCCGCATCACTCCTGAATGTTTCATCTTTCCAGTTTGTTCTCTCCATCTCTCAACTGGTTGACCTGTTGACCTGAATTAACTTCTTTCCATTTGCCTGACTACATTAGTATATCCCTTATCGAATTAATGTAGCTGTTCTGACCCAAGTTCCAACAGAAAATTACTAAGTCAGTTGTCTAGTTTTCACACCTGGTGAATTTGAATCGAACTTCAGTGTTTTGCAAATACTTTATCATCAAAATCATTTTGTCACATTCCATTGTTTTCCAGAATGCCTGTTGCCACTTTGAGTCATCGCTGACTCTTGTGTCTGGGAGGCAACACACCAACCATGTATGCAGTTTGGGGTTGCAGAAATTGCCTGGTACAGAAAGGTCTTCCATTCACATTCCAACATGTTTGTTCACATCCTGCTCTACTGCGATGATGACGCCACTCTCAGGTATGAAGAACAACACCTCAGAGACTGGGAGCCAATAATTTGATGGCATAATCATTAATTTCTCTCCTTTCTGGTCATTTTTAACCGACTCCCATCTCTCTTTTTCCATTTCCCATTCCGACACAGAGTTTTCAACCCTTGTCCTCTCTGCACCTGCCCATTACTTCCCTTCAGTGCCTTTTCTCCCATGGTCCACTATCCTCTCCTATCAGATTCCTTCTTATTCAGCCCTATACCTCTTCCAACTATCATCTCCCAGCTCCTAACTTCATCCCCTCTCCCTTTCTGTACTTTTGATCCTGATGATCTCTGAACTTCTCATATTTTCTGCACTGTGAACTTTCTCTTCAGTGATCTAAATACTGACAAGGTGGAGACAGCATGTGATGTAATTGACTGGATGATCAGACATGGATATCCCTTTACAGGTGAGTCAACACTTCACTTGTGAGTCTGTTGGGGTCATCTATTGCATCCGGTGCTCCCGTTGTGGCCTCCTCTACATCGGTGAGATCCGACACATATTGGGGGATCGCTTCGTTGAGCACCTATGCTCCGTCGCCACAACAGACAGGATCTCCCGGTTGCCACCTACTTCAACTCTGCTTCATATTCCTATTCGGATAAGTCCGTACATGGCCTCCTCTACTGCCATGATGAGGCCAAGCTCAGGTTAGAGGGGCAACACCTCATATATCATCTGGGTAGTCTCCAGCCCCTTGGCATGAACATTGAATTCTCCAGCTTCTGGTAATTCCCTCGCTCTCCTTCCCCTATCACACTTTCACTCTGCCTCCTCTTCTAGCTGCCCATCAATTCTCTCATGATTCCGCCTCCTTCTACAACCCATAGTATACCCTTACATTCCCTTCCCTCACCCCTTGAACTTTCCTCTGATTGGTTTTCCACCTGCACCTTCCCCCTCCCCCCACCTTCTTTATAGGGCCCCTGCCCCCTCCTTCTTCAGTCCTGACGAAGGGTCTCGGCCCGAAACGTTGACTGCTACTTTCAGCAAATGCTGCTCGACCTGCTGAGTTCATCCAGCTTGTTTTGTACATGTTGATTTGACCACAGCATCTGCAGTGTACTGTGAGTTTAGATTTGTGAATGGTTATCAATGGCTGATCATACAGTTAACTTTGTCACACACTGTTTCATTGGGTTAGTCTTTAGAAAATTCACAGTATAGAAAATACTTGAAGATCTGACACCATTGGAACATGAAAACAGAGAGGGAGAGGTATGAGTTTCAAAGTTAGGAGGTGAGAGATGGAAGAGGTAAAGGGCAAAAGTAGATTTAATCTGATGGAAATAGTAAAGGACAATGAGAGAAAGGGAAGGAAGAGTGGCACTGAGTGGAAGTAATGGGCAAGTGCTGAGAAGAGAAGGTTTAAAAGAGTGCCAGAATGGGAAATGGAAACCAAGAGAAGGAAGAGGGTTTAGATATGTTCAGATAATAGAGAAATCAGTGTTGTTGGTTCCAGGATTGGATCAGAACAACTACATTAATTGAATAAGGAATATACTAATGAACTAAGGCAAATGAAAAATAAATAAATTTGGGTCAACGGACTGATTGAGAGCTGGAGAGAACAAACTGAAAGATAAGCATTCAGCAGTGATGTAGATGAACCGGACTGTCTGTGTATGTGAGTGGGTGTGTGGGTGGATGCGAAGGAGGGAGAATAAAGACCTTTGATATCTCCCAGATACAGCATCCGAATGTCACAGCAAATATGTTTGTGTACAACTCATATTCAATGAAAGGTGTACCTGTTGTCTTTCTCTATAATACCTGACATGTTTTACCTGGATTTTGTGAAGTGAGATTCTAGATAATAGTGGAATTCTCTGGCAAAGCTTGTCTGCTTCGAGATGCTTTTGGTGCAGAGTTTAATCTACCTGTGGGGCTTTTGGAAAACCTCTTGGGGCAGTTAATGAAGGAGAGGCAGTTTGATGATGGACAGGTGTCACACAGAGAGCAGGGTGGTGATAACCAGCAAGTCCCCCACCCTAAGGGGATGGTTTAGGTTTAGGTTTTTTCTACCAACCGGCTGCACCATTTACTGAAATGCCTTTGTAGAGTAATATTGACATTCTGTACATTCTGTGGGATCACAGCCCTCTCATGAAAAACATTCATATAAATCCCAATTCTTTCCAAAGGAACTTGTCTTCCAAAATTGTTGACATCACCCTTGTGCTAGAATGAGGAAAAAGACTCTCATTATGACCCCACAGTTCCTTTCAGAATCCTGGAACTCTCAATATGATCACTGGCATATTTTTCAAGTGCATTTCAACCAATTCAGATTAATCTGTCTTCAGTGGACCTTGCCCTCTCTCCAAAAATCCATCTGATATTCAATATTCCAAGCAAATATTTCCTGTCTTCGGTACACAGACCAAAGCAACGTATGAACTCCAAAGGGACAATAACTGGGTGCTTTTTTATAGACCCCCCCCCCAATAACAGCGATGTTAAGGAGCAGATAGGGAGGCAGATTCCAGAATGATGCAATAATAATAGGATTGTTCTGATGGGAGAATTTAATTTTCCTTTTATTGATTAGCATCTCCTTAGCGCAAGTGGTTTAGATGAGGTGAAGTTTGTTAGCTCTGTTCAGGAAGGTTTCCTGAGGAAATATGTAGATAAGCCTACAAGAGGAGAGGCTGTACTTGATCAAGTATTGGGAAACAAACCTCGTCAAGTGTCAGACTTCTCAGTAGGAGAGCATTTTGGAGGTAATTACCACAACTCTATCTTCTTCACCAGAGCGCTGGAGAGGGTTAGGAGCAATCTAGGAAAATGTTTAATTAGGGTAGGGGGAAATATGATGCTATTGGGCAGCATAAATTGGGAGCAGATGTTCTCAGGGAAATGCACAGCTGGAATGTGGCAAATGTTCAGGGAACATTTGCATGGAGTTCTGCATAGGCATGTTCCATTGAGGCAGGGAAAGGATGGTAGAGTTAAAGAATCATGGTGTACAAGTTATGTAGAAAATCTTAAGAAGAAAAGAAAAGCTTACGAAAGTTTCAAGAAACTAGGCACTGTTAGAGCTCTAGAAAATTACAAGTTTGCTGAGAAGGAGCTTACGAAAGGAATTAGGAGAGCCAGTAGCAGCCATGAGAAGTGCCTCGTTGAGCAGGATTAAGGAAAACCCCTTCTACAAGTATGTGTAGAGCAAGAGAATGAGCCAAGTGAGAATAGGACAACTCAGGTCTAATAGTGGAAACATATGCATGGAGCCAGAGGATGTAGCGGAAGTACTTAATGAATACTTTGCTTCAGTATTCACCAGGGAAAAAGACCTTGGCAATTGTGGGGATGACTTACAGTGGACTGAAACACTTGAGCATAAAGACACTAAGAAAAAGGATGCGCAATGAACTTTTGAAAAGCATTAAGTTAGATGGGTCACCGGGACTGGATAAGATATACCCCAGGCTACTGTGGGAAGCGACGAAGGAGATTGCTGAGACTGTTGCAATGATCATTGCTTCTCAAATAGGAACATGAGAAGTACCAGAGGATTAGAGCATTGCAAATGTTGTTCCTTTGTTCAAGAAAGGGAGTCGAGATAACCCAGGAAATTATAGACAAGAGAGTCTGACTTCAGTGGTGGTTAAGTTTTTGGAGAAGAAGATCATGACAGGCAGGACTTATGAGCATTTGGAGAGACATAATCTGATTAGGGATAGTCAGCATGGCTTTGTCAAGGGCAGGTCATGCCTTACATGCCAGACTGAATTCTTAACAGAATGTAACAAAAGCATTGATGAAGGTAGAGCAGTGGATGTAGTGTATGTGGATTTCAGTAAGGCATTTGATAAGGTTCCCCATGCAAGCCTCCTTCAGAAAGTAATTAGGCATGGGATCCATGGAGACCTTGCTTTGTGGATCCAGAATTGGCTTGCCCACAGAAGCCAAAGGGTGCTTGTAGATATTCTGCATGGAGATCAGTGACCAAATGTGTTCCACAGGGATCTGTTCTGGGACTTCTCCTCTTTGTGATTTTTATAAATGACCTGGATGAAGAAGTAGAAGGGTGAGTAAGTAAGTCTGCTGATGACACAATGGTTGGAGGTGTTGTGGATAGACTGGAGGGTTGTCAGAGATTACAGCAGAACATTGATAGGATGTAGAGCTGGGCTGAGAAGATAAGTGTGAAGTGGTTCATTTTGGCAGATCAAATTTGAAGACAGAATATAATAAAAATGATAAGTTTCTTGTCAGTATGGAGGATTTTAGAGATCTTGGGGTTCATGTCCATGCCTATAGGACACTCAAAGCTGCTGCACAGGTTGACAGAGTAGTTACAAAAGTATATAGTGTGATGATGTCCATCAACCGTGCGATTGAGCTCAAGCTATATAAGACTTTGGTCAGACCCCACTTGGAGTACTGTGTACAATTCTGGTCACCTCACTACAGGAAGGATGTGGATACTATAGAGAGAGTGCAGAGGAGATTTACAAGAATGTTGCCTGGATCGGATGGTGTACCTTATGAGAATAAGTTGAGTGTAGTTGGCCTTTTGTCCTTGGAGTGACGGAGGATGAGAGGTGACCTGATAGGGGAGTATAATATCACGAGGGGCACCGATTGTGTGGATAACCAGAGGTTTTTTCCCAGGGCTGAAATGGCTAACATGAGGGTTCATAATTTTAAGGTGCTTGGAAATGGGTACCAAGGGGATGTCAGGGGTAACATTTTCACACAGAGAGTGGTAGGTGTATGAAATACACTGCTGTCAGCAGTGGTGGGGGCAGATACAATAGGGTCTTCTAAGAGCCTCTGAGATAGGAACATGGAGCTTCGAAAAATAGAGGGCTAAGTGCTAGGGGTATTTTAGGCAGTCTCTAGAGTAGGTTACATGGTCGACATAAAATTGTGGGCCAAAGGGCCTGTAATGTGCTGTAAATTTCAGTGTTCTACATTCTATCTTCTATATGATGCTTTACAGTCACACTGCAGAGTATCAGGGAGACTTCCTTGAGCACCACACACAAAATGCTGGAGAAATTCAGCAAGTCTGGCAGCATCTATGGAGGGGAATAAACAGTTAACATTTTGGGCAGAGAACCTTCATCAGGACTGGAGAGGAAGTGGGTAGAAGCCAGATTAAGAAGGAGAGATGAGGGGAAAAAGCACAAGTAGGCAGGTTACCAGGGGAAGGTATTTAGGTGGTGGAAGTGTGATGGGAATTAAGAAGTTGGGAGATGAAGGGAGGCTGAGGTAAAGGGCTGAAGAGGAAGGAGTCTAATAGGAGAGAATAGTGAACCATCGAGAAAAGGGAAGGAGGAAGGATATCACAGGGACGTAATAGGCAGTTGTGGGGAAAAGAAAGGGTGGGAGGGTACCAGAAAGAGGAATGCAAAAAGGGAGAATGAGAGGGGGAAGAAACAGCTGGAAATTGCAGAAATCCATTTTCATGCTATCAGGTTGGAAGCTACCCAGACAGGATATGAGTTATTGCTCCTCCAACCCAATTGCCTTTTTTCTCCAACGCTCCTACAGTAACAGACAAAATGCTATTTGACATCATAAATTGCTGGTTCCAACCACAGATTAAGCTTCTGCATCTGGAGAACCAATACGTCAGGACCTCTCCGCAGACTATGTCATCAAGTTTGCAGATGGCACCACAGTCGTTGGCCTTACCAACAACTTCAAGTTGCAGTACAGAGAGGAAGTGGAAATGTATGGTAATGTAATTGGTGGAAACGTACTTAATTCACAGCCACCAACATTAAGTTGGGGTTCACTTTAAGAGGCTGGTCTGACATGATGGTGTAATTATATAAAGAAGTTTTACCGTGATTTGTGTTCAGTGTTTGGAGTACAGTCCAATAAATGAATTGTTCTGTTTTTTTCTTGAACATAAAACATCTCCACTCTTTTTATTTGTGAAAACCTGCATTTGTGACCCCAATGCTCTTGGACAATTGCAGAGCTCTTGAATATATTGGTCACTGCAGTTGCTTTGAAACTGTTGGTGTTCTGGGAGCAATATGCCATTACTTGGATTGTACAAGCTGAGACCCAATTCACCTTGCCAGTAATCGATGCTGACAACACCAATTATTTCTATGTGGTAGCATCACTCAGCATCTCTGTGATTGAGAGATGGTGAGTCTACTTGACTATCTCCCTGAACACAATAAATACTGATCACTGAAAACTCACCTTTCACAGAATTTTGGACAACTGGATTCTGAGCTCACGAAACAGCTGCTCTGCTTGCTTGGCCTCAGCAATGCTCAGCTGTTGGATCTAATATACCACATGCTGTCTCACTTGGGGAATCACTATCCTTGTTTTCTTCTTAAAGAAATCCATCTAGCAAATGTCTGATCAAATTGGGGTAGCCCTCACTAATGCACCCGTGAAGGATGACAGGGAGCTTGCTACAATGGCTGACAGTCCACAGTCAGCCAGGCAGTGATGCATCATTCTTCATTTAGGTACCTCAATAAGCCCATCTGCAAGGCCCCCAAAATAGGGATGCCCACAGCTGTGAAACAGATGACACTGGACCTGTGTTTTTGCCAAGCTCACTTAGGTACGAACGCTAGTGCCAGTGCACTGGAACATCAGAGATCTGTGAACACTGCGGGCTCCAGCTGCCAGGGACATCTATTGCTCGTTACAAACACCCTTTCATGGCAATGCTTCCTGTGTGATGTGAGTGCTCAAGTGAGTGTGCTGCCTGTATCGCCTATCGATGAGAAACAAAGAGCGACAAAACCTCGCTGGAGGCTGCCAATGACAGCAGGATACAGACTTACAGGACATGATGGGAGACACTCTTCTTCAGTGAGCAACATTACATATGGGATTTCATCCTGGGTAAAGTGGGCAGACCTCTAGATTTCCTGTGTGCCCAAGGACTGTTTGTTGATATTAAGAACTGCTGGCTTGTGGATGTCAAGGTCTTTGGGTTATTAGCCTGCACCACAGTATGTTCCCCACAAAGACTCTGTCAAGCACATGCAACACTGCATGTGAGTTTACTCCACTGCTAGATGAATTCCCTGACCTCACCAAGCCCACATTCAACACTACAGTCACAAAACTTGGAGTTAAGCACAGTCCATTAATCCATGGCCACATGCGTAGACTGGTCTGTATGCAGCAATGTCAACGAGCCTAAATATCAGTTCACAACTGGGACACAACATATCAAGTCAAGTCAAGTCAAGTCAAGTCAACTTTTATTGTAATTTCTACCATAACTGCTGGTATAGTGCATAGAAAAAAATGAGACAAAGTTTTTCAGGACCATGGTGTTACATGACACAGTACAAAGAACTAGGCTGAACTACGTAATAAAATAAAGAGAAAGCTATACTAGACCACAGACCTACAATGGACTGCATAAAGTGCACAAAAACAGTGCAGGCATTACAATAAATAATAAACAGGACAGAAGGGCAAGGAGGCAGTCCAGGCTTCGGGTATTGAGGAGTATAATAGCTTGGGGGAAGAAACTGTTACATAGTCTGGTCGTAAGAGACCGAATGTTTCGGAGCCTTTTCCCAGATGGCAGGAGGGAGAAGGGATTGTATGAGGGGTGCATGGAGTCCTTCATAATGCTGTTTCCTTTGCAGATGCAGTGTGTAGTGTAAATGTCCGTGATGGCAGGAAGAGAGACCTTGATGATCTTCTCAGCTGACCTCACTATCCACTGCAGGGTCTTGCGATCCGAGATGGTGCAATTTCTGAACCAGGCAGTGATGCAGTTGAGCAGGATGCTCTCAATACAACCCCTATAGAATGTGATGAGGATGGGGGGTGAGAGATGTATTTTCCTCAGCCTTTGCAAAAAGTAGAGACGCTGCTGGGCTTTCTCTGCTATGGAGCTGGTGTTGAGGGACCAGGTGAGATTCTCTGTCAGGTGAACACCAAGAAATTTGGTGCTCTTTACGATCTCTACCGAGAAGCAGTCTATGTTCAACAGGGAGTGGTTGCTCCGTGCCCTCCTGAAGTCAACAACCATCTCTTTTGTTTTGTTCACATTAAGAGACAGTTTGTTGGCTCTGCATCAGTCCATTAGCCACTGCACCTCCTCGCTGTAAGCTGACTCGTTGTTCTTGCTGATGAGACCCACCACAGTCGTGTCATCGGCGAACTTGATAATATGGTTCCAGCTGTGTGTTGCAGCACAGTCGTGGGTCAGCAGAGTGAACAGCAGTGGACTGAGCACGCAGCCCTGGGGAGCCCCTATGCTCAGTGTGATGGTTTTGGAGATGCTGCTCCTGATCTGGACTGACTGAGATCTCCCAGTCAGGAAGTCTAGGATCCAGTTGCGGAGGAAGGTGTTCAGGCCCAGTAGGCTCAGCTTTCCAATCAGTTTCTGAGGGATGATTGTGTTGAATGCTGAACTGAAGTCTATGAACAGCATTTGAACGTATGTGACTTTTTTGTCCAGGTGGTTTAGGGCCAGGTGGAGGGTGATGGCAATGGCGTCATCTGTTGAGCGGTTGGGATGCTACGCAAACTGCAGGGGGTCCAGTGGGGGGGGGGGCAGCAGGGTCTTGATATGCCTCATGACGAGCCTCTCAAAACACTTCATGATGATGGATGTAAGTGCAACGGGACAGTAGTCATTTAGGCAGGACACTGAAGACTTCTTCGGTACGGGGACGATGGTGGCGGCCTTGAAGCACGTTGGAATGGTGGCGCTGCTTAGGGAGATGTTGAAGATGTCAGTGAGAACATCTGCTAGCTGGTCTGCACATCCTCTGAGCACTCTACCAGGAATGTTGTCTGGTCCAGCAGCCCTCCGTGGGTTGATCCTGCACTGGGATCTTCTCACGTCGGCCACGGTGAGACACAGCACCTGGTCATTCGCAGGAGGGGTGGACTTCCTTGCTGCCACATCATTTTCCATCTCAAACCGGGCGTAGAAGTTATTCAGTGCATTTGGGAGGGAGGCATCACCCGTACAGTCAGGTGATGTTGTCCTGTAATTGGTGATGTCCTGGATGCCCTTTGTTACGTACCTGTGACACGTGACAGTGGTGTACTTGTCACGTGACTGGTGTTGAAGCTGTACTGGACTTGAGGTAATGGTCTTGTAATGGTGGAGTGACATAATTTTCCCGCCAGTAGAGGTCATGTGACAGGTTTTTTTTACAGGGTATAAAAGGAGGACCCCTCCCTGTGACGAGGGGCAGTTCGTAACTGGATTTGCCATGTTGACTTCATGCCACTGCGTGATTTAATATCATGACACAGTATGGTTGAAAGATGGAGTTTTATTTTATGCCTAAAGTTCGAAAAGTCATTGCCAGCAGTTTCTTTATAAGACTGCTAGTTGAGAATCAGTGGAGAGCGAAGATCGGAGTTCGGGAGTTAAAAGATCGAGGAAAGTTGATTTCGACGGTGAAACAGGTTCGACCTTGTTTGATCCTCATTTGGAAGGAATTTGTTGACTGTCCCCGTGTTAATCCCTGTGGATAACAGAAAGGATTGGGAACAGTTTTGTAAAGGAAAGGTCAGTGCCTTTAAGCCGTTTCATTTTCATCTTCGCAAATTCTTTGTAGGAAAAGTAGTTCAACTGGGGATCACAGCAAGACAACGTGAAAGAGAATTTAAATCGTCTTAAAATGTCTCTCCCTTAAATGGACTGTAAGCATTTTGAACTTTTGCAACATTGTTTTAAGAACTGTTTAAGCTGCCGCACAGCAGCTGATTCCCGGTTACATTAGTAATTTGTTTACTTTTGGGGGATTTGTTTTTCAGTTTTTAATAAATGTTTTTGTTTATTATCAAAACCCTGCATCACTCATATATTTATTGTTGCTGAATCCGTAACACCTTCCACATGTGCCGTGTGTCGCCGCTGTCCTGGAAGTGGCTGTGGATTAGCTGGGCATGTAGACGCTTTGCCCCTCTGATGGCTCAGGACAGTTTGGCCCCTGCTGTTGTCAGAGCTGCCTTGTCACCTGCTCTGAAGGCAGAGTCACAGGACCTCAGCAGCGCACGCACCTCTGCGGTCATCCATGTCTTCTGGTTGGCACGTATAGTGATGGTCTTGGACAGAGTAACATCATCAGTGCACTTGCTGATGTAGCTGGTCAATGATGCTGTGTACTCCTCTAAGTTGGGAGAGTCGCCATCGGTTGCAGCCTCCCTGAACATGTACCAGTCAGTGTGCTTAAAGCAGTCTTGAAGAGCAGAGATGGCTCCTGCTGGCCAGGTTTTCACCTGCTTCTGAACTGGTCTGGAGCACCTAACAAGCGGTCTGTCTGCTGGAATTAGCATAACAGAGATGTGGTCTGAGTATCCGAGGTGGGGGCGAGGCTCTGCCCGGTACGCGCCAGGAATGTTTGTGTAAACCAGGTCCAATGCGTTCTCCCCCCTCGTTGCAAAGTCCACATACTGATGGAATTTGGGGAGCACTGACTTAAGGTTCGCGTAGTTCAAGTCACCGGCGACAATAAACAGACCTTCAGGGTGTGCGTTCTGCAGTTTGCTAATAGCCCCGTACAGTTCACAGAGCGCCTCCTTAGCATTAACACTGGGGGGAATGTAGACACCTAATATAAGGACAGGATTCCCGTGGCAAATAAAATGGTCTGCATTGAACTGTCACAAACTCCACTAACGATGAGCAGTGTCTGGAAACCAGTAGAGTTCTTAGACCATTCTGTGTTGAAGTAAACACACACACCGCCACCGCGAGCCTTACTGGAGACAGCTGCATCTCGTCTGAATGAAACAAAGCTAGCCCGTCTAGTTAGATGGCAGCGTCCGAAATTCCATCAGTGAGCCATGTCTCCGTGAAGACATACGCGTAGGAAACTCTGTAATCCCACTGAGTATTACGTTGGAATCGGATGTAGTCCATTTTATTGTCCAGGGAGTGGACATTGGAGAGCAGAATGGACGGGACAGCCGGCCGGCTAGGGTTTGCTTTTAGCCTGGCACGGACCCCTGCCCATTTGCCTCACTTCTGCTTCCTCGCACATCGCTTTCGACATCTCCATCTCCGGCTCCCAGCATCAGGTAAGTCCAAGGATTGTAGGCCCGTTCCCCTCAGCAAGCCGACGTCGCGTAATTCAGCCAGCAGATCTTTGTGGAGGTTTGTTTTTGGATGATCTCTGTATTGTAGTAGTATCTGGCGATGGTAGATACCCACTCTGTTATCCATGTGCCCTAATCAAAAATTCAGTATCAAACTTAAAATAGAAAATTAAATTAATGTAATACCAGGTCTGAAAGGCCGCTGCTGCCATGCCGTGCCGCCTTATATGAAGGGAAAGACAATCCTGTGGCTGATTGCCTCTCAGGGCAAGCCATTGAGGCCATACCCATGGGGGTTGACTATGCTGGCATGGCAGCTGAACGAGCTACTGACCCAGAGGTCCAGGCGTACTGATCAGCATCATGGGCCTGATACTAAGTTCAAGAAAGCTGCGTTTCTCTCCTGTTCAATGTCTCAACTGGTTGACCCTGCCCCACAAACTGGAGACGGACTGTTTTTGACTCCACAAATTGGCCTCTAGCATCAGGGCCAGAAGGCCTCTCAGAAACTGGTTGCTCTACTGTCTGTGTGGCACGGCCTTAGAGAGTACATTCACAATCAGACTGCAGCCTGTGTGGAGTATCAGAGCGCAAAAAATAACCGTTACCTTCAGGCACCACTGACACCTTTTAAGCTCCCTGAGCGACAGTTTGACCATGTCAATGTGGACCTTGTTGGTCCTATTTCCACTTTCCACGGTATCATGCACATTCTTACCTTGGTGGACTGGAAAACCAAGTAACCGGGGCAGTCCCACTGGCATCGAGGAAGGCTGCAGAAGTGACTCAGGCTTTTATCAGCACCTGGGTTGGTCACTTCGTCACCCCATCTGATATTTCCTCTGACCACAGTCCCCAACTCATCTCAGACCTCTGGGCTATGATGTCTCCGAACCTTGGTTTTAGGCTAAATCACATTACAGTATATCATCCCTAGTCCAATGGTCTGTGTGGGCAGTTTCACTGATCCTCAAAGGCTGCTTTGAGGAATTCCCCAGTGGATGGGTGTTGGCATAATTTTCACCCAGTGGTCCCATTGAAGCTCATAACTGCTCCAAAAGTGGTCATTGACGGCTGAGTTATTATAGGGACAACCATTACGAGTGCCAGGTGATGTTATTCTGGATGGCACAATGACCTGGTTGGCCTCTCAACAGCATTCCTCCCTCCTCAGTAAATTTGAGTCCTTTGCATCTATTCCTACCTCCCATCATGGCATACAGCAGTCTTGGGTTCCTGTTGACCTACGTTCCATCTCCTTTGCTTTGTCTGCCATGATGCAAACCAATATCCCCTTACGCCCCCTTACGATAGCCTAGTTCTGTGTTTTGGAATGGAGAGAAAAGAATGTTATCATAATTAAGAGGGGTAACTCCAAGTGTATTTATGTAGTTCACTTTAAACCAGCCCACCAATAGCGCCACTTTTGGTGCTATTCTCATGACCCTTTACACTTTTCAACAGTTGCTAATAATTTCGTTATTCTTCCTGATGATCAAAAGATCATCAGACTTGTATAACTCCATTACAAAGGCATGTGTATTGCTTAGAGATAGACACGCTCCCTCCAACTACAGACAAATTCCAGGCAGCACTGCATTTTATCATGCCTTTGTGTGCCTTTATTCCCTCTAACAATAACTTCTTCAATTATGTCCTTAAATGTCTGCAAGAACTGGAAAGTTCCCAATTCCACTTCTACCCCTTGTTTCCCTATTCTACTAGTTTGTCCCAGATCATCATCATTTTGTCTTGTGGCCCTCTTCAATTTCTGCCAAAGGGAACTGATTTGTGTATCTGTAATACCTAAGGTATTGACTGTGGACATACCTACTCCTAACAACTCTATCAAGCTCATTTTACTTCCCTGCCTTTTCGTTCTGAACTCACCATGAGTAACTTGTTTAACCAGTAAAAGATGATTAGTAAAATCCCCACAAAACTGGGAGGTCACAAAACAAGTCAAATTAAAAACTACCTCCATGTGTCTGTAACCTGGTACTAGAGTAACCTTTTTGCCAGAATCTTCTAATAATCACTCTATCTGCCCTTCCTTTCTCCCACACATGTCCCTCTGGCCCTCACTGCACTGTGGTGCTCTTGTGGTAGCTGGGGTCCTACAATGATCAATCCTGACTGGAGCAGCCTGATTGCTTTGCCATACAAGATTCATTGCCACATTTAAGTGTGAATGGTTGGTTGTTCTCATGTTTCTGCACAATATATATTATTATGGACACATACAATTTGTTACCACACAAAGCAGGGGTGGCAGATGGATGGGGTGAGGGCAGATGTGCGGGAAATGGGAGAGATGCGTTTGAGAGCAGAGTTGTTGGTGGACAAAGGGAAGCCCCTTTGTTTAAAAAAGGAAGACATCTCCTTCGTCCTGGAATGAAAAGCCTCATCCTGAGAGCTGATGCGGCAGAGACGGAGGAATTGTGAGAAGGGGATAGCATTTTTGCAAGAGACAGGGTGGGAAGGAGTGAGATTGGAATTGGAACAGGGTGTGGTGAAGTCGAGACCATTGATGTCCCGTTGGCAATTAGTAATAAAGAGATCCAGAGCAGGCCAGAGCGGGTTGTCCATGAACAGTCCCCATCCCTGACATATTTAGTTGTTTGCCTGTTCTCCATCTCCCTCTGGTGTCCCCCCCTCCTCCTTTCTTTCTCCCGAGGCCTCCCATCCCATGATCCTTTCCCTTCTCCAGCTCAGTATCACTTTCACCAATCACCTTTCCAGCTCTTAGCTTCATCCTACCCCCTCCGGTCTTCTCCTATCATTTTGCATTTCCCCCTCCCCCCACTACTTTCAAATCTCTTACTACCTTTCCTTTCGGTTAGTCCTGACGAAGGGTCTTGGCCTGAAACATCAACAGCGCTTCTCCTTATAGATGCGGCCTGGCCTGCTGTGCTCCACCAGCATTTTGTGTGTATTGTTGTTTGAATTTCCAGCATCTGCAGATTTCCTCGTGTTTGCTCTTTAAATTCTACTGCGAAGCCTATGCCAGTGATGCCTAAACTGAAGAAGTTTAAATCTTCTCTTTGACGGGAGTTCAGGGAAACCCTCTCTCACTGCTCCCCATCTATAATTCCTTCAGCCCTTCAACTTTTCAATCATATTTTGACCCAGACCCACTATTACAGCCATATATCCTTCCTTGGAACGTGTCTGCACTGCCAACTGACTCCAGTTGGCTTCAGGATCTGCTTTCGAGCTTCTCAACTTGGACCTTCTGAGGATCCCAGGTACTCACATTTAATTGTCTCTGCCTCCCGTTGTTTCTCCCATCGAGCTCTGAGGGCGACACTTTCTGCCATGAGAAGGTACCTGGCATCCCTATCACAATCCCTTCCACACCTCCGGGACACCTTTTTCTCCGTTTGCAATGGACCTGTCTGTTACTTCATCCTCTGTCGGATCCATGCGTGCAATCGCCGTTTCTTTGACTTTATCACTTCCTGCAAGGATCGGAAGATCTTCCATCTGCAGACCCCAGAGCATGGACTTCGTTTCATGGCCCCGACCCCGGCCATCGATATTGGCTGCCCCAGCAACCCAGGGCATATTCAAAACCCGGACTCCAGCACCATCAACGCGGGTTCCAACAACCATGGACAGATTCAAAGCGATTGCGCAACCACCAACTGCGACTCCAGCCTTGAACTCCAGGCCGGGTCTTCACATGCTGCAATTGTGACTCCCGTCTCCCCTTCCCCCACCACCACTCTGCAATCCCCTCTCCCTCAGATCCCATCGTCAACTCCTGGGCCCTCAGAGGCACCATCTTCCTCTCAGCCCAATCCTTCCCTCTCCACTGACACTACCAGCCTCCCTCCCCCCTCTGATCCCATCTCTCATCCGTGCCAGGTCTTTACCATTCCCTCCGACCTTCAACTCTCTGAAGCAGAGCGCTCTGACCTCAGTAAGGGCCTCAGCTTTGTCCCCTTTCACCCACACCTCAGCGAGTTCCGCGTATTCCATGACACTGAACTCTTCTTCCGCCAGCTCCGTCTCCGAGCTTACTTCTTTGACAAGGGCTCTCCTACCACCACCGATGACCCCTTCTCCCATCTTCAACCCTCCTTGTGCAGATTTCCTTGTGTTTGCTCTAACCATTTTAGTAACTTTCCTATAAGAACATGGGCTCTTAACTTGGTAAGCAGCCTCATGTGTGGCACCTTGTCAAAGACCTTCTGAAAGTCCAAATATACAACATCCACTGCATCCCCTTTATCTATCCTACTTGTAATCTCCTTACAGATTTCCAACAGGTTCGTCAGGCAGGATTTTCCCTGAAGGAAACCATACTGACTTTGTACTATCTTGTCCTGTGTAACCAAGTACTCTATCACCTGATTCTTAACAATTGACTCAAACATCTTCCCAACTACTAAGATCAGGCTAACTATTCTACAGTTTAGTTTTTGCTGCCTTCCTCCTTTCTTAAAGAGTGGAGTGATATTTGCAGTTTTCCCGTCCTCTGGCACCACACCAGAGTCCAAAAATTTTTGAAAGATTATTTCTAATGCCACCACAAACTCTAACACAACCTCTTTCAGAACCCTCGGATGTAATTCATTTGGTCCGTGTGACTTATGTAACTTCAGGTCTTACAGTTTTTTCAGTACCTTCTCTCTTGTAAAAGAAACAGCACCCACTTCTCTTCCTTCACACACTACAACATCAGGCATGCTGCTCGTGTCTTCCACGGTGAAGACTGATGCAAAGTACTCAATAAGTTCATCAGCCATCTCCTTCTCCCCATTATTATTTCTCCTGCCTCATTTTCTAGCAGTCCTATATCCACTCTTTTATTCTTAACATACTTGAAAAGTACTTTTACTATCCACTATGATATTACTTGCTTCCTTGCTTTCACATTTTATGCTTTCTCTTCTGATGATATTTTAGTTGCTCTCTGTAGGTTTTTAAAAATTTCCCAATCTAATTTTTGCTTTGTTGTATGCCTTTTCTTTTGCTTTTACAATAGCTTTGACTTCACTTGTCAGCCACAGTTGTACTATTTTACCATTCGAGTATTTCTTTATTTTTAGAATATACATGTCCAGCACCTTCCTCACTTTTCCCAGAAGTGCATGCCATTGCTGCTCTACTGACATCCCTGCCAGCAGTTCCTTCCAATTTACTTTGGCCAACTCCTCTCTCATACTGCTGTAATTTCCCTTACTCCACTGAAATACTGCTACATCAGGCATTACTTTCTCCTTATCATATTTCAAGTTGAATATAATCATATTGTGATCTCTGGTTCCTAAAGGTTCTTTTACCTCAATCTCCCTAATCGCCTCCAGTTCATTACATCACACCCATTCCAGTACAGCTGGTCCCCTAGTAGGCTCAATGACAAACTACTCTAAATAGCTATCACTTAGGCATTCAACAAACTCACTCTCTTGAGATCTATGACCAACCTGATTTTCACATTTAACATGCATGTTAAAATCTCCCATGACGGCCACAGCATCATGTCTGCCAATCTGTAATAGTGCAACAAGATCATTCACCTTATTTCTTATACTCCATACACTTAGATACAGCACCTTGAGTACTGTATTTGCTGTCCTTTCTGATTCTGTATCACTAATGATTTGATACTCAGCCTGGTGGCTGCAACTAAGTCCCATCACCTGCCCGTCCTCCCTGACAGTCTGACTGCATGCTAGCTTTACTTTTTTACCATCTGGACTATCCTGAGTCCCTTCACTCCAGTTCCCATCCCTCTGCCAAATTACTTTAAACCCCCCACCAACAGCCCCATCAAACGTGCCTGCAAGAATATTGGTCTCCCTCGGGTTCAGGCGCAACCCATCACTTTGGAACAGGTCTTCGCTCCCCCAAAAGAGATGCCAGTGATTCAAGAACCTGAAACCCTGCCCCCTGCACCAGCTTCTCAGCCATGCATTTATCTGCCCAATCATCCTCTTTCTGCTCTCACTGGGGCATGGCACAGGCAGCAATCCAGAAATTATTATCCAGGAGGGCTTGCTTCTCAGCTTTCTACCCAACTCACTAAATTCTCTTTTCAGGACCTAATTGCTTTTCCTTCCTATGCCATTGGTACCAATATGTACCAAAACATCTGGCTGCTGACCCTCCCTCTCCAAAATGTTGTGGATGCGTTCTGAGACATCCCTGACCCTGGCACCTGAGAGGCAACACACCATCCGTACAAACAAGTTGGATGAACTCAGAGGTCGGACAGCATCCGTTGAAATGAGCAATCAACATTTTGGTCAACACACCATCTGGTTGTCCCCTTCACATCCACAGAATCTCCTGTCTGTTCCCCTCACTATTGAGTCCCTGATCACTACCACTCTGCTCTTCTCCCTCTTTCCCTTGTGCACCATGGTCCCATGCTCAGTGCCTGTAACACGGTTGGCATGGGATTCTCCCGGGAGGTCATCCCTCACACAAGTATCCAAATTGGTATACTTGTTTTTCAGGGGAATGGCCAGAGGGGTGCTCTGCTCTCACTGCCTATTTTCATTTCTCCTGACAGTCAGCCAGCTGCTTGCCTCCTGCAACTTCGGGGTGACTACTTCCCTGTAACTTTGATCCGTCATATCCTCACTCTCCCGTATAAGCCAAAGGTCATCCAGCTGCTGCTCCAGATCCCTAACACGGTCTTCAAGGAGCTGCAGCTGGATGCACCTCATGCAGATGTAGTTTCCTGGGAGACTTTGGGTCTCCCAGTTCTCCAACATCTGGCATGAAGAACACACCACAGCCACTTAAATGGGACAAGAAGAGAAGAAAAGAAGATGAAAAGGAAACTTTAACAGATGCTTTATACAGAGCCGATGCCTCTTCCGAGCCAAAGCCTGTCACTTCTACTCTTACCACTGGCCTACTGTCAACAATGGCCATTCCAACAATGTCCATTCTGACAATGGCCACTTGGCTTATCCCTTCTGTACTTTTATTTAGTTCGTAGAGGTCTGTTGATTCTGCTGATAGGCCTCGTAGAATGGACAAATGCCCGTGAAGACAGCTTTTTAAATAACTGCTGCTGACCTGCGAGAAATATCTCTGCATAGAGCTTGGTTGATGCCGCTGATTGGTCCTATACGACTTTGGACTGCGGGAGATATCCGTAGTAACTGGAGGAAACTTGCATTATCACGGGGAGAACATACAAATTCCTTAAAGACGGTGGTGGAAATTCAACCCCGGTCACTCCTACTGTAAAGTGTTATGCTAACCCTTATGCTCCCATCCATCTTCCAACAATACTCCGCCAAACTGCACAAATTCCTCGCATAACACTGAATCTAGACCTGCTCAGACCTGTGTAATTTATTACTGACTCCAGATCTCCCTCTGTGCATTTGCTGCTCTGTGTTACACTCTCTGCAGGGTGGTTGCCAATTTCTTGTTTAACATTTCAATACATTTTGCTCCTCTTGTTGACTACTGCAGCATATCTTCACACCTCACACATTGACTGAGCTGCCTTCATGTCAGAAATGAATAAATTCCAACCATGCAAGGTCCTGTGTAAAATAACCAAACTGATCACAATGAGTTCATGGAAGGAGGTGAACTACACAGAAACATGTGCATATTGAATGTACTGAGGTTTGTCAGTGGAGCTGAAAGACTGTACTGGAGTGGTGTCGATTCACTGGGACAGACAGCACTTTAACTATTATTTTCTTATACTTTATTTGAAAATTATCCAATAAACCTGTGTATCAATATCCATCAGACATGTACTGACAGTCAATATTGCAGTCACAGACAATTTCCTGAACGAGCTTATATTGAAGATGAATTGGTAAATGCTACACTTGGAGAGTACGGTAGGGAATTGAGGAGTTGGTTGTTTGATGGGAGAAATAGCGAAACAGAAGGTGCTGCACTGAATGGAACCAGCCAATGATGGTGTGTGAATGAGCTCTGGCATTCTGGTTCAAATGATGCAGAAACTTAATCTGTCAGTTAAATGAGATATTATGAAGTCATACAGCAGCAGGTCAATTATTGTTGGACTTTGGAGAACAGAAACAAGGAAGTCTCACCGATATTCTACACTGTTACATTGAGACCTCACTTGGAGTTCATTAAATTCATTCAGATGTAAGGAAAATGTACAATACTATTTTAAAGCTTTGCATTATCTGCACTTTCCAGCAATTAGATAGTACAGGAAATATTAGTTTATCAACAAGATCTTATTAATACATCTCAACTATCACAGAGAGAGAAAAAACAAGAGACCTGTGTAGAACAAAGAAGAATATGAGTTAAAAAATAACCTGCTCTGCAAATCTTCTCTCACAATCTGACATCCACTTCAGTTTTGTTCAACTTGTTCAGTTACTCTCCAATCAACAATCCACAAACTTTCCTTTAACCCTTGTTCTACAGTTACAGTGCATATTTATCTTTACTTTCCCATGTCTTCCTGTGCAAATACTCTATAATGAGCAATATTTGCAGCCTTTTTATATCAGACTTACAACATCTATACATTTTTTCTTCCGAATAAGGATTAGTTTTGTGTTCTTTTGAACAAAATCTCAGGAAATTGTTAATGCCTTCTTCTTGTCAGTTTCATGAAGATGAAACCTTTCACAGCCATGGTCCAAATGCAGAACAAACAGCCAGATTCCACTGGTGAAGTGCTGAAGTCACAGCGTCACTCATTTAAAATATGGCAGCATTTCACTGAATGCAGCACTGAGGAGACCTGGTCATTCTACAACAGGGGGTATAATGGAGAAAATATTTCAATGGTTGGATTTATTACTCGCTCAATGTAAGTTGGCTGGTAGAGTATTCCAGCCTAGAACATCATTGCCTGAATTGCTTAGGTCAGTGTCTCAGACACAACCATCATCAGCTGATTTATCAATAACTTCCTACAGCCTACTGCTTGGCAGTGGGGACATTAACTAGAGGGTAGAGATCTTAGATAATTGGTAAGTGGTGATCAAAGGTGACAGGAGGAATCACTTTTGATCAGGGAGTTGTCAGGATCGGAAATCTACTGATAGAACATGATTGGGGAACAAGAGAAGATCCAGGGAAAGGAAGATCTGTTTGGCCCATCAGTCTCACTCCACTGGAGATCAATGGATTCATTCCCACATCAGGTTAGTTCATACACCTTCCAGAACTGTCCCTGGAAAAACATCAAGTATCAAGCAATCTATTATCTCCACATCCTTCCATGCTCCGTCTGAGTAGAGTTCACTGCAACCTTTTTTTGGACAGTGACCATGATTCTAAATTGAACCCAATCCTTACAAATGGATTGCAAACTTTCCAGAGTCAGTGACAGAGAAAGATCATCCCCCACGATGGGAAATGGATGAGAAAAAGACCAGGACAATTGTATGTATGAGTGCGTTCATCATAAGCTGTAGCTGATGAAGTATTCACCTGAAAATTACATTGTAATTGTTGTTATTTATAATATTTATTGAGATCTGATTTCATGAAAAACATCATGGGAACATAAATGTTTTAGGCAGCCTCTGTTTCTCAGTGTTCAGTTACAGAGGAACATTCCACAGTCACACTTGAAGCTCACAAGACATTCCTGTGGTTTCCCAATCATCATGTTCAGATCTTTCAGTGATTGGTTTGCAGAATTTTTTATGCAGGTGGGTCCAGCCAATTGGGTTTGATTTCAATGGTTCGTGAAACCTCCAATATCTAAGACCTGCACATAAATAGGACTGCCTCAGGATTGAAAATCTATTCGACACAGAGAGCTGGGAGAGAGAGAGGTGGGAGTGGCAGCAGGATATCCCTACCTTCACTGAGAAACCTGACACTAATGTTGAATTATTTTCTTGTGTTTCAGGTCTGAGGGAAGAACCATGATGCTGATGTGGATTTTGGTGGTGACCACACTGCTTGTCAGTGATGTGGCAGGTAAAGCCCATTGATTCAAGGAACTTTAGAGATATATATCTGTGTTGGGACTGTGGGACATGGGAATTTGTGGGCATTGGGTCCGGTTGGGGTATGGTAGGAAATGTCTTGTTTGGGACATTCAACTTTGATCTATTGAGATGGAAGATGAGTCAGAGACTCTCCTAGAGATCAGGAGACAAAGACATCAGATTATATCAAGACTGATGCATAGCAGACAGTGAGGAATGTTATCAAATCTTGCAGCATGATCTGAACCAGCTGGGAAACTAGACTGAAAAATAGCAGGTAGATTTACGGTAGACAAGTGTGAGGTGTTGTACTTTGGGAGGACCTGAGTTACAGGAATAGGTTCAATTGGCTAGGACATCAGGCCCTGGAGCACAGGAGAGTGAGGGGAAATGTCAGAGAAGAATAGCAAACGATAACGACCATAGATGGGGTGAGTGCATGCAGGCTTTTTACCCTGGGGGTGGGTGAGAGTAGTACCAGAGGTCAGAAGTTTAGGGTGAAAGTTGAAATATTTATGGCAAATCTGAAGGTTAACTATTTCTGAGGGGGTACACGTGTGGACTGAGCTGCCAGCAGTGGCAAAAATGGATTCAATTGCAACATTTTAGAGAAGTTTGGATTGGTATATGGATAAGATTGATATGGAGGGCTGTAGTTTAGATGCCAGTATGTAGGACAAGGCAGAGAATCAGAAAGATACAGAGCCTATGTGCTGAAAATATTTCTCTCCCTCACACATGAATCCTGTGAGCAATGACTTGTATCCATCCCTTTGGCTTTTGACCCTCTGCAGAGCTTGTCTTGAAAGTTTGTGCTCCGACTGCTTACTATCCCACCATTCCCCATAAGTACCCTTGTACTGTTAGATCCCAACAAATGCATGGCCACATTCTCTGAGGATTGATTTCCACTTCCACTTTTGTTCCTACCTGACCAGTCGACAAATGTCTTCCTGTAACCTAATCATTATTCTATCCTGTCTACAAGAATGTCAGCTTTAGAATCATCAGCAAACATCTTCATTGTCAAAGTCAAAGAAACTTTATTCTCAAATTATGTATAGGTCAGCTATTGCTACCCTGATTATCATTTTCCTTCAGTCAATAAAAACACAACTGAATTATTGCAAATTTGATGTATTTTAAGTCAGATGAACAACAAAGTTGCAAAACAAGAGAAACTGTATAGAATACTGAGAACATGAATTGTAGAATCACACTTGTGCAGACACCCTTTCGAGGTCGGTAGGTTGTGGAATGAGTTCAGAGTTGAGCTGTTTTACATTATCCATGCTAGTTCAGGAGCCTGCGGGTTGCAGGGTAATAACTGTTCATAAACCTGGTGGTGTGGTGCTGAAGTTTCCTATGCTGTTTGCGCAAAAGTTGAAGCAAGAACAGAGCATGACCTGGATAGTGGGTGGTGGGGTCTTGAAAATGGATGCAGGTTCCTTATGGCAGCAATCTGCTTAATGCGTTAAATTTTCAGGTGGGCTTTTCCTGTGATGAACTGAGCTGTATCCACAACTTTCTGTAGTTTTTTTAGAAAACCAGTCAGGATCCTCTCCTGTATGCATCTATAACAGTTTGTCAAAGTCTAGATGACAGGCCAAATCTATGCAAAATACTAAGAAAGTAGAGGTCCTGCCGTGTATCACACATGAGACAGACAGACAGACATATTTTATTTATCCTGAGGGAAGTTGGGTTTCGTTACAGCCGCACCAATCAAGAATAGTGTAGAAATATACCAATGTAAAACCATAAATAATTAAATAATAATAAGTTAATCATGCCAAGTAGAAAAGTAAGAAAACTAGTCAGAGCGGCAGTAACAGGCTACATGCATGGCCAGCGCATGCGCTTCCTTCCAATACTAACCCTCAGCTAATCTATAATTTTACAGATTATACAACAAGAAAGCTATTGGCCACCATATCCATGTCAACAATCAAGTACAATTCTCCTCACCCCCTTCACCACGCACGGCTTGTCGCCATCCATCGTGCCATTTTGATTCAAATATTTCTCCAATGTTTCCAAGTGCTGTGAGTGTACCCACCTCTCCCACCATCTCAGAAAGTGAATCCTAAATGGCATTCACACTTTTAGTGAAAAAATCCTTAGATCCCCTTTGAATTTCTTATCCCTCACCTTAAACAATTTCCACTCATTTTAGAAGTCTCTGTACTGATGAATATTTTCTCACCACCACCCAATTGATGCCTCTCATTATATTGTGTATCTCTATCAGGTCTTCATTCAGCCTCCTCCACTCCAGGGAAACAAACCAATTCCATCCAGTCCCTTCTCGAATCTGAAACACTCCACCTTGGGCAACATCTCAGTGACTCTCCTCTGCACTCTCTCCTGTGCAATAATAAACTCCAGGTGTGAACTGAACAAAATGTTTCATAAATTTGTTTCTCTTAGATCTACTTGAATCAACTGAATGAGACTTTCTCAAACATTTTGTTAAAATCCATGCTTGCCACATGAAACCTTCTATCCTTACTGAATTATAGCCTCCAAAAATTCAATTTCTCATCAGATAAAGCCATCTCTTTACAAAATGTTTTATTGTGGATTAACCTGCTAAACACTAAATATGAACTTTTCCATCCATCAGAACTGTTTGTAAACATTTCCCACCACCAGTGTCAGACAGTCATTTGTTGTTGTCAGGTTTAACCAGTGTCCCTGTTACAAAGAATGGTGTCCGTCCAGAAAGCCCTCAGTCCCCTGGGGCCATGATGTGGGTAAAGAGCACTGGCCATCTTCAGCAAATCCACAGTGTGTCTGGTGTTGTGACTAATGGAAATTGTTTCATTATTCTATCTGTTTTAAGTCTCAATTCCTATCCAACAAAATGGGAATGATCCCGTGGACATGAAGCAGCGATGGACCCCGTATTACGTTCTAAACCAAGGACATTGTGATGAAAATTGGTTTTATTTTTCTGATCTAAACTCCTGTTTCCGGTATTACCATTACCTAATGACATGGAATGAAGCTGAGGTAAGTCCCTGAAACCCAGCAATAGTACATCAAGGCCTGGAGAATGTTGGGCTCTGCTGGTTTATTCCCATTAACTCACAGCACAGACTCTAGTTGAATTGTCAATGATGGGTTCTTGTGTTACAGGGTGTGCTTCACTGTGGTTATGGGCTCCGCTTCCTATCAGTCAGATCAATGTCGAGAAAACTGGGAAATAAAGAATGTAAAACAATAAGATCCAAAGTCACAGGATCAGAGTCAGGCCATTCAGCCCATCAAATCTGCTCCACCATTCCACCATTGGCTGATTTGTTATCCCTCTCAATCCCATTCTCCTGCCTTCTCCTGCAACCCTCAAAACCCTGACTAATCAATACTATCAAACTTCACCTTAAATATACCCAGTCACTTTATCTGGAAAGTTGTCTGAATTCCAGATTCACCATCCTCTGGCTAAGAAATTTGTCCTCATCCCTGCTCCAAATCCCTGTCCCACAATCATGAAGCTGTGCCCTCTAGTCCTTAACTCCTTCACTACTGGATACATCCTCTCTACATCAACTGCATCTCGGCATTTCAAGACTTGATAGGATTCAATGAGACCTCCTTTCTTTCTTCGAAACTCAAGTGAATTAAGGCCCAAAACATCAAATGTTACTCCTTCATTTCTGGCATCATTCTCATGAACCTCCTTTGGATGCTCTCAAATCACAGTGCATCTGTTCTAAGAAAGGAGGTCCTAAGCTGTTCACAATACTCAAAGTTCAGTCTGACCAGTGGCTTATAAATCCTCAGAATTTCGTCCTTGCTTTTGTATTCCAGTCCTCTTTAAATGAATGTTATCATTGCATTTGCCTTGCTTACCACTGACTCAATCTGCGAGTTAACCTTTAGGGAATCCTGCATGACTGCTCCCTCCTCCCTTGCAGCTCTGATGTTTGAATGTTCTCCTCAGTTAGAATATAGTCCATATCTTTATTCCTTCTGCCAAAGTGCATGATCATGCCTGTCCTCCTCTGTATTCTATCTGCCACTTCTATGCCCTTTTCCCAAACTGTCTAAGTCCTTCTGTACACACCCTGCTTCCTGAGCACTATCTGCCACTCCACCTATTTTCATATCGTTCACAAACTTGGCAACAAATCCATGAATTCCTTCAAGCAAATCATTGACATATAATGAGAAAAGAAGCAGTCCCAACACGACCCCTGTGCACACCACTAGTCACCAGCAGCCAACCAGGAAAGGCCCCTGTTATGCCTCCTGTCAGTCAATCTTCTATCCATGCTAGAACATTTCCTGTATTACCACAGACTCTTATCATGTTAGGCAGCCTCATGTGCAGAAATGTCCTTCTGAAAATCCAAAGAAACAACATGCACTGAGTCTCCTTTGAGTATCAAGCCTGTTATTTCCTAAAAGAATTCCAACAGATTTGTCAGACAATACTTCCCCTTTAGAAAACCAGACTGACTTTGGCCTATATTATCATTTGCTTTTAAGTACCCCAAAAGCTTGTTTTTAATGACAGACTCCAATATCTTTCCAACCACTGTTCAGGATAATATCAGCTATACCAATTCTCAAGCCACACATTCATGTGCCAATTCATCCTATTCTTACCCCTCCCCCCCCCCCACCCCCACAGTCATGTGGCACTGGCAGCAATCCAGAGATCACTACCCTGGAGGTTCTGCTTTTTAGGTTTCTGCCTAACCCCCTATATTCTCTTTTCAGGAACTCCTCACTTTTCTTATCTCTGTCTTTGGTACCAATATGTTGCCCAACTTTTGATTGTTCACCCTCCCCCTTTAGAATGTTGTGACCCAGTCTGAGACACCTCTAACCCTGGCAACTGGGAGGCAACGTACTGTCTGGGTGTTTTTTTTCAGGTCCACAGAATCTGCTTTCAGCTCTTCTAAAATGGAATCCCCTATCACTACTGCACTCCTCTTGACCCCCATCCCTTCTGAACCACAGAGACAGACTCAGTGCCAGTGACCTGGTTGCTGCAGCTTCCACTTGATAGTTTATCCTACCCCACGCCCCAGCCCCGAGAGTAAACAAATCAATCTACTTATTATAGGGGATCAGACACAGGATAATTTAGGAGAAACTCCACAACCAGTGGAGTTAACACAGTGTTTCTTTTGACAGCAAACACTTTGAAGAAAAACAAGTCTGTTTAAGGAAATTCCTAACAACAGGTCAGATGATTTACTGAGGACCCAGTGTGAGGATTAAAGATAATGATACTCTTTTATTTATAGAAATTCTGCAATCGATACTCACATTATGGAAATCTGGCAACTGTGACCTCAAACAGACACAACAAATTCATTTCAAAAGTGATCAGTTATGTGGATGAAAACACGCCAGGGACGTGGATTGGCCTGAATGACATATGGAAGGTAAAGTTCATGATGACGTGTTACACTGTTACCACAGATAGAATTACACTGGACAACCTGCTGAGTAACTCGGATATGGCAGTGTGAGCGTGAAGTCACTGGGTGTATCCGAATGATCCAGGGACATGAGTTTGAATCCCATTCCAGCATCCAGGAACTTGGATCCAAGTAAATAAAATGCAGTAAATCCAATAATTCCCCTGTCTGGCCTCACTGTGACTCCAGTGTGTAGAATCTTAGCTGCCGTATGAAATAGTCAGACGATGATCAGAGAAGAACAATAAATGCTGGTTGTTCACAGCGTCACTGAGTCCAGTGAACAAATAAATCCCACATTTTTATGACCCTGTTTCTCTCCACATGAGCCTTCTCTCTCCCTTCTTCATCTGACACGATCTGTGTGACTTTCCTTTCTCCATCTTTTCGTCACCGAACGTTGACCCCAATAAGTCACATCCTGACAGTCTGGAGAGAAGGGTTTCTCTCGAGGAGCCTGTTAGTGGGAACTGAACTGAATTGACGGAGGAAAGAGAGGTTGGCTCTCAAATAGAGGAAGCTTGGACATAGTGTGAAAGGGAGGATAGGCAGATGATAAAGAAGGGACCTGCTCAGACCGATAGTTTGAGATGTGTCAATTTTAATGCGAGGAGTATTATGAATAAAGCGGATGAGCTTAGAGTATGGATCAGCACTTAGAGCTATGATATTGTGGCCATTACAGAGTCTTGGATGGTGCAGGGGCAGGGGTCAGGCTTTAGGTATTTCAGAAACGATAGGGAGGGGGGGGTAAAAGAGGTGGGGGCGTGGCACTGTTGATGAGAGATAGTGTCACGGCTGCAGTAAAGGAGGAAGTCATGGAGGGATTGTTTACAGAGTATCTGTGGGTGGAAATTAAGAGCAAGAAGGGGTCAATAACTCTACTGGGTGTTTTTTATAGACCACCCAATAGTAACAGGGACATTGAGGAGCAGATAAAGAGACAGATTCTGAAAAAGGAGTAATAATAACAGGGTTGTTGTGGTGGGAGATTTTTAATTACCCAAATATTGATTGCATCTCCCTAGAGTGGGGGGCTTAGATGGGATAGAGTTTGTTAGGTGTGTTCAGGAAAGTTTTTTGACACATTATGTAGATAAGCCTACAAGAGGAAAGGCTGCACTTGATCTGGCATTGGGAAATGAACCTGGTCAGGTGTCAGGTCTCTCACTGGGAGAGGGTTTTGGAGATAATGATCGCAATTCTATCTCCTTTTCCAAAACATTGGAGAGGGATAGGAACAGGCAAGTTAGGGAAAAGTTTAATTGGAGTAAGGGGAAATATAAGGCTATCAGGCAGGAATCTAGAAGCATAAACTGGAAACAGATGTTCTCAGGGAAATGTATGGAAGAAATATGGCAACTGTTCAGGGGATATTTGTGTGGGGTTCTGAGTAGGTACTTTCCAGTGAGACCTGGAAAGGAGAGTAGGGTGCAAGATCCGTGGTGTATAAAGGCTGTTGTAAATCTAATCAAGAAAAAAAGAAGAGCTTACAAAAGGTTCAAGAAAATAGGTAATTATAGGAAACTATAAGAATATAAGGCTCGCAGGAAGAAGCTTAAGAATGAAATTAGGAGAGCCAGAAGGGGCCATGGAAAGGCCTTGGCGGAAAGGATTTAGAAAAACCCCGAGACACTCTACAAGTATGTGAAGAGCACGAGGACAGGATGTGAGAGAATAGGACCAATCAAGTGTGATAATGGAAAAGTGTGTATGTAACCAGAGGAAATAGCGGAGGTACTGAATGAATATTTTACTTCAGTATTCACTACGGAAAAGGATTCTAGTGATTGTAGGGATGACTTGCAATAGACTGCAAAGCTTAAGCATGTAGATATTAAGGAAGAAGATGTGCTGGAGCTTATGGAAAGTATCAAGACAGGTAAGTCACCAGGGCAGGACAGGATGTACCCCAGCCTACTGTGGGAAGTGAGGGAGGAGATTGCTGAGCCTCTGGCAATGATCTTTGCATCATCAATGAGGATGGGAGAGGTTCCAGTAGATTGGAGGGTTGTGGATGTTGTTCCCTTATTCAAGAAAGGGAGTAGGGATAGCCCAGGAAATTATAGACCAGTAAGTCTTACTTCAGTGGTTGGTAAGTTGATGGAAATGATCCTGAGAGGCAGGATTTATGAACATTTGGAGAGACATAACATGATTAGGAATAGTCAGAATGGCATTGTCAAAGGCAGGTGATGCCATATGAGCCTGATTGAATTTTTTGAGGATGTGATTTATCACATTGATGAAGGTAGAACCATAGATGTAGTGTATACGGATTTTAGCAAGGCATTTGATAAGGTACCCCATGCAAGGCTTATTAAGAAAATAAGGGGGCATGGGATGCATGAGGACATTGCTTTGTGGATCCAAAACTCGCTTGCCCACAGAAGGGAAAGTGTGGTTGTAGACCAGTCATATTCTGCATGGAGGCCGGTGACCAGTGGCGTGCCTCAGGGATCTGTTCTGGGACCCATACTCTTTGTGATTTTTATAAATGACCTGGATGAGGAAGTGGAGGGTTGGGTTTGTAAATTTGCTGATGACACAAAGGTTGGAGGTGTTGTGGACAGCGTGAAGGACTGTCAGATGTTACAGTTGGACATTGATAGGATACAAAACTGGGTTGTGAAGTGGCATATGGTGTTCAACTCAGGTAAGTGTGAGGTGGTTCATTTTGGTAGGTCAAATATGATGGCAGAATATGATATTTATGGTAAGACTCTTTGCAATGTGGAGGATTAGAGGGATCTTGAGGTCCGAGTCCACAGTACTTTTAAAGCTGTTATGCAGGTTGACTCTGTGGTTAAGAAGGCATACAATACATTGGCCTTCATCAATCATGGAATTGAGTTTAAGAGCTGAGAGGTAATGTTGCAGCTACAGGGGACTCTAGTCAGACACCATTTGGAGAACTGTGCTCAATTCTGGTCGCCTCACTACAGGAAGAACGTGGAAACCATAAAAATGGGGGAAAAGGGGAGATTTACAAGGATGTTGCCTGGATTGGGAAGCATGCCTTATGAGAATGGGTTGAACTCAGCCTTTTCTCCTTATAACCATATAACAATTACAGCACGGAAACAGGCCAACTCGGCCCTTCTAGTCCGTGCCAAACGCTTACTCTCACCTAGTCCCACCGACCTGCACTCAGCACATAACCCTCCATTCCTTTCCTGTCCATATACCTGTCCAATTTTACTTTAAATGACAATATTGAACCTGCCTCTACCACTTCTACTGGAAGCTCATTCCACACAGCTACCACTCTCTAAGTAAAGAAAATCCCCCTCGTGTTACCCCTAAAGTTTTGCCCCCTAACTTTCAACTCATGTCCTCTTGTTTGAATCCGCCCTACTCTCAATTTAAAAAGCCTAACCACTTCAACTCTATCTATCCCCCTCATAATTTTATATACCTCTGTCAAGTCCCCCCCTCAGCCTTCTACACTCTAAAGAATAGAGACCTAATTTGTTCAACCTTTCTCTGTAACTTAGATGCTGAAACCCAGGTAACATTCTAGAAAATCTCCTCTGTACTCGCTCTATTTTGTTGACATCTTTCCTATAATTCGGTGATCAGGACTGTACACAATACTCCAAATTCGGCCTTACCAATGCCTTGTACAATTTTAACATTACATCCCAACTCCTATACTCAATGCTCTGATTTATAAAGGCCAGCATACCAAAAGCTTTCTTCACCACCCTGTCCACATGAGATTCCACCATCAAGGAAATAAGCACCATTATTTTAAATCACTCTGTTCCACTGCATTCCTCAATGCTCTACCAGTTACCATGTATGTCCTATTTTGATTAGTCCTACCAAAATGTAGCACCTCACACTTATCAGCAATAAACTCCATCTGCCATCTTTCAGCCCACTCTTCTAACTGGCCTATATCTCTCTGCAAGCTTTGAAAACTTACTTCATTATCCACAACAACACCTATCTGCATACTTACTAATCCAATTTACCACCCCATCATGCAAATCATATGACAAACAGCATTGAACCCAGTACAGATCCCTGAGGCACACCACTAGTCACCGGCCTCCAACCTGACAAACAGTTAATCAGCACTACTCTCTGGCATCTCCCATCCAGCCACTGTTGAATCCATTTTACTACTTCAATATTAATACCTAATGAGTCAACCTTCGTAACTAACCTTCCGTGCAGAACCTTGTCAAAGGCCTTACTGGAGCTTACATAGACAACATCCACTGCTTTACCCTCGTCAACTTTCCTCATAACCTCTTCAAAAAATTCTATTAAATTTCTCAAACATGACCTTCCATGCACAAATCCATGCTGACTGTTCCTAATCTGACCCTGTTTATCCAGATAATCATATATACCATTTCTAAAAATACTTTCCATTAATTTACCCACCACTGACGTCAAACTTACAGGCCTATAATTGCTAGGTTTATTTTTAGAAACCTTTTTAAACAATGGAACAACATGAGCAATATGCCAACCCTCTGGCACCATCCCCGTTTCTAATGACATTTGAAATATTTCTGTCAGAGTCCCTGCTATTTCTACACTAACTTCCCTCAAGGTCCCAGGGAATATCCTGTCAGGATTCAGAGATTTATCCACATTTATATTCCTTAAAAGTGCCAGTATTTCCTCTTCTTTAATTGCCATAGTTTCCATAACTTCCCTACTTGTTTCCTTTACCTTATACAATTCAATATCCTTCTCCTTAGTGAATACCAAAGAAAAGAAATTGTTCAAAATCTCCCCCATCTCTTTTGGCTCCACACATAGCTGTCCACTCTGATTCTCTAAGGGACCAATGAGTGACAGAGGACCATCCTTAGAGTGACAGAGGATGAAAGGAGGCCTGATTCAGGCGTACAAGATGATGAGAGGCATTGATCATGTGGATAGTCCGAGACTTTACCCCAGGGCTGAAATAGTTAGCACGAAAGGGCATAGTTTTAAGGTACAGGAGAAATGTAAGGGGTAAGTGTTTTACACAGAGAGTGGTGAGTGCATAGAATGGGCTGCCAGCGGCAGTGGTGGAGGCGGAAATGATAGGGTTGTTTAAGATTCTCCTCCATGGCTACATTGAGCTTAGAAAAATAGAGGGCTATGGGTAAAGCCTAGGTAGTGCTAAGGTAGGGACATCTTCGGCACAGCTTTGTGGGCCGAAGGACCTGCATTGTGCTGTAGGTTTTTTATGTTTATATGGATTGATTAATGACTCTCCTTTATTTATTGTTCTGCACCTCAAGTAGAAACTTTTCTCCATGCTGAGCTTGTTGACTCTTCACATTTGAGGGAGAATCCCAGTGAGCTGCTTGGCCATTCCACATACAATCATCTGGCTTTAACATCCAAGTGTTAATTTTAGCTCTGGCTCTACAGCTAGAGCAGGTAGCTATTCAGAAAGAGAGTGAGAGAGAGAGACAGACAGACAGACAGACAGAGATAGAGGGAAATAGAGAAACAGAGAGAGATACCAAACTCAGTCATTGAGGGATGACAATGTTCAAGTTTGCTCAAACTTTATTGATAAGTATGAATTCTCATTTTTGGTCCTTTCCCTGCAAATATCTCACTTTCAGTGGTGTCTCCATACCCTATTGATACATTGGAGACCAGAACTGTACACAGGATCTGAGTGTGTCACAAATTTTCATGTCTCCAAATCCCATTTGGTTTTGTAGTTTGTGTTCATTCATGTGAAGTTCTTCTGTCCTTTCTCCCTCTTGTGTTTATGAGATCAGACTGTGTATTTGTGCTCAATGACTCATTGTCCGAGTTGTCATTATTCATTTTCCCTGACTTTTACTCTCAGGTCCGGTTTCTTTTGTTCCCAGGATTCTGTTACTTCCATGAGATTTCCCCCACCCTGACAGTCCGTCATTTAAAATCTCATTCACTGCCCTGTTTGCTCATATTCTGATCTCACTCTGACTCGGGTACAGCTCCTCCTTGTACCATTAAGTGACAGGTTTCTGAACGATCCCACAGGAATAATCACTGATTTATGTCCCACAGGAAGGGAATTTCACATGGAGTGATGGAACTATCTACAGCTATAGCAATTGGGCTGACTCTGAACCCAATGATCAACATTTCTATGAAGACTGTGTGCAGATTCATTTTTTTTCAGGTAAGTGCAGCAGTGAGAGAAATGTTATTTTTTCAAGTCCATTTCAGACGCAGTATTGCAGAAGGAATGAACCAACCCCATGCTCAGCAGAACTGGACTCATTGCCCAGTTAGAGGAGGATAAATGGGATGTATTGCAAGGATAAGGGAACTGTCCATGTATGAAGATGAGAAAAGACACTTCCCATGCTGGGAATCTGAGATAAAACCTGGATTTTCACAAACACTCAGCAGGTCAGGCAGCAAGTACGGAGAGAAACACAGAGTTAATATTTCACATTGAGAACTTGGTCAGGTTCAACTCAGTATTACCTTGTATGTGGAGCGATGTATAAGGGATGTAATACCCGGTTTGCAAGATCAACAATGTGCCACTGCAGATAAAGAAAGTCAAAAACATGAAGAAGCGTAAAGTTATCAGTGTGAAATTGAAACCTGAAATATAATGTTCAACTTCTGCATCACTCCATATGGTATATTAAACTATTCAATGGATTACAAACTCTGTCCCCATTATGTGAGGTCAATGGAATGGGGAGGGCTCAGATTATCTCTGATGGGACAGTCATATATTCCAGCTCACACATGGAGTTCCAAACCAGGGTGAACCGAGCACTCAGTTTGAAACAGTTCAATCCCCGGTGAATATTGCATGATGTCCGATTTGAGCAACACACACTCTGACTGCACATGGTCCACAGGAAGTGATTCCCTTTATTCACAAGGCAACGTCATGGAACATGGTCAGGGAAACTTCATGGCTCACAGACAATAAACACTTAAACAAATCTGAAAATTGAAAATGCTGGGCAGCTTAACCAGGCCTTTGATAACTTTCCGCGTTGTAGGCTGCTCTATAACATTAAGTCGCATTGAATCCGGTCTGAGCTGGAAAGGTAGATTCAAATGGCTTTGTAGTGGAAGGTAGAGGCTGATGATTGAAGTCTGTTTCTTGTTTTGGAGATTGATTTTGCCATTATACTATCAATATCGGAACCTTTGTTATTCATTAGTTATCTAAATTATCCGGATGCAAATGCACAAGGAATGAAGACAGTTTTGCCCCTATTGACATCAATGGATCCGGGGTTAAGCTTTAAGCTTTAACAGCTTTAAGTTCCTCGGCATAAACTTCACCGAAGATCTCACATGGCCTGTACATATCGGCTGTGTGGTGAAAATGTTCAACAGCTCCTCTTTCACCTGAAATGGTTGAAGAAGTTTGGTATGGGCCCCCAAATCCTAAGAACTTTCTATAGGGGCACAATTGAGAGCATCCTGATTGGCTGCATCACTGTCTGGTATGGGAACTGTACTTCCCTCAATCACAGGATTCTGCAGAGAGTGGTGCAGACAACCCAGTGCATCTGTAGATGGGAATTTCCCACTATTCAGGACATTTACAAAGACAGGTGTATTAAAAGGGCCCCAAGGATCTTTGGGGACCCGAGTCACCCCAACCACAAACTGTTCCAGCTGCTTCCATCCAGGAAACAGAACCGTGGGATAAAAGCCAGGACCAACAGGCTCCGGACAGTTTCTTCCACCAGGCCATCAGACTGATTAATTCATGCAGATGCAACTGTATTTCTATGTTATACTGACTATCCTATTGTATGTAATATTTATTATAGATTGCTACAAGTTGCACATTGCACATTTAGACATGGATGTAATGTAAAGATTTTTACTCCTCATGTATATGACGGATGTAAGTAATAAAATCACCTCAATTCAATTCAATAGGTTTTCAGAAGTCACAAGATTAGGGAGGTGTTGATCATAGTGAAAGAGGTTATTATAGATTACAGGGGGATCTACTTCAGTTCAGAAATTGGGCCAGGGAGGGAGAACTGATTCATTTTGGAAATTCAATCTGGTCTATGTATGGTCAGGCATTCTGGATTACAGTGGGACAGAGGAACAGAGGAGCACATGTGCATGGTTCATTGACAGCAGCTTCACAGGTACAAAGAGTGCTGAAAAAGGCTCTTAGCACACTAGTCTTCATTGGAAAGGACAGATAAAGTATTTAGAAGGATGTTGCCAGGAGTAGAGGGACGGGTTTGAAGGGAGCGATTTGCCAGACTGGACCTCTATTCCTCGGAATATTTGAGTAGTCCAGTCTGACATTCCAAAGTGACCTGAACAAAATGTTTAAACGTATGAGAGGCATAGAAAAGATGGATGGTAAGTCTATTCCCCAGTTTAGGGGAGGAGAAAATTAGGAGGCAGAGAATTAGGTTTGAGGGGAATGATTTTAAAGAGAACAGAGGACAATTTCTTCAATCAGACAGAGGTGAGGATATAGAATGAGCTACCAGCATCAGTGATTGAGGCTGGGTCAGTATTCTCATATTAAAAGGACTTGGATCAGTACAGAGAGGGATGGGGCTTTGAATGGTACAGGCCAAATGCAGGAAATTGAGACCAAATGGTTGGAAATCATGGTTAACGTGGACTTACTAGTCTGAAACACTTCTATCCATGATGTATTGTTCTGTGACCTTGTGATTGCAACACTGAGCTGGTGAGGCAGCACCTACAGAGAGAGAACAGAGTTTAAATCTTCATCAATGACTTTCCTGTTTCTCTCACTATACATGCTGCCTGACCTACTGAGTATTTCAAGTACTATTTTCAGATTTTCAGCCTCTGCAATGTTATGCTTGTGGACTAACAGGTCAATCTGGATTTCTTTTTCCTGTTTCAAGATTCTGAAAAGTGGAATGATTATGACTGTGACGAGTCACATGGTTTTGTTTGTTCGTACAAACTGCAATGAAATTGGAAGACTCCAGAACCATCCACTCATGATTTCAAACAGTGGATTCAGTGCCCTGATTTCTTTGTAGCTGCTCTCACTGTCTGTGGTGTCTGTACTCACATAGTTTCTCAGCCAATAATAAAGAGAATTGCATCCTGAGCTGTGTGTGTTGTTGTTGTTTGAGTCCAGTTTCCAGCAGCCTTCCTGTCTCACTGTTGCTTCCTCACCACCTCAACACTCAATGCTGAAATGAGGGGAATTCAACACAGACTTTGCAAAATTAACCCATTCATTTTGGCCACAATTGGTGTGCTGGGTTCTGGCAACAGCACATGAGAGTGAAATAAAGGATCTCTGTTCAATAGATAATTGACAGAAATGTGAAAGAGATGATTTCCCATAGAATTCTAGGAACTGTGACACTCCTCACAGGATTCTACTCCTGACCTTCCAACGAGATTTTCCTGTTTCCGATCACCCTGTTTCCAGATTAAAACTTCCCCAAGCGACGTGACCACATTGCAGGAGGGAAACCTCATCTGCCAAGAGATGTTGAAGGACAACAGTCATTCTTTACTCACAGAATAAACAGCATGTACTCAAGTTTGCAGGAAAAATGACAGATATTCTGCCTGGGCATCACATGCTGAAACCTGGTACTATGAACATTGAATTTTCTACCTTCTGGCAAATCCTCTCCCTCTGTCCATTAGTTCTCCCCTCCAGATCTACCTGAGTCCTATCACCATGACCCATTCCCCTCCTTAACCTTCTCCATCTGCCCATCACCCTCAATTTCTTCCAACTGGATCCCTTCTCCCTCTGTTCCCATTTGCTCTCCCCAGCTCCTCACTTTATTCCCTGTTCTACCTTCATCACCTATTGGTGTCATCCCTTTATCACTTCCTCCAATCTCCTCCCATCAACATTCACACCCTCCCATGTTCTATCTGCATACCACCTCCCACTACCTGGATCAACCTTGACAGGGGTCCTCATGAAGGGTCTCAGCCTGAAACAGCATCTATTCTCTTTTCCATAGATGCTGCCTGGCCTGTTGAGTTCCTCCAACATCTTGTGTGTGCTGCTTGGATTTTTAGCATCTGCAGATTATTTTGTTTGTGAGTAAAAAGAGCTAATTTTAAGTTGGAGTGGTGATTGAGACTTTAAAGGCAGAGTTTCACAGCAGTATGTCCAAGTTCAGGAGAGACCAATCAGCAAGAGGGATTCATTAGAAAGGGCCAAGAAAAATAATTCATGTGCAAGCAGAGTGGCCATTCTTTGGGAGTGTGCCAGTCACTAGAGTGGCTTTGGCTCATCAGGTTTAGGTGAGAGTAGGCGGTGGGTGAGGTAAATTGTCTTGTAAGTTATCTTTGTTCATTCCTCATCTATTAGAGCATAGTATAGTGAGAATAGCTCCAGGGGCAATATTTTGTACGATATGTGGTTTTGTGGGAAGTCTGGGATCGTGTCCATGGCATTCTCAGGGGGGATGGTGAGCAGCCAGATGTCTTGGTACACATTGGCACCAATGATATAGGTAGACAAGGTCCTGAAGAGAGATTTTAAGGATCTAGGTAGAAAGCTCAGAAGCAGAACTTCCAGGGTAGTCATCTCTGGATTGTTGCCCATATCATGAACCAGTGAGGGTAAGAAGCGAGTGATTAGTCAGGTGAATGTGTGACTGTGGAATGAGATCGGGGGCAGGGGTTCAGATTTGTGGATCATTGGGATCTCGTCTGAGGAAGGTATGATGAGTACGAAAGGGACCAGTTACACCTCAACCCGAGGAGGTCCAATATCCTTGTGGAATGGTTTGCTTGAGTTGTTTAGGTGGGTTGAAACTAATTTGGCAGGGGGATGGGAAGTGGAGTGATAGTACGGAAGATGAGTAGTTGGATTACAAATGGAGGCAATGTGCAGTGAGACTCCTAGCAAGGAGAGGCTGATGAAAGGGCAAAATTGCAGTTGACAGGATGAGTTGCAACGTAAAAGGCGGACAAAATTGAAAAGGGCGAATACAGGACTAAAGGTGTTATATTTTAATGTGTGCAGTATAAGAATAAGTCTGATGAACTATAACACAGGTACAGGTTGGCGGGTATGATGCAGGCATCACTGAATCATGGCTGAAAGAAGATGATAGATGGGAGCTTAATGTCCAATGATACACATTGTATTGAAAGGACGAGCAAGAAGGCAGAGGGTCTCTGTTGATAAAAAATGAGATCAAATCATTAGTCAGGGGGGACATAGGATCAAATGGAGTTGAATAATTGTGGATAAAGCTAAAGAACTGCAAGGTTAAAAACTTCCTGATGTGAGTTGAATACAAACCCTGAAACAGTAATAAGGATGTGGCCTACAAATTACAATGGGAGACAGAAAATGCATGCCAAAAGGACAATGTTATGATAGTAATGGGGGATTTCAATATGCAGGTAGGTTGGTGGGGATTCCAAGAGGGAGAATTTCTCAAATGCCTATAAGATGTTCTTTTAGAGCAGCTCGTGGTTGAGTACACGAGGAGATCAGCTATTCTGAATTGGGTGTTGCGCAATGAAGCGGAATTGATTAGACAGCTTAAGGTAAAACAACCCTCAGGGGATATTGATCACAATATAACTAGATTCACCCGGAAATTTGAGAAGGAGAAACTAAAGTCAGATATATCAGTATTACAGTGGAGTAAAAAGAATTATAGAGGACTGAGAAAGGAATTGGCCAGAACTGATTACTATGTACAAGTAGGGAGTGATTTTTTTACAACATATTCATTGATTTGTGAGAATAAAATCAGCCCTATGAGGCATTATGCAGTGAAACCATTTTTCCCAGTATGAATCAAATTGTTCCAGGTTATGATTAACAGATGCTGTTATCTTCTCCATTTTGTAAATGTCCATTGTAATTTCCATTCATGCATTAAAGTTGGGCTCTCCTGTGATAACCATTTCCTAGGAAGAGTCTTTTTACCAGCCACCAACAGTATATTCATTAAATATTTATCTCTTTTCAACCATTCTTGAGGTATATATCCAAAATATATGGTCTTACTCTCTAAGGGTATTTCACATTTAAAGATGCCTGGTAGGTCATTTTGTATCCCCCTCCAATAGTCTTTGATAACAGGGCAGTCCCAAAAAATATGATAATGATTTGCATTTTGATTTCTACATTTTCTCCAGCAAACAGGGACGTTACTATCATAATGGGATTTCTGAGAGGCTGTAATAAAATATCTTATCAGGTTTTTCCATCGCAATTCCTTCCATTTCTGTGAACTGGTACACTTCCATTGATACCTCCATATTATTGTCCTTTCTTCCTCAAATGTAATTATCCCTCTTTCCTTCTCCCATTTTGTTTTAATGTATGAAGTTGAATGTGTTTTAAGATCTGACAACCCCTTGTACATGCTTGAAATGATTCTACTACCGTTATTTGAATTATAGGCTTTTCTAAGTAGCTCTATCAAGTATGTGCTTGCCTTGGTTACATTTTTAAGCATCTTGTTAACGTATTACTGCATCTGTAAATGCCGATAAAAATCTTGTTTTTCTAATAAGTGTTTCTCTTTAAGCATTTCAATACTGAATAGTGTTCCTTCTTTCATTATGTTGCAAAGAACTTTTATTCCTTTAGCTGTCCAGTCCTTAAATCTAGCATCCAATTTATTTGGAGTAAAATCTAAGTCATATGCATACCATTTAAGAATTGCAATCTCTCCCTCTAGATTATATTCTTGGTACCACTCTGCTGTATACACATCTGATCCTGGTGACTTTCTTAATTTAAGCCTACTAATTGCAGCTTTTAATTCAACTTCAGTTATGTCAGCAGTCATCTTTTGTTCTTCACTTAAAGAGGGTCACTCTAGAGAATTCAAGAAAGTGTCAATTTGGGTTATGCTTCCCCCTGGAGCTTTGGAATATAGAGTTTCGTACAACACTTCAAAAGCTTCTTGAATTTCACTTACCTTATTTTTTATCATTTTCGTTCTTGGGTCCCTAATTCTATGAATTCTATTTTCTGCTATCTTTTTTTTAATCAGTTTCCATGCCAATATTTTCATAGACTTTGATCCACTTTCATAATGTCTCTGTTTCAGAAACATTAAATTTTTCCTGATTTCTTGTGTAGCCAAAATATTAATTCATTCCTAATTTTTTAAATTTCCCCTGTGCCATGTATCCTGTGCCAAATTCAATTTGTGTTTTTCTCTAGTTCCTTCAGCCTATTTTGTAATTCCTCTAATGTTTTATTCCTTATTTTTGTCTTAAATGAGATATCGCTATAATTTTCCCTCTTAAGACAGCCTTCAGAGTATACCATAAAATGGGAGGTGAGACCTCTCCATACAGAAGGCAACTAAAAAACTAATTAAAAGATAAAGATGGAATACGAAAGTAAGCTTTCCAATAAGATTAAAGATGATACCAAAAGTTCCTTCAGACACATGAAGTGTAAAAAAGAGGCAAGAGTAGATGTCAGACCATTGGAAAGCGATGCTGAAGGGGAGGGGGGCAACAAAATGGCAGATGAACATGAGAAGTATTTTGCATCAGTCTTCACTGTGGGATTCCCCATGTCAGGGGGCATGAATTGTGTGAAGTTACCATTACTAGAGAGAAGGTTCTTGGAAACTGAAAGGTCTGAAGGTAAATATGCTACCTGGAGCTAATGCTGTACACCCAAGGATTCAGAAAGAGTGACTAAAGGGATTTTGGAGGCATAAGTAATGATCATTCTAAAATTGCTAGATGCTGGAATGGTTTCAAAAGACTGAAGATTGTAAATGTCACTCGATAGGGAGAGAGGCAGAAGAAGGGAAATTATAGGACAGTTATTCTGACCTCAGCGGTTGGGAAGATGATAGAGTCAATTGTGGTTTCAGGGTACTTGGAGGCCATAGTCAGCATGGTTTCCTCAAAGGAAATTCTGATGGAATTCTTTGAAGAAATAGCAAGCAGGATAGACAAAGCAGAATTGGTTGATGCCGTGCATTTGGATTTTCAGAAGATCTTTGACAAACTGCCACATATGAGGCTGCTTAACAAGCTACAAGCCCATGGTATTACAGGAAAGATTCTAGCAGGTATAAAGCAGTGGCTGTTTGGCAGGAGGCAAAGAGTGGGAATAAAGGGAGCCTTTTCTGGGTTGCTACCAGTGACTAGTGATGTTCCACTGGGGCCTGTGTTAAAGCTATGTGTCAATGATTTAGATGATGGAATTAATAGCTTTGTTGCAAAGTCTGCAGATATTATGAAAATAGGTGGAGGGGCAGGTAGTGATGAAGAAATAGAGAGGCTACAGATGGACTGAAGTAGATTAGGAGAATAGGCAAAGAAGTTTCAGATAGAATGCAGTGTTGGGATATATATGGTCATGCACCTTGGTAGAAGATATGAACGGGTTGACTATTTTCTAAATGGAGAGAAAGTACAAAAATCTGAGGCACAAAGCAATATGGGAGTCCTTGTGCAGGATTCTCAAAGGTTAACTTGCAGGTTGTGTCTGTGGCAAGGAAGGTAAATGCAATGTTAGCATTCATTTCAAGAGGATTAGAAGTCAAAGTTTGACATAATTCTTGACTGATCTTGGCATGAAGGGATACAGGGGAAGATAAGAGATTGGAGCTGAGAGGAAAAATGGATCAGCTATGACAAAATGGCTGAGCAGACTTGCTGGGCCTAATGGCCTAATGGCTCCATTATCTTATGGTCTTATGGTGTAAAACAAAGGAACAACATTGGCTGTTCTCTGGTCTTCTTGACCACTCCAGTGGCACTGACTTGGTGAAATGGGCAAAATTACCAGGAGAAATAAAAGCTCCACAGCAAAAATTACTTATTATTAGATAAGACTAGATGACAAATACAAGAAGGTAAAAAAAATATTTGGCAGTGCTGAGACCTAAACACAAGAACATATGAAGCAAGGTGGGGAGACAGAGATGCGGTTTTTGTGGCAGGGCTACATCCAAATAAAGGAAAAGTCCCAAATATTCTGAACAGATGGCAGTGGGCAGCAGCAGTTCTGACAGCAATATTCCTGCACTGGAGATGATCAAGAAAAATAATTATAAATAAAATAAAAGCTGGGGTCATATGATTCAGACAAAAGATCATTGACCAGAGGGAAGGATGATAAAGAGCAAATTTTGCAGAGAAATTGCAGAGATTCAAAAGCCACAGAAAATACATAATGAGTCAGAAGACGTGCATTGAGATGTTTAAAGATGACATGTCGGGCAAGTTGTTCATATAATTACTGTTAGGTGTCTGGAATGGAGTACCAGAGTAGTAATAGATCCAGGCAGTTTGGTGGAGTTTAAAAGGCTTTTAGCTGGCCTCCTGAATATGGAGTGAATAGAGGAAGATGGATGATGGATGATACACTGTAGGAGAGGATTAGTAAAAATTGGCATCGATTGGTGCAAAAATTATCGACTGAATGATCTGTTATGAGCTGCAGTGTTCTATATATTCCTTCTTCCATCAATGTGATTGGTACCAATATGGACCACAACCTCTAACTGTTCACTTTTTGAACATCCAGAACTATCTGCGGTCACTGTGATGTCCTAGCCCTGACACCAGGAGACAGTGAACCACCTTGAACCACAATGCACCCAAACACACTCACATGTCTGTCCACAGCTGGTAAATTCCCAGTACTGCTGCTCCCTTGACCTCTCTACTCCCTGTATAGTTCTGCCATCCAGGGCTCTAGGGTTTTGACTCCAGTTGCAATCTCAGGAACCTCTTCCCCCCTCAGTGTCTGCAAAATGCATCTGGTTGGAAAGCAAGAAGACCTCAAGAGTTTCTTGGACTCCTAGCGATGTGAGAGCAGGTTTGGCTTCAGTTAGAGTGTACTGAGAGAAGTGCCCCCCTGTTATTTTACCCACCACAAATCAATGAAGAGTCAGACATTACTCAGGCAGATTAGCAGTACAGATAATGAATAAATATCAACCATTATTCTGAGATTACTCACAATTTTACCTGCTCTGAAGAAATCTTAATTCCCTGTACACTTGTGAAAGAATGTCCACAAATCCACTGGCTGAAGAGTTCTCCTCATGTCCTGGTCAGAATCCATCACTCCACCAGCATTGATAGAACAAATGGTCTGGGTGTTATCATGGTCAAGAAATCTGACATTTTCATAAACTGCTTGGACACTGTGAAAGGCACCAAGTTTTTGTGCTTACCTGCAGCAGGCATGACAGGGAACTAAACAGGATCAATTAAGACTCCTCTTTATTCTTTCCACAAAGCATTTCTGCAACTGAGAAACTACTTTTTAAGAAATTAATTCATGAAGATCCCTGAACAAAAGATACCCAAAGGCTAAAAAAATTCCCAGGTGTTTCTCTATAGAATAGAGAGTCTTTCTCTTCCCCAAACATTACTAATGTGACTTTTCCCCGATGTTCTGTAACACTCAGAGAGAAAGGAACTCTTCTGTTCATTCCTCACCATCCTTGTACAGCACACTGCACCGTGTACCCTTCACCAATATTCTTCACCACACTGTGTATGGCAATGGAAGCCCCCCCGAGGATCTTGATCTTTGTATCAGACAAAGCTGACTCTGCTTCTCCTTTTGCCAACAAGCTCAGTACTAGACAGAACAATTTCCTGAAATAAAAGCACAACATGGTAGAAACTCTCAGCAGGTCAGGCAGTGAATGTGGAAAGAAGATTCAGAGTCTACATTTCAGATCAAAGACCCTTCATTGAAACACTCTGAATAATTCCCTGACATGGTTGAAACAACTATTTCAGCACAGGATTTAGTAATTGTTCTGTTCGTTTGATGAATGGTTATGAACTCTTTACTTTAGTTAAGTGAAGTTTAAGCCAAAGGGGAGATGTGCAGTGTATTGAGTTGTGCTGGTTGAGCAGGGGGTGTCTGGAGGAGGAAAATAACTGAGAACAGCACAGCTGCTCAGCATAATGCCAAATTAAAATAATTATTACCACCAATTCATATCCCTCCATTCCCTGTTTAGTCATTTTCCTCAAATAATTTACTCAAACTTGTTGACTGTCCTACATCAACCCACATTCTTCCTCATTCTTCCTATCCCCAAGAATTCTCTCCAGCACTACTCAAAAAGAAAGTTCCCATTAGAGTCCCACCATAGATCCTTTCAGACCCTAGTGATTCATGCACTTTAATGATTTCCAGAAGATCCATCTTTGGCTTGATCTCAAAACATCCTACAATATCAGAACACCCACACAGATCTCTCCAAACTCCATGTCTTACTCCTTGAAGAAAACAGATGAAAATTATTCATTTAGTACTTTTCTAATATCTCATGACTCCAAACATAAATTTCTTGTATGGTCCTACTCTCATCCTCATCATTCCCTTGTTTTTGATCTCAGTAAAACAAGAAGGCTTCGCTCACAGGGCTGTCTCCAGTTTTGTATTGCTCCAATAGAGATTATTATTGAGAGAAAGAGAACAAGTTAGAGATATGGAGACAAGTGAGGACATGACTGGGAAAGTTAACTGAAAGAGAGATAGAAAGAAATATGGCCCGAGGGACAATGAGAGAGAGAGAGTGGGAGAGAGCAGGACAGAGAGAGACAGACAGGGAAATAGGCATAAAGGGATGAAGGGTTAGTGAGAAAGAGAGAGATATATGGAGAGAATGAAAAAGAAGAAGAGTGCAGTATATTGAGACCTGTACTTCACTGTGTTATTCTGCCATTTGATGTCATGTTGCTGTCTTGCCAGCAGGGGAGCCTGGCTGCCTGAAGGAGAACAGCATTTTGTCCCTCTTCATGCTTGGTTTTATTAAAGGAATAATTACTGAGGTGAAGAAAGGAAAATTAAAGAGGTGGTAAGGTAGAGATTCATGCAATGGAAAAAAGGATAAACACAGACAATAGTAAATGCTTCAGCTCCACCATTGAATTCAAGGTAAATGTGTAAACAGTGTGATTGAGCAGCAGGTGGGACCCACTGAAAGGAGAGTGGAAACAGACGAGGGTTGGAAAACTGCTGCACTGTCTTCACAGGAAGAGAGAGAAAATAACACTCAAACAAAACAGGCTTCCTCTGCAGCCTGGGGAGTAAAACAAGGAAAGTGAATTCCTGAAGGAATTGTTCCTTCACACATTTAGCCATATCCTTTGATATTTATTACTGTCTCTGCTTCCTCCAGCCTTTCAATCAGTGTATTTCAGATCATGGCAACTTCCTGAGCAGCATTGATTGCTCCTCTCACCTCTCATCCACCTGCCAATTCTCTAAGATCTCCCCATCGGGTTAGTAATCCAGCTGCCTGGCCGAGAGTCCCAGTTACTGGAAAATACGGATCGATGTGCAGTAGCATTTACTATCTCATCATCTCGGAGAGCTGGGAGACCCTCATGAAACAGTACAGGTCAGGAACAGGCCCTTCAGCCCACAATGTTAGTTATTACAACCCCACTACATGAGTCCCATCAGCCTCCACATTGTACGTATCCCTTTGTTCTCTGCACATTTAATCTCTATCTAAGAGCCTGAACACTTCCATTGTATTTGTCTCCGTTACCAACCTTGGCACCGCATTCAAAGCATCCACTATTCACTACATAACAAAAATTACCCTGCACATCCCCTTAAAACGTATCCCCTCTCACCTTAAATGTTTATCCTGTGCTATTAGACATTTCATCCCAAAGAAAAAGCTACTGCTTTTCTACTAAGTAGCAATAGTGTAAAGTATTACAGTACCAGTGGCCAGGGTTCAATTCTGTTGCTATATGTAAATAATTTGTATGTTTCCCAGGCCCATGACAACATGGGTTTCCTCCAGATGCCCCAGGTTTCAACTTTCATTCCAAAGACATAAGGGTTAGTAAATTAATTGTTCATTTGGGCAGCAGAAGCTCATTGGGCCAGTAGGGCCTCTTAATGTCCTGTATCTCGAAATGTAGTTTATAATTATATAAATACTCAATACAGTGATGCTAGAAAGTTTGTGAATCTTGGAGAATTTTTACTATTACTGCATAAATATAACCTAAAATGTGATCAGATCTTCAAGTAAATCCTAAAACTAGATAAAGAGAACACAATTAAATAAATAGCAGCAAAAACATTGTTCTTGTTCATTTATTTATTAAGAAAAATGTTCCAAAATCACATGTATTATTTGTAAAAAGTATGTGATCCTCTGGGTAATGCCTTCTATAAAAGCTATTTGAGGTCAGGTGCTGAAATCAATGAGATGAGATTGGAGGTGTAGGTTGAAGAGGTGCTCTGCCCTATAAAAAAAATAGACACACACTAAGTCAGGTTGCTGATGGAGCCTGCTCTTCTCAAGAAAGATCTGTTTATGCGCGTCATGCCTCAATCAAAACAGCTTTCAGAGGACTTTAGAAGAAGAACTGTAGAAATGAAAGAAGCTGGAAAAGGCTACAAAAGCATTTCGAAAGACCTGCGTGTTCATCAGTTCACAGTAAGAGAAATTGTCTACAAATGGAGGAAACCCAATACTGTTGCTACTCTCCATAGGAGTAGGCATCCTACAAAGATTACACCAAAAGTAAAACATGCAGTGCTGAAGCGGGTGAAAAAGAACCCAAGGGTAATAACAAAAGGCCTACAGAATTCTCTGGAACTTGCTAAGTTCTCTGTTCATCTGTCCTCTATATAAAAAAAACTGAACATGAATGGTTTTCATGGAAGGACACAACAGAGGAAACAACTGCTGTCCAAAAAATTCATTGCTGCACATCCCCAGTTTACAAGAGACCATCTGGATGTTCTATTTATTTTTATTTCTAAATCCTTTTTTGACATTGTTGACTCTAAAATTTCTTCACATATATGGCAGAATAAAAATCCTAGATTAAGTAAAAAAATATTTACAGAAGTCTGAAAAGGAAGGTGGTTTGGCATTGCCAAATTGAAGATTTTACTATAGGGCAATTAATGTTCGGTATTTAATATTTTGGACACAAGACTAAGTGGCAATACGAAGACCACAATGGATAAACCTTGAATGTAAATCTGTAAAAGGCTTCTCATTGGTTTCTATTTTAGGGACTTCACTTTCCTTTGTTCTTTCTAAATTAAATAAACAAATGGTTAATCCAATAATTAAATATACATTACGAATATGGTTTCAATTTCCTAAAGTTTTTATTTGAATAAGTTTATTTTATCAAGCCCTATTATATCTAAAGAGCAAACACGAGGAAATCTGCAGATGCTGGAAATTCAAACAACAACACACACAAACTGCTGGTGGAACACAGCAGGCCAGGCAGTATCTATGGGGAGAAGCACTGTCGACGTTTCGGGCCAAGACCCTTCGTCAGGACTAACCAAAAGGAAAGATAGTAAGAGCTCTATTATATCTAACTTCTTTTTCCACCCTCTGTTATGGACCAAGACTTTTTGATATGGAAAACCAAGGGTATAACATGTTTTCACAACTTATTCTTGGATAACTGTTTCATGTCTTTCGAACAGTTGTCTAATAAATATAATTTACCCAGATCGCATTTTTTGATACTCACAAATGAGAATTTTTTTGAATAATATGTTACAGACTTCTCCAAATTCATACCCAACCGATATCATGGAATTTTTTTTTAGGTTTAAACCCTTATCAGAAGGGTTTAGTAGCAACTATTTATGATATGATCATGAAAATATAGCAGGTAAATCAGATAAAATTAAGAATGAATAAGAAAATGAACTTCAACTTTACTTACCTACAGAGAAATGGGAGAAAATTTTACACTTAGTTAACTTCTTCTCTACATGTGCTAAATACGCGTTGATATAATTTAAGGTGGTGCATAGGGCCCATATGTCTAAGGACAAACTTGCTCGTTTTTACTCCCACATTTAATCCTATCTGTGATAGGTGCCATTTCGAAGTAGCCTCTTTGACACACATGTTCTGGTCTTGCCCTTTTTTGGAGAAATATTGGTACTATTTCAACAGTTTTGAGTATTAATTTACATCCTCACCCTATTACTGCAATTTCTGGCTTACCAATGGTGGAAAACAGTTATATATCCCCTTCAGCTCGTCAGACGATTGCATTTGTTACATTAATGGCTAGAAGATCCTTTCTATTGAACTGGAAAGAAATTAATTCTCCAACTACATTCCAATGGTTTTCCCAAACTATATATTTTTTAAATTTAGAAAAAATCAGAAGTGTTATTTTTGACCATTCGGTTAAATTTGAAGAAAACTGGAGACCATTTATTCAACACTTTCATATGAGATAAATCTACATTTCCCAAACCTTTTTATTACCCTTAAATATTTAGATAGAGGAACAGAGTTATTGACACTACTGGTTATATCCATCATAATATAGTTTTATCATATATGTATATATGACAAAGCTAGGTTGGTCTTCTTTGACCTGGCTTTTTTTTAATCACATAATCCATGTCATTAACTTTAGGCATAATTTCATAAGGACCATGAAATCTAACTTGTAAAGGATTCAGTTGCACTGGCAAAAGAACTAGCACCTTATCTCCAGGCTTAAATGTCCTCATCCTAGCTTCTTTATCATACCAGGTTTTCATTTTCTCCTGAACCGATTTAAAATTTTCCCTGGCTAAGCTACAATCTTTATGTAATCTATCCTTAAATTTTGAAACATAATCCAGCAGATTAGTATGTATCTCTTGATTAAGCCATTGTTCTTTTAATAAGGCCAAAGGTCCTCTAACTCTGTGCCCAAAATACAAGTTCAAGTGGACTAAAACATAATGAACCCTGTACTGACTTCCGTACTGAAAATAAAAGCAAGTATATGCCCTCATCCCAATCATTTTCATTTTCTACACAATACATCCTAATCATAGTCTTGAGGGTAGAATGAAACCTCTCCAAGGCTTCTTGTGATTCTGGATGGTATGCAGACGAGGTAATCTGCTTAGCTCCTAGTCTATAAACTACATTGGTCAGATTGTATTTCCTTAGACAACACAAAATAAGTAAAGAATTTTATAAGAGCCTTTATTACATTTTAGTCATTATATTCCTGAGTGGCATTGCCTCTGAAAACCTAGACACTGTGCATGTAATGGTCAGCAAATATAGATACCCAGTTTTAGCTTTTGGCAATGGGCCTACACCATCTGTTCACCAAAAAGACAGTTCACCAAATGCGGGAATAGATTGCAGTGGGGCCACTGGAGTAACATGATTACGTTTACCCACAATTTGGCAAGAACAACATGCTCTATAAAATGTCGCCACATCTTTTCTCAAACCAGGCCAGTAAAAATGTTTAAAAACCTTGTTCTCAGTTTTCTTTACCCCTTGATGTCCACCCAAGGACACACTATGGGCTAAAGTTAAAATCTCATTTTGATAAAGTTTAGTAACTGCTAACTGGTGAACAATCTTCCATTCATCACTTGCAGGAATTGAATGTGATCTCCATTTCCTCATTAATACTCCTTTCTCAGAATAATATCGTACGGGCACCTTATTAAATTTATTATCCGGGAGAGCTTGTTCCTTTACTTTGATAATCTCAGGGTCTCTACTCTACTCTGTTATCATCTCCTTCCGAGACAGAGACAAATCTTCATGGTCAGAATTACTCCAAGAATCTTGATCAAACAATGAAGGTAAGAAAGTTTCTGAAGCATCATCAAAATTCGAATCCCGAGTTGAACAGTCCTGGGTAATCCTGCTTATCAAGCTTTTTGGACATAACTCGAGTTACAACACAGGAAGAATCTGTGTTAGAATCCATCCGTCGTTCCTCTGACTTTATTTCCAAATGCACTTCAGGAAAGACATGTCCATCTGCTAAGTCATTCCCCAACAATAGAGAAACATCATTCACAGGTAAGCTGGGTTGCAGTCCGATCTTAGCAGATCCTGTAACTAACCCTGACCTTAAATTTAGTCTATGCAAATATATAGGCATAAGGGCACTCTCAACATCTCATAGATAGTTTACCTCACCGGTGTCAGACTCATTACTAAACTTTAACACACTGTCTAACATTAATGATTGAGAAGCTCCAGTATCCCTGAGGATTTTCATTGGCACCAGAGTGGATTCCTCTTTCAAGGATACAAATCCTTCTTTTTTTAAATGATCATGTACCCTCTTAGCTTAGTCAGACTCAGACAAAGCTTCATTTATATCGATTGAACCCTGTGGATTTACAGGTGTTTTAATATGTTGCCCTCAAGCATCTAGGACTGCCTCATTCTCCTTCTTCTTCAATCGGAAACAGTCAGCTATTACGTGACCAAGTTTCTTACAATAATTACAAATGGGACGAAACTGTCTTTCCTTCACATGTTTTCCTTCCTCCTTACCTTTCTCACTAACTTCTGATTTAATTTCTAGTTTACCTTAACTCTCTGTGCTATTCTTCCTTTTAGAAGTTCTACCCTGAGGAAATTTACTCTTAAGGATTAAAGCATACTCATCAGCTAAGTTAGCAGACTCTTGCAATGTAGCGGTGTCCCTCTCATTTAAGTATGTTCCTACTTCAACAGGGATGCTCCTTTTAAATTCCTCCATTAAAATCAACTCTTTTAATTTATTATACTCCCCAATCACATTTTTAGAGGAAACCAATCTCTCAAAACATACAGCTTTATCGTAGGCAAATTCCACATCAGTTTTTTCCATGGATTTCTTCAAATTTCTGAATCTTTCTCTGTAAGCTTCTGGAACCAGTTCATACACCTTCAATATATGCTGCTTCACAATATCATAATCAAGTGCTTGCTCCACAGTTGAAGCTGTATAAACTTGTTGTGCCTTGCCTTTAATTACACTCTGTAACATTACTGGCCAATTCTCTTTTGGCCACTCTGAAATCTGAGCAACAGTTTCAAAATGTTAGAAATATGTATCCACTTCTGTTTTATTAAATGGAGGAGCTAATATAACTTTTTGACTAGCAACAAATTGTTTCCAAGAACCAGAGGACTGATTCTCGGACCTTAATTCCGCCATCGCAAGTTCAAATTCCCTCCTTTTATTTTTCAGCTTCTAACCTACTTCGTTCCAAGTCCACTTTACATTGTTCTAACTTCATTTGTTTGATTTGTAACTGCATCTCTAGATTACTTATTGGAAACATATCTAAAACCACTTCTTCAAAACCACCCGACTCTACATAATGTAACGTGATTTTTCTCTGAATTACAGGCCTTGTTGTAGCCTTCAAAATACCTTTAAGTTCCAACCTGCTCGCAATCTCAGATACATCACTCTTTGTGCCTTCGCGAATAACACCGGGTCTGGCGATGCCAGAAAGTCATCAATATTCATTGTTGCCAAATACCACCCACAAACCAATCAAACAAAAGAATCGGATATTTCCCTTTTCCAAATAATTTTCATGTCTCAGGGAAAAATTATTATATCTACAGCTCACAGTACATTAGCATGATCAATAAGTTGTAGATAGAATAATCAAATATAATTTTCATTGCTCTTTTGAGTAGAAGATGATTTTTTAGCCAACTTTTCTTGAAAAAACAGGTAGGTGGCTTAGTTAACCTTTCTTGAAATTAATCTCTTTCTTTCCCTTTAAGTTAAACATAAAAACTTTCTGCTAAATAATTGGTTTAAGCCTAAATGGGATTTAATTTTTCTAAAGGTAGGCTCAGTAGATTTAATTTAAATAAAGGTTGTAAATTAATTTTAATTAGTGTTATTTATGTCATGAAAATTGATTGACAATGTTGAATCACAAAGTTTCTAAAAAAACATATGCCAAAATAATATTAATAAATAAATAGCCTAAGACACAGCTTTTTACAAGAGTTTGAAAACATTTTTTTCCTGAGTGACATGATCAGGATCAAATATAGGCCTAGCATGTGTAAACTGCGCTTGTTGTTTGCCACAGACCAGGCACAATGGAATAGGACAACTTGGATCACCAGTCCATGTAAAACCCATGGATAAGTAGCTTCATTGCAAAGACTGACTCTTTTGTGTCCATTGTTGCACTAGTGCAGTGAAATAACTGAGAAGATTGTAATTCTTTATCAATAATCTTGTCAGAATTGTCAGTAGGCCTAGGCCTAGAATCCTCCTCTTCCATCTCACACCTCCTCTTCAAAAATCACCACATTGAAATTAAAATTTCACTCTAATTTTCTACTACACCAGTAGAGTTTGTTCGCTTCCACCAATCAGTCGGTGATGTGTAAAGAGAAGTTGGGTGAGGTAATCTAGGAGGGTGAGGCTGATATCACAGCCCAAGTTGGGCGAGTCCCTTCAATGCTTGGAAAAAGCACTTCACGCTCCTCATCAGCCTACTATCTTCCTCTCCATACAATACAGAGCTCACCAATTATCAATGGCCTCCCCTATTTCATGTCAAAAACTGAGAATGGACTCAAGCAAATAAACATGGTCCTGCTGCGTACTGCCATACTGTGCTGACAGACTTCTAACGAAAATGCTAACAGGGCTGCTCAGTCACTGTCCACTATGGTGAGTGCTAGCACACATTTTTTTTTAATCACTATGTCTTGCAGAAGCCTAGGGTTCTGTGGATCCTCAGATGAGAAACCGTACAATAGAGCGTTGAGCCTCTGAGGTTCTTGAGCACCTGTATTTACTAATAAATATCTTAACTAGAGTTGTTCAGCACTTGTGCTTTCAGTTTAATCTTGTTAAGCTAATTGTGGCTGGCATGTGTATCCCACATTCTATGATGATTTAAAGAGGACTCTCAGGCAGTGCCTCAGTGGGGTTGTTGTGTTGGAGATGATGGATTACCTTGTGGCATCAGTCGGTTGTCCCTCTGAGGCTCTGGGTCTGATGTTTAGCCTCTTGCTTTAGTCTCTTCCTTGGGATTGTGCTATCCTTCCACATCTGGGTCCAGTCCTCTGTGAGTGCACCATGACACCAGAAGTACATTTATGCATCTCCAGATGGACTTCACGCTGTTACCCAAATGTATGGGTTATGATGATGTAGCTGTTATTTTGTTTGTTTGTTCGTTACATTGGAACATCCCATGTGTTTGCCCGTATATGCCAGCCGTCTCTCCCGTTTTGGTTAAACAGTTGGATATTCATACTCTGAATGTCAGTATGTTGCAGTACTGCATGGCACCAATGTAAAGTCTTAGCAGTTCCATCAACATGTTTTTGAAGCCCAGAAGATCATGATGGCTGCAGAGTGCCACACTTAGCAGCCAGGAGATTGTGTACTACTGAGATTGTACTGGTGAAGAAAATCCCTTGAGCCTGGGTGGGAAGATCCTTTTCAATATTACATATACATCTCTGAAGGTCCAAAGGAAGCTGGCATAGATCCATGCAGTGCATGTTAAGCCAGCGGTGCCACTAAACTGAACAGGAAGCCAGCAGAATCTTGATAAGGATGAATAAACTGATTTTTGATCAATGTTACCTGTGGCCTTAGGGATTTCTCTGCATGTTAAGTTTTGGGTAATTTGTGCAAATGTTTTCTGCCTAAGTACTGAACTTTCTCTGGATACTAATATTCCCTTCATCTAAGTTACGAATGTGCATTATGTACTAACTGGTGGAGTTTTGGGGGGTGTTCTAGAGGGTCCAACCATTTGAAAGGTGCAGCCTGTACTCCTAATTCATAGTGAGTTTGACTGTTCTCGAATTTGGTCATGAGAGCAGAATTGTGAAAGGAGCAAGGGACTGTATTACCCATTATCCTTGCAAATGGCACTGTTTGAAACGTTGGCATCAACCTTCCTTTCACAGACTGCATAATCCACAGACCTGGAGCTAAGGATCAAGGTGAAGTATATTATTGCACCACGACAGGATGGAGCTGGACCTGGGTAACTGTAGGTGTAATGTTTATACCACCGATGACCCTCTGTATCCTGGTAATGGTAATGACAGGTGTGTGTCCACATGTCCAATTACTGACTGCCAGGACTACCCCTTGATGCTGTTACATTTGATCTTAAGCAAATAAATACTTATTTATTCATTCACAAACCATGTGGAACAGATCCTTCTGGCCCTTTGAGCTACTCTGCCCAGCAATTCCCCAATTAAATCCTAGATTAATCATGGGATAATTTACAATGACCAATTAACCTACTAACCATTCTGTCTTTGGACTTTGTGGGGGGTATGGAGGAATGGAGCACCCAATGGAAACCCCTGTGGTCACAGGGAGAATGTATAAGCTCCTTACAGGCAGCAGTGGGAATTCAACCTATGTTGCCTGTTCTGTGAAGTGTTGTGCTAGCTACTTCACTACTGTGCTGACCCAAGTGTGTGATGTACTTTGAGTTTTGGAAGCTACCAAGAACATCTCCAGGAAAATGCTCATTTGTCAAAATGAATGAAGACATTTTAAATCACCAGTTTTAGTATCTCTCTGATGTCCACCATCACAGCAGAATGTACAGAGGGAAGCGCCCACCCTGTCATTATACCTCTCACACAGTGTAGAACTGTCAGTCATCTCTTTATCTCTGTGGTGCATTAACTAATAATCATAACCCAGTTAAAGAACAAAGCAGGGATTAGCTTGAGATTACTCACTGCTTTGTGTACCTTGAAGAAACCTTGATTCCTCATCTGGTTTAACGAAAATCCCCACAACACCACTGGATGAGCAGTTCTCCTCGTCTCCTGAGCAGAATCCGTCACTCAACCAGAACTAACAGAAGTGGTCTGGGTGTTATCATATTCAAGAACCTTTACATTTTCTTCAACTGCTTTGAAGAATCAGTGTTGGCAAAGGTCCTGGATAAATGCAAGTTCTTGTGTTTGCTTGAGGCAGGCTGACAGAAGATCAACTAACGAGAGCCATTAGGATTCAATGTATTTCTATATCTGAGCCATAGAACAATAGAGCATTACAGCACAGAAACATGCCCGTCAGCCTATCTAGTCTCTCCCAAGCCTTATTCTGCCTAGTCCCATTGACCCACACCTGATACATAGTTCTTGTTACATAGACCTTGTAGTTCCAAGGTCTGGGAAACTTTAATCATCATTGAAATCAAACATAACTGATTGGACTCACCCGCATAAAAAAATCTGCCAACCAATCATTGATTGATAGAGTTGAACAAGATAAATGGAAGCTAAAGGAATGTCTTGTGATTTCCAAGTGTGACCGTATGTTTGGTATTGGTGTGTTGTTTGGTAACTGAACATTGAGAAATGGAGGCTGCAGAAAGCATTTATGATTCCATAATGTTTGTCATGATATCAGAATTCAATGATTATTATTATTGAGAACAATTAGGATGTAATTTTCAGGTGAAACTTCAAAATCCACAGCTTATGTACACAGACCACCTCACTCATTCATATACTTGATCTCTTCAGTTTCCCCTCCATTTCCCATTGTGGGAAAATCTCCCTCTGTCACTGACTATGGAAAGCTTGTAATCCATTTGTGAGGATCAGGTTCAATTTAGAATCATGGTCTCCATCCAATAAGAAGCTGGAATGAAGTCTGCTCAGAAGGAGCAGGGAAGGATGTGGAGATAGTGCAATGCTTGATATTTGACACTTCTCCCGCAATAGCTCATGGAGATCCGAGAACTAACATGATGTGAAAAGGAATCCATGGATCTCTAGTGGAGAGGAACTGATGGAACAAATGGATTGTTCTTTCCCTGGATTTCCTCTTCTTCCACAATCACTTTCTACCAGTGGATTCCAGATCACAAGAAATTCTTGATCAAAACTCATTCCTCCTCTCACCTCTGATCCACTTGCCAATCATCTATGCTCTCTAACCTCTAATTACTGCTTCTTTTGCCTGGCTGAGAGCTGTTGGAAGCTGTTGATAAACTAGCTGATGATATTTGTGTCTGGGACACTGAACTAAGCAACTCATGTAGAGATGTCCTGGGATTGGACCCTCTACCACAGCCATCTGACTTTGAGTGAAAAATTAGTCCATCCATTGAAACTCCTTGACGACCCTTGTCTCAGGATCACAAGGTCTCCTCAATGCTGCACTCTGTCAAATGCGGCCTTGTTTTGAAGGAGTGTCACTGCGCGCTCACCTCTGCTGTCCAGCTGTTTGATCTTCGTTTGGACCAAGATGTGATATGGTTGAACTGAGTGATCTTCATGAAACTGACACTGAGTGTGAGTGTGTACATTATACTTGCTTTACATCTATGACTGTGTGGCTAAATGCAGCCCCAACACCATATACAAGTTTGCTGACAACATCACTGTTGTGGGCTGTATCAAAAGTGGTCATGAATCAGCATACAGGAGGGGGATTGTAAGTTAGGCTGAGTAGTATAATAATAACAACCCCTCACTCAATAAGACCAAAAACTTCAGGAGAGTGAAACTAGAGGTCCATGAGCTAGTAACTGTTGGAGGATCATAGGTGGGGAGGGTCAGGAACTTTAAGTTCCTGGGTGTCACTATCTCAGAGGACCTGTCCTGGATTCTTCACATAAATATAATTGCGAAGGAAGTACGACAAGGCCTTGACATCCTCAGGAGTCTGCCAATGTTCAGCGTATCATTAAAATCCTTAGCAAACTTCTGTAGATGTGTGGTGTAAAGTGTGCTGACTGGCTGCATTCCAGCCTGGTGTGGGTACATCAATGTCTTTGAGCAGAAAATCCTACAAGAGATAGTCCAGGTAATTATAGACCAGTGAGCCTTACGTCTGTGGTGGGAAAGCTGTTGGAAAAGATTCTTAGAGATAGGATCTATGGGCATTTAGAGAATCGTGGTCTGATCAGGGACAGTCAGCATGGCTTTGTGAAGGGTAGATTGTGCCTAACAGGCCTGATAGAGTTCTTTGAGGAGGTCACCAGGCATATAGATGATGGTAGTGCAGTGGATGTGAACTACATGGATTTTAGTAAGGCATTTGACAAGGTTCCACATGGTAGGCTTATTCAGAAAGTCAGAAGGCATGGGATCCAGGGAAGTTTGGCCAGGTGGATTCAGAACTGGCTTGCCTGCAGAAGGCAGAGGGTCATGGAGGAGGGAGTACATTCAGATTGGAGGGTTGTGACTAGTGGTGTCCCACAAGGATCTGTCTGGGACATCTACTTTTTGTGATTTTTATTAACGAACTGGATGTGGGGGCAGAAGGGTGGGTTGGCAAGTTTGCAGACAACACAAAGTTTGGTGGTGTTGTAGATAGTGTAGAGGATTGTTGAAGATTGCAGAGAAACATTGATAGGATGCAGAAGTGGGCTGAGTAGTGGCAAATGGAGTTCAACCCGGAGAAGTGTGAGGTGGTACACTTTGGAAGGACAAACTCAAAGGCAGAGTACAAAGTAAATGGCAGGATACTTGGTAGTGTGGAGAAGCACAGGGATCTGGGCGTACTTGTCCACAGATCCCTGAAAGTTGCCTCACAGGTAGATAGGGTAGTTAAGAAAGCTTATGGGTTGTTAGCTTTCATAGTCGAGGGATAGAGTTTAAGAGACGCGATGTAATGATGCAGCTGTATAAAACTCTAGTTAGGCCACACTTGGAGTACTGTGTCCCGTTCTAGTCGCCTCAGTATAGGAAGGATGTGGAAGCATTGGAAAGGGTACAGAGGAGATTTACCAGGATGCTGCCTGGTTTAGAGAGTATGGATTATGATCAGAGATTAAGGGAGCTAGGGCTCTACTCTTTGGAGAGAAGGAAAATGAGAGGAGATATGATAGAGATGTACAAGATATTAAGAGGAATACACAGAGTGGACAGCCAGCGCCTCTTCCCCAGGGCACCACTGCTCAGTACAAGAGGACATGGCTTGAAGGTAAGGGGAGAGAAGTTCAAGGGGGATATTAGAGGAAGGTTTTTCACTCAGAGAGTGGTTGGTGCGTGGAATGCACTGTCTGAGTCTGTGGTGGAGGCAGATACACTAATGAAGTTTAAGAGACTACTAGACAGGTATATGGAGGAATTTCAGTTGGTGGGGTTATATGGGAGGCAGGGTTTGAGGGTCAGCACAACATTGTGGGCCAAAGGGCCTGTAATGTTCTGTACTATTCTATGTTCTATGTTCTAAAAGGTAGTGGATTCGGGGCAGTACATCATGGGTAAAACTCTCCGAACCATTCAGCATATCTACATGAAAAGTTGCCATAGAAAAGCAGCATCCATTATCAACGATCCTCCCAGCCAGGCCTTGCTCTTTTCTTGCTGCTACCAACAGGTAGAAGGTACAGGGGCCTCAGGACTCGCACCACCAGGTTCAACAACTGTTACTACTCCTCAGCCATCGGGCTCTTGAACAGAACATGATAGCTACACTCAATTAAAGACTCTTTTATATTGTTATTTCATGCTCATGATTTATTGCTATTTATTTATACCTGCATTTCCTTAATTGTTTACAGTTTACAGTTCCCGATGTTTAGTCTCAAATTGCTGTTCTATAAATTTGCTGAGTATGCCCGCAGAGAAAGTATCTCAGGGTTGCATGTGGTGACATGTATGTACACTGAAAATAAATGTTGCTTTGATCTTTGATGTAGATTTTGAAGGAGGAGGGTACCTATTCTGCATTTGTCATGTGAGCATCACCAGTGTTTTATCAGCAATATAGACTGATGCATTCATCGTGGGAACAAGAAGATATTAGCAATATCCTGGAGATTTTGTTCAAAAAAACACAATGTTAATCCTTATTTAGAAGGACAACTGCACAGATGTCATAAATCAGAAATTAAAGTGCAGAAAATATTGCAAGTTACACAGCATTTGCAGAGGGAGACATGAGAACATGTTTCACACTGGAGAGAAAGTGGGGTAAAGGGCAGAGAAAGTGAGTGAGGCATGGGGGTAATGGGGAAGGCTGAAAGATGGTGAACAGTGTTGGTGAATTATCAAACGTACATACAGGGGAGGAGAAAACACTAAAACAGAAATATATTTTTCCCATCATCAAGGGGTGTCCTACTGAAGTTACCAGTAGTTCATCAGAACTAAAAAGTGAATGGTTCAGAGTAGAAACGCCTGGAAAGGGTTAAAGGAAAGTTGGTGCCTTGTTGATTGCAGAGTCATTGAACAAGTTCAATAAAACTGAGACAGATGTCAGATTGTGAGAAAAGGAGATTTACAGAGCTTGTTATTGTGCAACTCACGTTCTTCACCGAAAAGGTCCATTGTTTTGTTTTTTTAGTCACAACTGAGATGTGTTATATAACATATTATTGATAAAACTAGAATTTCCTGTACAACCTTGTTGCTGCAAAGTGCTATTGATTCAAATTTTTGAGAAATCATTGTATTATGTCTGGTAACATCCGAGCGCAGATGAGGTCTCAGTGTAACACTGTAGAATATCAGTGAGACTTCCTTATTTTCATTCTCCAAAGACCAGCTGTAACCGACCAACTGGGTTAAGGGTTTGACTCCACGTTTTTTCACTTTACCAGTGGACTAAATTTCTGCATCATTTGAACCAGAATGCCAGGACCGATTCACACACCATCATTTACTGGTTCCTCACTATGTAAAATCTTCTGATTTGCTATTTCTCCCATCAAACAACCAACTTCCCATTTCCCTGCAAAGGAGATATGCTGGTCGGGTGAGACTGAAAGACTGGCCTGGAGCCATTAGTCCTGGAAAGAGAAGGGACTACTTTTTTATTTTATTTCTTTCTTTATTTGGAGATACAGTGTGGGGAAAGCCCTTCCAACCCAATGAGCCACACTGCCCAGCAACCCACCTCTTTAAACACAGGTCAATTTGCAATGACCAATTAATCCACTAACCTGTACGTCTTTGCACTGTGGGAGGAAACTGGAACACCCAGAAGAAACTCATGTGGTTCATGGGGAGAATGTACAAACTCTTCAGGGAAAGTGCTGGAATTGAACTCTGAATTCCAGAGTGCTGCGAGCTGTAATTGCATCGTGCTAACTAGTTTGTGGGAGTCAAGAGGGAGTAAGGTCCATGCAGGACTGTGGGGGTGGACTGGGGAGTGGAAGTAGCTGGATCATTCTTACATAGAGATTGTATAGAATTGATAGACTGAATGGCCTCATTTCTGCTGTAACCATTCTGCAAGTCTGTGACCTCAGATGTGTAGACCTGGGGAACCAGAAATCACTATCAACCAGAGAGGTTGCATTTCAGGTCCCCAAACACTCTGTCATTTTAGACCTTGCTCAGAACGGAATTTGGATGTGGTGAGACTTTGAACAAAGTGTTGTCTGGCCCAGTGAATTGACCCCACTCCAGCACAGTCTTTCAGGTCCGCTGAGATACTTCAGTATGTGCAATATGCACATGTTTCTGTGTAGTTCACCACCTTCCATGAACACATTGTGATCAGTTTGGTTTTCTTACACAGGACATGCATGGTTGGAGTTGATTCATTTCTGACATGAAGACCGCTCAGGCAAGGCATGAGGAAGGAAGATATGCTGGAGTAGTCAACATGAGAAGGAACTGATGAACAAGAAATTGACAAACACCCTGCAGAGAGTAACACAGAGCAGCAAACACACAGAGGGAGATCCGGAGTCAGTAATAAACTGCATAGGATTGAGCAGGTCTGAATTTAGTGTTATGGGAGGAATTTGTGCAGTCGGAAGTGGTGTTGCTGGAAGGTGGATGGGAGTGTACTGGTTAGCATAATTCCCACCACTGTCTTTAAGGAGTTCTGTGACTGTGTGGGTTTCCTCCGTGTGCTGTGCTTTTCTCTCGTTCAAAGGTGGACTGGTTAGTAATTTCATTGGTCATTGTAAACTGTCACATGATTAGGCATGGGCTGGGCAGTGCAGTTTGAAGGGCTGAAAGGGCTGATTCTGCAATTTTTCTCAATCAATCAATAAATCAGCAAATACTACCAAGGAATTTGCTGAGTGCATTGTAATAAGGAATTTACAGAAAATCCAAGGGCACTGGGGTCAATATGTAAAGGACAGGCACATAAGACCAATGTTACTTTAATTCAGCAAGAACAAAAGGAGAAAGTTAAGGATCATGCTGAGCAAAAATATCAGGCCAATGAACAACATGGTTCCTGAAATGGGCCTAACCAGGATAATGACATCCTCTTACAATTTCTGAAAGATGTATGCGTCCACATCTGACCCGGATAATAAAACAGGGGATACCCATTGGTCACACACTTCATCAAATCCTTTAAAGGATGATGAGAGAGAAACACAAAGGGAAATCAAAACAGGAGAATGTGCAGCTGGTGTGGCAGGTGTAAGACAGGAGAGGAAAGGTGAGATGGAATGTTTCAGGTGTGGAAGCAGAGAGCATAAACTCGGGATTATCAAAACAGGGGAAAAGGCCGAGTTTAGTGCAGTGATTGTGGGGCACAGCCAGGATAATCTATGATCAAAAGGTGGAGGGAAAGTGGGAGAAGGATCGGGAACATGGCAAGCTGAAAATCAGCACTCTACTCTGAGTGGTAGTGTAGGTGTCGGTGTCTTTCAGAGCTCCACAAAGGAATTGAAGCAATTCATGATAAAATGACTAGTATTGGTGCTTGGTGGGAAGGGTGCAGACACCAGGAAGTTTGTCAATGCACTGTTTAGGACAGGCAGTGCACTATGTTGGTAGACGCTGGGGTCTTAATATTATAACACATCTTGACTTACTCATTGCAGCTGCAATGGCCATTGGGGGTGGGGGAGGATGCTTGGTTGATGGATTAAATGAACTTGTTCCAAGGCAGATTGAGGACACATGGATTTTTGTCTGTATTTGTTCGTTATTGAAAATACAGATGAAGGTAAACCTTCAAGGTACAGTTTGGATAGTCTAAAGAAATTTATTTGGACACGAGATTAGATAGGGCGAGAAAGTAATACCCAAAGGAAATTTAAAAAGCAATTCTAAAATGTCTCCGCTCATACACAGTGAAGGCATCCATTAGACATCCTAGTCACAATCGTGTGGAAAATTACGCGGAGCTCACCGAACTCTCGTAAAAGGGAGGAAGAAGAGTGCTGAGATGGTGAAATGCCGGAGGTAGATCAGACCTTTTCGCATCGGAAGAACACCTCGCTGCAGAATCAAGTTTCAGCTTGCCAAATGGGAAGAATCCAGTCTATCTTTTTTGTGATAATTGGGATGGGAAGGGTTTTTATACTGCTGCTGTACGTCATGATGCAATGCTATGAATAAGGATGGGAACGTGATGGCAGGAGGAAAACTCCCAGGCCGTGCTTCAACACAATTGGCTGAACTAAAAGCACTTACAAAAGCTCTTAAATTACAAAAGGGACAGAAGATGAACATTTTCACAGACAGTAGGTAAGCTTTCGGAGTAATACATGATTAACTGGCAGGTTGGGCAAATGTGAAGGACTCGGGTCCAATCCCAGGAGAGTTAACGAGAGTCAGGTAGGAAAAGAAGGAAGACTGAAAGGCAATAGATGACAGTGCGTTTTCAGATGAAAAGCAGATTTGGTTACAGCTACTATCCTTGCAATAGGAAGATGGGATGTGGCAAGAAGGTGCACAATTAGTAACCCCAGAGTTGATCAGACATACGTTGTTAAAAAAACCTGCCATGGTTTATGATGCACCATCAATAACTCTCGGAGATTGGAAATGAATGATAGGCTTTTATTAACAGCAAAAAGGAGCACGACATGTCAAAGACTGAGGGAGGAGCAGTGTCCCAATCGCCTTTATACAGGGGTCTATGGGAGGAGCCACAGGAGCAGTCAGCAGAGGGGCGTGTCCAGACAGGTTGACATAGTTTACCACAGTTTAGCCCACGCATGGTGGGATAAGATGAGGACCTAGCCAGGAAGATGTACTGTCAGTGGTGGCTGGGGATGGGGAGAAATATTGATATATTTTGCCAACAGTGTATAAAGATGTGCTCAGTGTGACTCAACAAAAGCTATTAAAATGGCTACAACTTGAGGACTAGGAGGTAAATGGTTCTGTTCAGTGATCACTGAGTACTTCCCCAGGGGAATGGAAGCATTCCAGTGGTGGGATTGATCAACTAAGACAATAACCCATGTGTTGGCAGAGAAGGTAATACCCGGTGGGGAATACCATCGAGCCTTGATTTGGAGCAAGATACACACTTTACTGGGAAGGTGGTCAAGAGGGCTTGCAAGTTGTGAGGGGTGAACTAGAAGCTTCACATTCCAAACCAACCTCATAGTTCTGACATCTGACATTGTTGAGAGAATGAATCACACCTAAGAGGGAGCCTAACGAAGGCCCGAATGGAGACTGGAAAAGGTGGTCCAGGGCCTAACCAGCAGAGCTGATGAAACTGCAAGTAATCCCTATTCATGGGGCAGGATCCACTTGTTTTTAATGAATGACAGGACAGGCTATGCAATGACTGGAGAAAGTGATTACTGGATCAGAGAGCTGAACTTGTAAATACCAGATTAACCCAGTTTGTACAGGAATTGGCCATTCATCTGCATGATCTAAAATGGGACGTCAGTGTAGAGAGTACAAGAGTGGCCAAGTGAAGGAGAATCTGCGAAAAACAGGAGGTAAGGTCATAGTTACGGTTTTACCATCAAAACCAGGACTTTAACCCAGATAGACAGGACTGTTTATGGCAAGCTTGACTGGAGAAATGCGTTCTCACGGAAACTATGACATCACCCCTTTGAGCTCTCTCTCCGTCGCTAGCAAATGCAGAATCAAAGGAATAAGGAGCAACCAACTGCGGGGTTACCAGTGGTACGTGGTTTTACATGGGGAATGTGATAGCATGTGATACTCTAAAAGCAGCATCGTGCTTGGGGGTCATCCTGTGGGGAATGGGGGGACTTGAGAGGGGGATTCCATATTAATATTCGTCATGCAGAGGGAATGTAGTGAGAGCCAGAGAGACACCCTAAGACAAAATGGTGATGACCTGGGACGAGCTAGTAGAACAGGGAATCAAAGGACAGAAGAGGAGTTCCAGTTCTTGCAGCTATTTTAGGATATAAATAAAGAAGTTATTGGTAGAGTGAATAGTGACACCCAAAGCCATGATAAAATGCAGTGCTGCCTGGATTTTGTCTGTAGTCAGAGGAAACCTGTATATCTCTAAGCAATCCACGTGCCAATGCAATCGAGTTCTATGGGTCAGAGAGAGCAGTGGAACTGATGCAGTGTTACCCAAGGGAGATCATTGGGCTTGTCCAGACAAGATTGCACAAAGAAGCCTGCCTGAATGTGGTTTTTCTACATATGATAATTGTTTCCTCTTCATATTACCTGTTAAGAACAAAATGTTCCTCTTGTATGCCTTGCAAACACCTCCTGTGATGCAACATCAGTAAGAGTTTATTAGGAGAGGCAATTGCAGTGCAATCTGACCAGTGACTGAAATAATGTGATGTAGGAACGGAATTAATGATTACAGGGTGGAGTCTCCTCAGCCAGCTACTGATGGATTCTGCAACTGACTGTTTATGACAGTCACACACTGAACTAGCACCCATTCCACATTTAACTGCTGATTGGGAAAAAGGCATCAGGAATGATCAGGAAGTCATGAGCAACTGCTGAAAAGGGTAAAGGATCATGAGAATAGTGCCAAATGTGGCTCTAGGGAATCCCAGCTTTTGGAACAGTATTCAGAACGGGCAGGGATTCAGTTTTCTGGATAATTGTGACATCTTCCAGGGCAGATGGGACCTGTACAAAAGGGACGGGTTGTACTTGAATCCAAGGTGGACCAATTTCTTGCGGGCAGATTTACGAGAGCTGTTGGGTGTGGTTTAAAGTAATATGACAGGGGATTGAAACCAATATGATAGAACTGACGATGAGCCAGTGGGTTTAGAAGTAGTTGATGGATGAAGCATGAATGTAAGGAAGGACAAGCCAGTAATTGGGTACAAATGCAGAGCAGAGATGGCTGAAGTTTCTGGGAATAGTTCACAGGTCACAGAATAGATATGTCTGGCAGAGGAGGAGGCTCTCAAATGTCAGGGGTGGACAACTGTGGCTGACAAAGGAAGTGAAGGATGGCATAAAAACCAAGAAAAGGGCATATAAGATAGTAAAAATGAGTCGGAAGTTGGATGATTGGGAAGATTTTAAAATCCAACAAGTGGCAACTAAAATTTATAAGAAAGAAAAAGATGAAATATGAAGGCAGACTAGCCAATAATATCAAGCAGGATAACAGAAGTTTCTTAAGTTATAAAGAAGTATAAGGAACATGACAGTTGATATTGGACCACTAGAAAATGATGCTGGTGAGGTAGTAATGGGGGACAAAGAAATTAAGGAATTCAAGGAATTAACAAGCAGCGTGGACAAAGGAGAGGCAGTTGATGTTATATACTTGAATTTACAGAAGTCATTTGATAAGGTGCAACACATGAGGCTGCTTAACACGATGAGCTCCTCTGGCATTACAGGAAAGATACTGGGATGGATAGATAAATGGCTGACAAACAGGAAGCAGTGAGTCGGAAGAAAAGGGACCTTTTCTGGTTGACTTCTGGTGACTACTGGTGTTCCTCAGGGGTCAGTATTTGGACCACTGCTTTTCACATTGTACCTCACTAATTTAGTTAATTTAATTGATGGCTTTCTGGCAGTTTGCCGATAATACAAAGATAGGTGGAGGAATAGGTAATGCTGAAGAAGAAATGTGATGACAGCAGGACTTAGACAAGTTGGAAGAATGGGCACAAGTGTGGCTGAAGGAACACAGGGTTGGGAAATGTATGATAATGCATTTTGCTAAAAGGAACAATAGTGCGGACTATTATCTAAATGAGAAGTTTCAAACATCAGACATGCAGAGGGATGTAGGAGTCCTCATGCAAGACTCCCAGAAGGTTAATTTACAGGTTGAGTCTGTGGTAAAGAAGGCAAATGCAATGTTGGCATTTATTTCAAGGATGTAAAGGCAAGGAGTTAATACTGAGCATTTGTAAGAGACTAGTTAAGTCGCACTTGGAGTATTGTCAACAGTTTTGTATCACCCTATATCTCAGAAAGGATGTGTTGTCATTGGAGAGAGTCCAGAAGAAGTTCATGAGGATGATTCTGGGAGTAAAAAGGTTAACATATGAGGAGCTTTTGGCAGCTTTGGGCCTGTACTCACTGGAATTTAGAAGAATATGTGGGGATTTCATTGAGATCTACCGGATGTTGAAAGGACTGAATATGGTGGATGTGGAAAGGATATTTCCTATGGTGGGGTTATCCAGAACTAGAGAACACAGACTCAAAATTGAGGGCAACCTTTAGAGGTAAGGGGGAAGTTTATTAGCCAGAGAGTAGTAAATCTGTGAAATCTGCTGCCACAGCTTGCGGTGGAGGCCAAGTTCATGGGTATATTTATGGTGGAAATTGATCATTTCCTGATCAATCAGGGTATCAAAAGATATGGTGACCGGGCAGGTGTAAGGGGTTGAGTGGGATTTGGGATCAGCCATTATGAAATGGCAAAGAAGGCTTGACTGGCTTAATGGCCTAAATCTGCTTCTATGTCCTATGATCTTATGGTCATGTCGTAGGGTAAACAAGGGAAGTGTAAAGGATCTAATCCTAAATGTCCAACTGGTCATTCTTAGCCAAGACCGAGAGAAGGAACTGGGGCAGAGGAAAGAATAATGACTACTACTAATTTATAAATAGAGACATGGATTGTACTAATGTCACCCATTATTTCAAGCACAAGTCTGTGTAGATTGAAGCATACTGAGGGGGAGTGGGAGGTTGTGTGCTTTGACAGGAGAAATGGCAAAATGAAATGCCTTACGTGTTGAGAGATCAGTAAATGTTAATCAAGCCTAATTTATTGTCATTTTACTATACACATGTATACCATGAAACAATATATTTCTCTGGACCAGGGTGTAAAACACAGTAGTACATATTGCATACATATCACACACAATAATTTAGAAAAATATGAATTAAATCTACCAACACATTACACATAAGTTAACAGACTAAAGTGCAGAAATTAAATATAGTACGGTGCAGTACAAATTGTCTGCTGACACTTCGAATGCAATGCAGCAGGGATTTCAGAAGTCTAATGGCCTGAGAGAAGAAACTGCTTCCAATCCTAAACATTCTTGTCTTTATGCATCAAATGCTAGAAAGTCAAAGAGGATGCTAGATGGATGGGTGGGACCCTTACTAATTCTAAGGGCCCTGCTTATGCAGCACTCCTGGTAATGTCCCCGATAGATGGTAGGGAGACCCCTATGATTCTCTCAGCCATTCTCACAGTCCTTTGTAGGGACTTACAGTTTGATGTTCTGCTCCTCTCTACTTCTGCCATTCAGTTAGCTGTTTTGTAGATTTTAATTTCCTCATAATTAACAGTTCCAAAGAGAAGCAAAGAACAGGATTCCAGAGTTGAGGATAGAATGATATTCCTTGAATGCCAGGCAGCATTTGACAGAGTGCAGGATTGAGGAGACCTGATGATTCTGAGAGAGGCATCATCAAGGAGAGAATGCTTCAAAGGAGGAATTGATCCTCACACAAAGTTAGATGGCTGTGGTGCAACATCTCAGCCCAGGACTTCTCTGTAGGAGTTCCTTAGGTCAGTGCTCCACACACAACCATCAACTGCTGCTTCATCAATGGTTTTCTGTCCATTAGGACATGGGGACTTTCCCTGGTGACTCCACAATGTTCAGTTCACAACTCTTCAGAAAATAAAGTCGCCCATCCAGCAAAAAACACATTGAGTAGAGTCATCGAATCATGGAGTCATCCAGCCTGGTAACATCAGCCCCAGCCCAACTGATCCATGATGACCAGAATTCCTATCTAAGCTCACCCCATTTTCCCACATTTGGTCCATATTCCTCTCAGCCTTTCCTGTTTATCAACTTGTCCGAGTGTTGTAAATATTGTTAATGTACCTGCCTCAATCACTTGCTTTGGGAGCTTATTCCATATGAGTGAACAAGTTCTTGTTCTGCCTTTTCCCATCACCTTAAACTATCCTCGAGTTCCTGATTCGCTAAACAGGTGCAAAAGACTATGTGTATTTACCCTATCTGTTCCTCTTGTATGAGTGACTAAAAGTGAACACAATATTCCAAATATACCCTCTGGTTTCTACAATGCAAGATAACATCTCAAGTTCATTCTCACTTTGTTATCTGCTGAATGCCAATGTGTCAAAAGCCTACTTCACTAGACAGTCTGCATGTGACTCCACTTCCATGGAACCATATATTTGTTCTTTCGGATATCCCAGGGACTTGCCCTAATATTGCTGTACCAATTGGCCAAGCAAAGACCCCTGGGAACACCACAGTTCACATGTCTCCAGTCGAAAACACAGCATTTCACCCTCACCCTCTCCTTCCTGCAATCAAGCCATTGTGTATCCAATTAACATGGATACTATGATTGTAACTATCCATCACAGCATTCCATCCACAGTGTTATCAAAAGACTTACTGAAGTCCACATGGACTAAATGTTTTGCCCTGCCCACATTAACCTTCTTGGTTATTTGTTTAATGAACTCAAATTTGAGGGATATCATCTCCCACAAACAAGATTATGCAGATCATTCTCGATAAAAGCCTGTCTTTCCCAAAACATGTACATGTTATGTCTCAGAATCCCCTCTAACAGCTTACCTACCATAGATGGTAGACTTGTTGGTATTTACATCCCAGGATTTTCTTTTCAGCCTTTCTTAAATAAAGATGCAACATTCATTACCCTCTGTTTTTTGAAACATCATCTATTGCAAAAGGGGCATGTCAGCCACAGTTCCCATCATTTCTTCACTAGCTTCCCTCAGTTTGATATGTCTGATCAGGCGCTGGAGAATGATCTATGTTCTGCATTTCACAACCTCCAGACCCTCCCCCCACTGCCTGCAAACTATACACAAAATGTCCTCACCAATTATCTCAAGTTCCAAAGTCTTCATATCTTTCTCCATGGTAAAGACAGAGGCGAAATATTCATCGAGAAACCTACCCACTTGTGCAGCTCTGTACAAAGATGTTAACTTTGGTCCTTACACTTTTTCCCTTAATATACATATTTACAGAAGATCTTTGGAATTTCCTTAATCTTCTTGCCAAAGCTGTCTCCTGACCTCTTTATCACTATTTGGGGAGTGTCCATTCCAGATCTACAAATGGCATTTCCCTTTGCATGCTCACACTGTTTCCAGTTTAAATCTCCCCAAGTGGCATCATCACATTGCAGTAGGAAAATCTCATCTGCAGTGAGATGTTCAACTCGTTGGCCTAAAGAACCACAGTCCTTCTTTACTCAATGAAGATGTAGCATTTGCTGATGCCGTGCTATCGGAGAGGAAATCTGCAGCAAAGTTACTGAACTTGAGAAAGTACACAGAATTTTAATTTTTCCCATAATGAGTCAATGGTCAGATGGGCCATGACGGGCCAAAGGGCCTACTCCTGCTCCTATTTCTTATGTTCTTATGTTCTTATTCCAGGAGCAGGAACCTTGGCTGGGAGTTGCTAACCAAAGGGCCATGTTCAATTGCATTGTTTGCCCCTCCAACCTCCAGTACAACTTCATTACACTTACTTGGCTGTTGTTACCCTACCTCTCACCTTCCAAACCTCACCACCATTCTAGGCTGCTGATTCTGACTTCTGCCATATCTCACAGCTTACTGCTTATGTCAGACTACTGTTCTTGGACAACAGTACAGAGAGGAGGGAGAGGAGAGGAAGCAAGACCTTCCAGGCGCAGATCCATGGTCTCGTGAGACTAATGGATGCCATCATCATGTATACATTATGCAACCTTGAGATTTATCTCCTTACAGGCAGCCACTAAACAAAGAAACTCAATAGAACCTAATAAAAAGAAGAAAACTGTCAAACATCCAATGCGCAAACAATAAAAGTAAGTAAATAACTTTCAGAACTGAAGTTCATGAAAGTGCATCCACAGCCATGAAGCCAGTCACAGCTGATCCAGGCCAATTAGTTGGAAGCCACAGCTTCATTTCAATGCAGAGATAAGTAAACCCCGCAGTGCAGTGAGCTGAACATTGGCCTGGCCCTGACCCCCTGAGCTTTTCAATCTGGTCTGGCGCTTAAATCAGTCAAACAGTGGGTACTTCCTCACACTTGGTCCTGGGACCTGCCTCTTTGATATGCTCTCAGGCCCGAGGCGTGCCTGTCACCCACTCTCACAACCCAATTATTTCTACAGCTATCTGTTATTTCTCTACATATTTTCTCCTCGAATTCCTACAGACTGTTGGGGTATAATATAATTTTATTAAAGTGACCTTTGAGGATATAATGAGCACAGTGGGAAACAGACGGACATGATTTACTTGGATTTCCAGAAGTTGTTTGATAAGGTGCCACGTGAAAGACTTATCCATAAGATAAGGATGCATGGGGTTGGGGTGATGCATTAGCATGGATAGAGGATTAGTTAACTAATAGAAAGTAGAGAGTTGGGATACATGGGCGTTAACTGGTTGGCAATCAGTGAGTGGTGTGCCGCAGGGGTTGGTGCTGGGCCCATAGCTGTTGACGATGTACATTAATGATCTGGAAGGGGAGGCCAAGTGTAGGATATCCAGGTTTGCTGATGATACTAAAATGAGTAGAAAAGCAAATTGTGCACATGATATGGAGATTCTGCAGAGAGATATAGATAGGTTAAGTGAGTAGGCAAGGGTCTGGCAGATGGTGTACAATGTTGGTAAATGCAAGGTTCTCCACTAGGGAAGGCAAAACGAAGAGCAACGAGACAGATAGCCAACTCCTGCTTCTATTTCTTGTGTTCTTATATTTGGTAAATATAGATTGCGAATGGGAAATGATAAAGATGGAAGGTGTTTTACACTGAAGAGAGAATGGGATAGAGGACAAGAGAGACAAGTAAATCATAGGATGATGATGAGGAATGAAATAGGGCAATCAAAGTTGATGAATGACCAGAGATATTTCCAGAGGAGGAGGGAATAGGAGAACTGAGATTTATTTTTCCCAATACCAAGGGGTGTCCAACTGGATCACCAACATTTTATCAGAACTAAGGTGTAAACCATATAACCATACAACAATTACAGCATGGAAACAGGCCATCTCAGCCCTTCTAATCCATGCTGAATGCTTACCCTCACAGAGTTCCACTGACCTGCACTCAGCCCATAACCCTCCATCCCTTTCCTGTCCATATATCTACCCAATTTTACTTTAAATGACAATACCAAACCTGCCTCTACCACTTCTACTGGAAGCTCATTCCACACAGCTACCACTCTCTGAGTAAGAAAGTTCCTCCTCGTGTTACATCTAAACTTCTGCCCCCTATCTCTCAACTCATGTCCTCTTCTTTGAATCTCCCCTACCGTCAATAGAAAAAGCCTATCTAAGTCAACTCTATCTATCCACATCATAATTTTAAGTACCTCTATCAAGTCCACCCTCAACCATCTATGCTCCAAAGAATAAAGACTAGAACTGTACACAATACTCCAAATTCGGCCTTACCAATGCCTTGTGCAATTTTAACATTACATCCCAACTCCTATACTCAATGCTCTGATTTATAAAGGTCAGCATACCAAAAGCTTTCTTCACCACCCTATCCACATGAGATTCCACCTTCAGGGAACTATGCCTAGATCATATTCTGAGATCACTATTCCTAGACCATTATTCCTAGATCACTCTGTTCTACTGCATTCTTCAATGCCCTACTATGTACCATGCATGTATTATTTTGATTAGTCCTACCAAAATGTAGCACCTCACACTTATCAGCAGTAAACTCCATCTACTATCTTTCAGCCCACTCTTCTGACTGGCCTGAATCTCTCTGCAAGCTATGAAAACTTACTTCATTATCCACAACGCCTCCTATGTTAGTATCATCTGCATACTTACCAATCCAATTTACCACCTCATCGTCCAGCTCATTAACGTATATGACAAACAACATTGGACCCAGTACAGATCCCTGAGGCACACCACTAGTCACCGGCCTCCAGCCTGACAAACAGTTATCCAGCACTACTCTCTGGCATCTCCCATCCAGCCACTGTTGAATCCATTTTACTACTTCAATATTAATACCTAACGACTGAACCTTCCTAACTAACCTTCCATGTGGAACCTTGTCAAAGGCCTTACTGGAGTCCATATAGACAACATTCACTGCTTTACCCTCATCAACTTTCCTAGTAATCTCTTCAAAAAATTCAATAAAATTTGTCAAACATTACTGTCTACACTCAAATCCATGTTCACGGTTCCTAATCAGACCCTGTCTATTCAGATAAATAAATATGCAATCTCTAAGAATATTTTCCATTAATTTACCCACCACTGACGTCAAACTTACAGGCTGAAATTTGCTAGGTTTACTCTTAGGACACTTTTTAAACAATGGAACCACATGAGCAATACGCCAATCCTCCAGCACCATCCCCGTTTCTAATGACGTTTGAAATATTTCTATCAGAGCCCCTGCTATTTCTACACTAACTTCCCTCAAGGTCCCAGTGAATATCCTGTCAGGACCTGGAGACTTATATATTCATTAAAAGTGCCAGTACTTCCTCTTCTTTAATCATCAGAGTTTCCATAACTACCCTACTTCTTTCCCTTACCTTACACAATTCAATATCTTTCTCCTTGGTGAATACCGAAGAAAGGAAATTGTTCAAAAACTCCCCCATCTCTTTTGGCTCCATTCATAGCTGTCCACTCTGATTCTGTAAGGGACCAATTTTATCCCTCACTATCCTTTTACTATTAATATAACAGTGGAAACCCTTTGGATTTATTTTCACCTGACTTGCCAAAGCAGCCTTATATCTTCTTTTAGCTTTTCTAATTTCTTTCTTAAGATTCTTTTTACATTCTTTATATTCCTCGAGCACCTCATTTACTCCATGCTGCCTATATTTATTGTAGATTTCTCTCTTTTTCCTAACCAAGTTTCCAGTATCCCTTGAAAACCATGGCTCTCTCAAACTTTTAACCTTTCCTTTCAACCTAACAGGAACATAAAGATTCTGTACCCTCAAAATTTCACCTTTAAATGACCTCCATTTCTCTATTACATCCTTCCCATAAAACAATTTGTCCCATTCCACTCCTTCTAAATCCTTTCACATCTCCTCAAAGTTAGCCTTTCTCCAATCAAAAATCTCAACCCTGAGTCCAGACTTATCCTTCTCCATAATTATATTGAAACTAATGGCATTGTGATCACTGGAACCGAAGTTCTCCCCAACACATACCTCCATCACCTGTCCTATCTCATTCCCTAACAGGAGATCCAACACTGCCCCTTCTCTAGTTGGTACCTCCATGTATTGCTGCAAAAAACTATCCGGCACACATTTTACAAATAAAAGGAGCATGTGGAAAGGGTTCAAGGAAAGTTGGCAAAAGAGTTGATTGGAGATTAGCTGAGCAAGTTTAATAAACCCGAGGCAGATCTCACATTGTTACTGGAAGAAGATTTGTGGAACATTTTATTGTGTAACTCAATTCCTTTTGAGGACAAGTTAATTGTTTCTTCTCAATGAGACTGAGCTGTGTTATTTTAAATCACGTGGTGTGAGTTGTTGATGAAACTGTATTTTCCAGAAAACCTTGATGCAGGGAAGTGCTGTCGATGTAAGCCTTAAAGTATCAGAATATTATTTTTGGTAACCTCTGAGGGCACTTTATGAAGGGACAAGCCCCTTTGGCCAGGCTTTGGAGACATGTGCAGTATAGAATGAAGATCCTTCTGGTGAAGTTGGTGTTGAGCTGTGGTTCCTTTGAGATTTTGGCTCAGAATCAGCAGTTTGTTAATTTTGTAGGGATGGTTTTTAGTTCAGAGAGGGGTATAGAGATCAAGTTAAAGTTTAGGAACAGCGATGTGCAGGATTAGAGTTCAGACCAGAGTCTAGGCCTGCACTCCTCATTTGAAGGCCACAACTTGGACGGATGATGAAAGGCATACAGAGTCTAGGATTTCACTCCTCGTTTGAAAGCTAGCAACGTAAACATGGGGCAAAGGACTTCTGGAGTCTAATCCTCCACCACTGCACACTTAAAGTCCATCAATACGGACATGTTACGAAGGACATCTATGGATGTCAGGCTGCAAATGCAGTGGACAAAGACTGGTCATTCAACAGACACCATTCTACAGATGAATATTTGAGAGTATCCTGTCAAGCTGCATCTCGACTTGGTATGGAAACTGCACTGCATCTGATGGGAAGACTCTACAACCAGAGTCAAAACTGGGCATTGCATCATTGCCATCAGCCTACCCACCATCAAGGACATAATTACAGAAAGTGACCAGAAAAGGGCCAGTAATATTGTGAAGGATCCCACACACCCTGCTCATGGATTGCTTGTCCCATTCCCATCAGGTTGAATCTACACCAGGACCACCAGACTCAAAAACCATCTGAAAATACAGGAAAATGACATCCACTATGTCTCCTTTGTCCATCTTGCTTGTTACTTCCTCTGAGAATTCTAACAGATTTGTCAGCCAGGATTTCCATTCTTAGAAACAATGCTGACTTTGACTTATTTTGTTATTAGTCTCCAAGAACCCCAAAACCTCGTCCTTAATAATGGGCACCAACACTTTCCCAGTCACTGAGGTTAGACTAAATGGCCTGTAATTTCCTGTCTTTTCTTTTCCTCCCTTTTTAAAAAGGGAGCATCATTTGCAATTTTCTAGTCCTCCGGGACCATGCCAGTCTCAAGTGATTCCAGAAAGATCATGACCAATGCATCTATTATCTCTTCAGCAACCTCTATCAGAACTCTGGGATGTAGTACATCTGGTCAGGGTGACTTATCCACCTTAAGTTCTTTGAGTTTGCCTGGCATTTCTTCCTTTGTAATAGCCATGGCACTCACTCCTGCTCCCTGACACTCACGGACATCTGGCATACAGCAATAAGTACAGAAGCACAGTACTTTTGAAATTCATCTGCCATTTCATTGTCCCCCATTACAACCTCACCAACATCATTTCCAGTGGTCCAATATCTACTCCCACCTTCCATTTATTCTTTAGATAACTGAAAAATACCTTCAGTATCTTGCTTTATATCATCTGCTCATTTGCCCTCATATTTAATCTTTTCCCTTCAGAAACCAAGAAAAAATCTGCAGAGGCTGGAAATCCAAGCGACACACACAAAATGCTGGAGGAACCAGCAGGCCAAGCAACGTGTATGGAAAACAGCACTGTTGATGTTTTGGGCCAAAACACTTCAGAAGAACTGGAGAGTAAAAGCCGAAGAGTAGATTTAAAAGGTGGGGGGAGCAGAGAGAGAAACAGAAGGTGATAGGTGACTGCTAAAGTGGGGGGTTGGGAGGATGAAATAAAGAGCTTGGAAGTTGATAGGTGAAAGAGACAGGAGGCCATGGTAAAAAGAAAATGAGGGAGGAACACCCAATGGAGATAAGGTGAAAGAGGGAAAAGGAGATGGGAAATGGTGAAGGGAGGGAGGGGGACAGGGGTGTGGGGCATTACCGGAGGTTTGAGACATCAATGTTCATGCCATCAGGTTGGAGGCTACCAAAACAGAATATAAGTTGTTGTTTCTCCAACCGAAGTGTGGCCTCATCACAACAGTGGAGGAGGCCATGGATAGACATATCAGAACGGGAATGGGAAAGGGTGGCCACTGGGAGAACTGCGTTTTCCAGTGGATGGAGCACAGGTGCTTGTTGAAGCAGTTTCTCAATCTATATTGAGTCTGTCCAATATACAGGAGGCCATACTGAGAGTACCAACAATACTCTTTTCTGTAGATGCTGCCTGGCCTGCAGAGTTCCTCCAGCATTCTGTGTGTGTTACTTATTTCTTCCCTTATAGCTGTTTGAATTGTTTTTTGTTAGATTTTAAAAGCTTCCCAATCATCTAAATTCTCACTCACTTTTGCTACCTTATATACCTTTTTGCTACCTTATATTCCTTGGCTTTTATGCATGCCTTAACTTCCCTTGTCAATCATGGTTGCCTAGCCCTGCCATTTGAGAACTTCTTCTGTGGGATATATCTATCCTGTGCTTTGTGAAATATTCCCAGAAACTTCATCCACCCCTGCTCTGCTATAATCCCCACCAGTATCCCACTCCAATCCATCTGGGCAAACTCCTCTCTCATGCCCCTGTAATTCCTTTTATTCTATTGCAATACTGATACATGTGAATTATGCTTCTCCCTCTCAGATTGAAGTATGAATTGAAACATATTAAGATCACACTCTCCTAAGGGTTCCTTTACATTAAGCTCCCGAATAAAATCTGGGTCATTACACAACACCCAATCTAAGATAGCCTTTCTCCGAGTAGGCTCAAGCACAAGCTGCTCTATCAAGTCATCTTGTAGGCATTCAACAAATTCCCTCTCTTACTTTTCAACACCAACCTGATTTTCCCACTCCCTTTGCATATTGATGTTCCCCATTACTACTGCACATTACCCTCATTTCATGCCCTTTCCAGCTCCCTTTGCAATCTCAACCCCACATCTTGGCTCCTATTTGGAGGTCTACATATGATTCCTATAACGTTTTTTTACCCCAGCATTTTCTTAAATTCAACCACAAAGCTTCGATATTCTTAGACTCAATGTCACCTCTTTCTAAAGATGTAAATCCATCTCTTACCAACAGAGCCACATCACTGCCTATGTCTTCTTACCTGTCCTTTCAATACACAGTATATCCTTTGAATTTAAACTCCCAACTAGGACCTTCTTTCAGTCTCAACTCAGTTTGCCCACAACTTCATACCAACCAATTTCTAATTGTGCCACAAATTCATCCATCTTATTCATAATGTCATGTGCATTTAAATACAGCACCTTTAGTCCTGCTTTCTTCACCTTATGAATTTTCTCTTTGTGGTATAACTTAATTCTTTGCTCATTGGCTTGTTCTTTCTTACATTCATATTACATGTTATGTCTCCCCTTCACTATGAAAAAGGGACACCTCATTTTCCCCTATTAGGGGAGAGACAGAGACACAGAGAGAGACAGAGAGAAAGCCTGTGGTATGTCGAAATACCAGGTGAGTTAGTAGTCTTTGGGGTACCACAGGACTGTGCCTTTATTGATGCTTTGCTGCACACTTGAGTGTTCGGTGGGTGGTGCTGAAATTCTGAGGAAGTGACTTTGACTGTGGAATGATTGTAGGCACCAGACGAGATGGTTTGGATAGAAATTGTTGATCTCCTGGGTTTTTCAAAACCAACTATCTCTAGTGTTTACAGAGAATGGTGCAAAAAACAAACAGAAAAACAGCCAGTGAGCAACAGTTTTGAGAGTATAATGTCTTATTCATGAGAAAGGCCGAGGAGAATGGCCATACTGGTTCAAACTAACAGCAAAGTGACAGTAACTCAAATAACCATGTGTTACAACAGTGGTGTGCAGAAGAGTATCTCTGAATGCACAACACATCGAACCTTGAAGTGAAAGAGCTACAGCAGCAGAAGACCACAAGCATACACTCTGCAGACCTTTAAATAAGTACCCAATAAAGTGGCCACTGAATGTATATCAATCAATCTATCTCAAAATCTCAACATTCAAACTAAATACACCTGAGAAGTCATATTTGACAAACCTGTGGAGTCCTTTGAGAAGATAAACAAGAGGGTAGATGAGGGTAAAGTAGTCGATGACATCTATATAGCCTTTGACATGGTCCTTTATGGCAGGCTGATCAGGATAAGTAACTAGCATGGGATTGGGGTGATAATAGATTGGATTCCTAATTGGCTTCAATGTAGGAGGAAGTGAGTGATTGTTGAGGCTTATTTCATAGTCCGGAAGCCATTGTCTATTGATGTGTCACAGGGGTGTCGGTGCTGGGACCTAATAGTTTGTAATTTATATAAGCAATTTGAATGTGAAGCTACAAAGAAGATGGTTAAGAACTTTGTGTATGATTCCAAAGTAGGTAGTGTGGTAGAAAATTATGGAAAATTACATGAAGATCTTGATCAGTGAGGTATGTGGGCTGAGAACTGACAAATGGCTTTCAGTCCAAATAAATGTGGGATATCGCATTTTGGGAGATCAAATTAATGTAGGACTTTTACAGTGAATGTTAGGTCACTGGACTGTTACAGTATAGGGACACCAAGGAATGCAAATGCATGGTTTGCTGAAAAAAGCTTCACAGGAAGACTGGGTAGGAAAGAAGACATTTGGCATGTTGGTTTTCATCAGTGAGGGCAATGATTACAGAAGTCAGGAAGTTATGTTGCAGTTATACTGTATAAGAGATTGGTGAGGCTGTACTATGTTCAGTTTTGGCAACCCTGTTGTAGGAAAGATGTTAATAAACTAGAACAAGTACATAAAAGATTTACCAGGATGTTGCCTGGAGTGGGGGCTTCAGTTACAAGAAGTTGGTAGACAACGGCGGCTCTAAGATTGATTTTCAATTCTTGCCACTGCCAATGTCAGTTGTTACTGAGTTAAGTAGTACTTTATCTTTTTTATACATCTTTAATGGCTTCCATGAAACTTTGCTTAATTGAGCAGCTGCTTAATTGAGCCAAAATTTATTGGTGCTGATGTGAATCAATTAACCAGAATCCACGGTACAACACTTTGCACTGAGATGAATTGAAAGCCATTTGATGATGGTCGTCCCAATTACTGAGCTGATCAAGATCCTCCTGTAATTTCTGACACCCTTCTTTGCCGATCTCCATTCTCATCTCTGAGTCATGAGGTTATGTGTTCAAGTCAAAGGACAAAAAGCAGAACACTAAAAGCAATGGTGACAGTTCAGTCCCGAGCCAGAGGGATCCTGTATTACAGGAATTGCTGTGATTCCAGATCCTCTCAGCTGGTTGTAAGCTTCCCAGCTACAACTCTCCACAGTTGCAGAAGTTCGGTAACTTTGTCAGCACGGCCATGTCCTCACTCACTGATTCTCCCACTTTCTGGTTGCATGGGTGGAATTCCTAATGTCCTTCAGTTCTCATACTTCTCTAACCTCTGTACAACCTCAGCAAGCAACTAACCTTTCACCTTCCACAGAGCGACTTGATTAGTGAGAGTACAATCTAATTTGGAGCCTCCTTCTCTGAGTAAAATTATGTTCTTTAATTTCCTCACTGCAGCATTCAGTGTCATCACTTCCAGCACTGTCTCCACCTCAGGAATAACACCTCAGGAAAGCAACAGCTCCTCACCAAGTCAGTCTCCAGGAATTCACTTGCCTCATTCTCCTCCCCAAGCTGCAGAGGAAGCCTGTTCTGTTTGAGTATCATTTTCTTCCTCTTTCTGTGAAGACAGTGCTGGAATGTTCAACCCCACCTCTGTTTTCACTTTGCTCTCAGCTGCGCAATCACACTACTTACACATTTACCTTGAAATCTGTTGGCGGAGCTAAAGCAATTACTATTGTCTGTGGTTCTGCTTTTCTCCATCCCATTAGTCTCTTCCTTACCACCTCCCCCCCTCTCTCTTTAATCTGTCTGGTATTTTTTCACTCAGTAATGGTCCCTTTAACAAAACTAAGCAGGAGGAAGAGCAAGATGGTGTTCACCCTTAGACTTGGCTGACTTGGCTCCCCATGCTGGTTACCTGATGGTAAGGAAGCACCACAACAAAAAGTAAGTGAACACACTGAAGTGCAGGACTCAATATAATGCACTCTCTTCTCCTTTTTTTATTCTGGAAGGTCTCATTCTATCCATTCGAAGTAGGGTGCCGTGGCTTTACTAAAAGAGAGAGATCAAGTCAACCAGCAGGGCTGTAGCTGAGGCAGGATCATCATGGGTGTGAACTAAGTACGTCCAGAGGGGCAGATAGTCGGACAGTGTATCCATCTTTTGTAAACTCTTCGGTAGCTGCATAGACCCCTGAAGAGTAGACTATCTGTTGGATGGAAGTGACCAACAACTCTGACAGAGGCAGATGCCAGGTTGTTAAGCTCATCAGTGGGAGGTGGTGCTTTACCACTGCCGGCCCACCACCTCGAGGGAGTCTTGATCACAAGTGGGCCAAAAGTCCTGAAGACAGGTGGCAGATCAACTGTTGATCCCACTGATGATAGCACAGGACAGTTACCATCTTAGTCCACGTGTATTTTCAACTCAATTCCTCAAGTATCAATCTCTGTCCTCTTTCTCACTATCCCTTCATCCCTTTATGCCTATTTCCCTGTCTTTCTCTCTCTGTCTTGTTCTCTCCCACTCTCGTCTCTCAGATGTTATTTCCCTCTGTCTCTCCGTTAACCACTCTTGTCTGGAACTAGAGACAGCCCCGTGAATGAAGCCTTCTTGTTTTACTGAGATCAAAAACAAGGGAATGATGAAAGCAAGAGTAGGACCATGCAGGAAGTTTATATTTGGAATCATGGGATATCGGCAAAGTACTAAACAAGTACTTTTCATCTGTTTTGTCTGAGGAGTAGGATAGGGAGTAAAGAGATCAATGTGGGGTGTTCTGATATTTTGGGACATTTTACGATAAGACAAAGGTGAATCCAATATCTGTGGTGAACTACAAATACCTGTCTGGACACGCCCCCTGCTGACTGCTCCTGTGGCTCCTCCCACAGACTCCGGTATAAAGGCGATTGAGGTCTGAGCCCGGCCTCTCTGTCTACAGGATGTAGTATGGTGGTCAACCACTGCTTGTTCCTTCTTCCAGTCAATAAAAGCCGATATCTCGCCTTTACATCTCAGACAGAGTTATTGATGGTGCATCAATTTTATTGACTGGAAGAAGGAACAAGCAGTGGTTGACCACCATTCTACATCCTGGAGACAAAGTGGCTGGGCTCAGACCTCAATCGCCTTTATACCGGGGTCTGTGGGAGGAGCCACAGGAGCACTCAGCAGGGGGCGTGTCCAGACAGGTATATGCAGTTCACCACAATATCAAAGATCCTCATCACCCACGTCATACTCTTTTCTTGCCGCTGCCATCAGGTAGAATGTACAAGTGCCTCAGGACTTATTCAACAACAGTTACTACCCCCAACCATCAGCCTCTTGAGGAAGAGAGGATAACTACACTCATCAATTGAGATGTTCCCACATCCAATGATCTCAGATTAAGGACTCCTTATCTTGGTATTTCTTGTTCTCGTTTACTTATTGCCATTTACTTATATTAGCATTTCCGCAGTTTGGTGTCTACAATGTGCTTGCTCTTTCATTGATCCTGTTGGCAGTTACTATTCTAAAGACTTGCTGAGCATGTTGCAGAAAAACACGTGTGGTGACCTGTTCTGACATATTCTGATAACGGTTTCTACATTGAACTTTGAATCTCTTGGTGGGATCCTGATTGACTGCTCTTGGAGAGGATTCTGGGGGTAGGATTTACTCACATGTAGAAGAACATGGGCTAATTTCGGACAGTCAACAAGCTGGAGTAAATTATTTGAGGAAAATGAATGAACAGGGAACTGGTGAAAACTATTATTTTAATTTGGCATTATGCAGAGCAGCTGTACTGTTCTCAGTTATTTTCCACATCCAGAGGCCCACTGCTGGTCAATTGCTGATAAACTAGCACAACTCAAACTTGGATTAAACTTCACTCAAGTGAAGACAGAATTCATAGCCACTAGTGAAACATGAAGATAACTGTTACCTACTCACAAGAGTCTGAAAATACAGGGGTAGCTTGAGTTTTCTTTTAGCTAAGCACAACTGTATCAAGTGCTAGTTTGATGACGTATGTAATTAATGTATTTTTCTATATACATAAACATACTAAATTATTCAAATAAAGAAGAAAGCTTAATCAACCAATATATGTAGATTACTAAACATTATTGGAGTATCAAATGCACACTCCTCCTTCTAATTATAAACTCCAACTCAATAGAATACAACTCAACGATTATACACAGTGTACTATATAATATAGTTTACTATATATATATATACACACACAGTATATTGCATAACACACCTATGCTGTGGATGTCTGTAGATACACACATCCACAGCATAGTAAATTTTAAGACTTATTCCGACTTAAAGATTTAAAAACTGTGGAGGATACTGTAGGGTAATATCTTTCCTAACAAGGTGGGAAAAATCACTCTTCTCAGCAGGTAAAACTTGTGGCTGTAAAAACAATATCAATTTCTAGAGCCTCCTCCATGGTGGTTTCCTGAGTTGATTCTCAGAGTGCAGGAAGTGGTTCTGGGAGCTCTGTACAACTTTCTTCTCCTTTTCGCTCTCTGGATCTACTCTAATCCCTTCCATTTTCTTTCTCACGTACATTCTCTTTCTCATTCACATTCTTTCTGCGATCTTTACCCTCCTTCTAGTTTGTCATCTTCATCTTGGGAAGGTGCATTTAGTTCACTGGCGTATTCTCTTATTAATTCTCTTCCACAGGGCACCACAGCTCAGTACAAGAGGACATGGCTTTAAGGTAAGGGGTAAAAAGTTCAAGGGGGATATTAGAGGAAGGTTTTTTACTCAGAGTGGTTGGTGCGTGGAATGCACTGCTTGAGTCAGTGGTGGAGGCAGATACACTAGTGAAAGTTAAGAGACTACTAGACAGGCATATGGAGGAATTTAAGGTTGGGGGTTATATGGGAGACAGGGTTTAAGGGTCAGCACAACATAGTGGGCCGAAGGGCCTGTATTGTGCTGTATTGTTCTATGTTCTAATTCTATTCATTCCTGGTCTGCCCATTACAGAAAGGATGTGAAGGCTTTGGACAGGATTCAGAACAGGTTTACGAAGCTGCTCCCTACAGTAGTGGTCATGTACTCTAAGGAGAGGTTTAACAACTGGGGCTACTTTTTCTGGAGTGATGTTGGATAAGGAGAGTCTTGATGGAAGTTTATATATGAGATGCCTAGACAGAGTAGACAGCTGGTATCATGTTCCCATAGTTGATGTGTCTAATCAGAGGGCATGTACAGTATTTAAGTTGAGGGAGTGTAAGTTCAAAGGAGCTGTGTGGGACAAATTTTGACAAAGAGGTGCTTGGAACGTGCTTTCTGCAGCAGGGGCGGCAGTAGATAGAATAGAGTATTTTACGAAGAATATACAGAGAATGAAGAGATATGGACCAGGTGCATTCAGAAGGGATTATGTTAATTCAGCATTATTGGCTTAAATTACTCATCACAACATTGTGGATCTGAGAGCCTGTTTCTCGGTTCTACTGTTGTTTGTTCTGTCAGCTTGGGCAATTTACTGAGAGGCATATAACGGGATGAAAGACACTGATTCTCACTGACAGATAAATTATTCCTTTCATATAAAGGACTTCTGTATTCAAGACTCATACTGTGGACAGCCGACATCTGTGAACTCAGATGAACATAACACTTTCATTTCTAATATGGTCTCTATCTTGGACCAAAAAAAGCCAAGGGCTTGGATTGGCCTGAATGACATTTTCAAGGTAAAGTTAATAATGATGAGTTACTCTACAGGATGTCATGACCCAGGCCAGACCAGAAGATAATCTTCCCCAACCTCCTCTGACCATTTCAGAGGGTAGATTACATTAACATATTGATGGACCTCTGGAGTCATATCACTGTTCACAGACAGAATTATACCTGAAGTCATGCAGAGTTAGTGGTGTGGTAGTGCAGTGGTTAAATTACTGTGTGTATCCTAACGATTTAGGGACACACATTTGAATCCCATCCTAGCAGCCAGTAAATTTGGATCCAAGTAAATAAAATGCAATAAATCTGGAGTAAAATATTTCTATCAGAAATGGTGACAATGGAACCACCAGACCGTTGTAAAAACTCCTCCGGCTCACTGTTCTTCTTCAGGGTGAGGAATCTGCCATCCTTCCCCAGTCTGACCTCACTGTGACTCCAGAGATCCATCTTGAATGGTAACAGGATGATCAGGGAAGGACGATAAATGCTGGTCTGACCAGAGTCACCACAAATAAATTCACGCATGTTTATGTCGCTGTTCATCTCCACATGTGCCTCCTTTCACCCTCCTTCATCTGACACAATCAGTGTGACTTTCCTTTCTCCCTCATGACTTTCTCCGTCTTTTTCTCACTGATCACTGACCCAAGTGAGACACATCCAAAAGAGTCTGGAGAAGAGGGTTTCTCTTGAGGAGCCTACTGGATTGATCTGTACCTCTCCTAAATTCATGGTCCAGCATCACAAGTGGAAACATTTCTGTGTTGACCCTGTTCAATCATTATGAATAAATGAATGTATTCTGGTGATTTCCCTGTAAATATGTTCTCACCTTCAGTGGTGTCTCCATACCCAATCCATACATTGGAGACCAGAACTCTATACAGGATCTAAGTGAGTCACAAATTTTCCTGCCTCCAATTCACATTTGGTTTTGTAGTCTGTGTCCATTCACGTGCAGTCTTTTTAAGTTCGTCTGTCGTTTGTCCCTCTAGTTTGTCCCTCAGTTTGTGTATTTGTGCTCAATAACTCATTGTCCGAGTTATCATTTCTCCTTCTCCCTGACTTTTACTCTCAGATCCGGTTTCTTTTGTTCCAAGGATTCTGTTACTTCCATGAGATTTCCCCCACCCTGACAGTCCATCATTTAAAATCTCATTCACTGCCCTGTTTGTCCTGTCTGCTCATATTCTGGTCTCACTCTGACTCAGGTCCAGCTCCTCCCTGTACCATTAAGTGACAGGTTACTCAGCGTTCCCACAGAAATAATCACTGATTTATATCCCACAGGAAGGGAATTTTACATGGAGTGATGGAACTTCCTACACTTATACAAGATGGCCTGAGGTCAGCCTGATGATTACAAAGGTAACGAAGACTGTGGTCACATTCATCATTCAAGTAAGAGTAACAGTGAGAGAAACATTATTTTCTTTGAACTCCATTTCAGACACAGTATTGAAGAGGCCTGTGGAATGAACCAACCCCATACTCAGCAGAACTGGGCCCATTGCCCAGCAGTTAGAGGAGGATAAATGAGATGTAATGCAGGATCAGGGGAACAGTCCGTGTATGAAGATGAAAAAAGACAATTCCCATGCTGGGCATCTGAGATAAAACCTGCATTTTCACTAATACTCAGCAGGTCAGGCAGCAACTATGGAGAGAGCAACAGAGAGAATAGTTCACATTGAAAACCCTTAGTCAGGTTCAACTGTGTGTGACCTTGTAGGTGGAGTAATTTACAAGGGACATAATATCAAGTTTGTGTCACTGCCGATAAAGGGACTCAAAGTACAAAGTTCAAAGTAAATTTAATATCATTTGCTTGTGGGCATTTACAGTGAATACAAATAAACACAATAGAATCAATAAAAAAACTAACATCAAAGATGGGCAAAGAACTAATGTGCAAGAGACAATGAACTGTGCAACTACAGAAGAGACAAGGAAGCGAATTGTAATGTAGTAATCATTAAGTAGTAAATAATATTGGAACATGAGTTATAGTGCCCTTGAAAGTGATTCCATGGCTTTTGGTATCAGTTCAGTGTTGGGGTGAATGAGGTTATCTAGTCTGGTTCTGGAGCATGATGGTTGAGGGGTAATAACTGTTCTTGATGGTGTGGGTCCTGAGGCTCTTGTATCTTCTTCGTGATGGCAGCAACAAGAAGAGAGTATGAGCAACACACACAAAATGCTGGAGGAAATCAGCATTCCAGGCAGCAGTACAGTCGACATTCCAGGCTGAAACCCTGCCCAAATTTACTGTCCTGCCAAAGGGGTTCAGCCCAGAGCATGACTGTACACTTTTCCATTACATTTTGTTGGGTATTTCGTTCAAGGGCATTGGTGGGAGAAGTTTGACGGATTTTTAAATGACATGCCGAATGTTCATAAACTTCCAAGACAGTCAAGGGGCTGCCATGCCTTCTTTATAATGAAATTTAAGTGCTGGATGTGACACTCATCCTTTGAAATAGTAATGCCGAGGAAAATAAAGTTACTGACCTTGTCCACATCTGATCCCCTGATGAGGACAGGTTCATAACCCTCCGGTTTCCTCCTCATAATATAAAGGAATAACAACTTTTCTGATTGAAATTGAAAAGAGAAATATAATGTTCACCTTCTACATTCCAGAGATTCCACATTCTGCTCCTATTAGGAGGTCCATGAAGTAGTGAGGACACAGTTTATCTCTAATGTGACAGGCATGTTGTCCAGCCCAGGGTGAACTCAGCCACAGTCCAAGTTCCCAGTTAATATTGCAAAAATCACATTTCAGCAACACACAGTCTGACTGAACATGGACCACAACAGGAAGTGACTCCCTTCACTTACAAGGCAAACAGATGGATCAAGGTCAGGAAAAACTCATAGCTCATGGACTCTGATTCTAAAAGAGGAAACGTTTAGAATAAACAGAAAATGAAAAATGCTAGAATCACTCAGCAGATGAGCCATATCTGTGGAGAAAGAAATAGAGATAATGTTTCCGGTAATGACCTTCCTGCTTCTCTCTTCATACTCGTTGCCTGGTCAACCGATTATTTTCAGCATCTGCAATATTATGCTTGTGGATTAACAGGTCAATGTTGGATTCCTTTCCTCTGTTTCAAGGTAACCCATACTGGAATGATTTTCCCTGAAACTTGGCTTTGTTTGTGCCTACAAATTTTGCTGAATTTAGAAGACTCCAGAAGGAGGAATGAATTGAGGGAGTTAGATATGGCCCTTGAGGCTAAAGGGATCATGGGGTATGGAGAGAAGGCATGCACAGGGTTCTCTTGGATGATCAGCCATGATCATACTGAATGGTGGTGCAGGCTTGAAGGGCCCAATGGCCTATTCCTGCACCTATTTTCTGTGTTTCTATGTTTCAGAACTATCCACTCAGCATTTCCATCGGTGGATTCAGTGCATGATTTCTTTGCAGCTGCTCTCACTGTCTGTGAAGACTGTACTCATTTAGTCTCTCAGCCAATAATAAAGAGAATTCCACCCTGAGCTGTGTGTGTGTTGTTGTGTGAGTCCAGTTTCCAGCAGCCTTCCTGTTTCACTGTTGCTTCCTCCCCGCCTCTACACTCAGTGCTGAACTGAGGAGAATCCGGCACCGAATTTGCAAAATTAACTCTATCCCTTTGTCTGCACTTGGTGTGTTGGGTCCAGATCACTGCACATGGAAGTGAAATAAAGGTTCTGAGTGGGCACAGAGGAGATTTACTGGAATAGTTGCAGGGAATGAGATTTTACAACTCTGTGACTAGACTGTGGAAGATGAAATAGCCCCGTAAATACCTTTGCACAATTGCATGAAAACCTCTGTTGTCTGTTTAGAAATCAACTCAACCAGCTGCTTGTCAATTTTGCAAACTATTCCTGGTCTTTGATATTTGTCTAGATACAGTAAAATCTACCAGAACACAAGTCTTCTCCAAATCTCCAGTCAATCTGATGAGGAATGGTAGGACATTGGGAGTTGAGGAATTGACTGAAATGATAATGAAAGTGAGAGAAACAGTGAGTATAACTCAACAATATACCCCTCCAAACCCCTCGGTTCCTATTTAGTTGTTGAACTGATATTCAGACCTTTAAAGTCAGTCAGCAAACCACATGATCAGGGGGAATTCCTTTAGCCAGAGAGTGCTGAATCTGTGGAATTCATTGCCACAGATGGCTGTGGAGGCCAGTTCTTTAGGCATATTTAAGACAGGTTAATAGATTCTTGATTAGTCAAGGTGTGAAGGGATATGGGCAGAAGGACGGAGATTCTTCCTTCTTTCATTGAGCAGAAGAGACCCAGCCTGAAACACATCCCACCAGGAACATGGACAGCTTCTACTCCACTCTTATAATATGATCAAATTTTTCCCTGAGTACAATATAATTGAATCTGGAGCTGACAATCTACCTTGTTATGATCTGGTACTGCATTATTTATTTGCTCTGTACTTTATCTGCAGCCATTATACCTTATTCTGCATTCTGTTATTAAGAAATACAGACACAGCATAATCTACCTCATTGTAGCCTTGCACCTTATGGCCTGTCAGCACTGAACTTTCTCTGTAACTGGAATTGGTTTATCAAGATACACTGAAAGGTTTGTCTTGTTCTGCTGTTCATATCGATCACATCATTACACACTGCATTGAGGAGGAATGAAGTAAAACAGTAACAATGCAGAATAAAGTGTAAAAGCTACAGAGAAAGTGCAGTGTCAGTAAACAATAAAGTGAAAGTTCATAACAAAGTAGATGCGAGGTCAGGAATATAAGAGGTCCATTCAGGAGACTGATAACAGCGGAATAGAAGCTGTCCTTGACCCTGCTGGTATGTGCTTTCAGGCTTTTGTATCTCCTGTCAATTAGGAGAGGAGAGAAGAGAGAATGTGTGGGACGGGTGGGGTCTGTGATTATGCTCACTCTTTACTGAGGCTGCAAGTAGTGTAGACAGAGTCCACAGAGGGGAGGCTGGTTTCTGTGATGTACTGAGCTGTGTACACAGCTCTCCATGGTTTCTTATGGACACATTCACAGCAATTGCCAGACCAAGCCATTATTTATCCAGATAGAATGCTTTTGGTAAAAATTGGTCTGGGTTGATGGGGACATGACAAAAATGTCCCTCCAAAGGAAGTAGAGGTATTAGAATCAGAATTGGAATCAGATTTACTTTTAAGTGCTGGCATATGTCATAAAATTTGCTAAAATAGGGCAGCAGTACAATGCAATACATGACAATATCAAAAAAAGTAAATTGTTTACAGTAAGTATATATATGTATATTAATTAGTTAAATGAACAACAGCACAAAAACAGAAATAATGATTGCCCAAGGGAAGAAACTGCTCCTGAATCGCTGAGTTTGTGTCTTCAGATTTTGGTACCTACTATCTGCCAAAACAGAACTATTAGAACAGAGGATATCCTGGGTGGTGGGGGTCCTTAATAATGGATGCCACCTTTCTGAAGCACTGCTCCTTGAGGATGTCTTGTATACTACGCAGGTTAGTACGCAACATGCAGGTGACCTATTTTACAACTTTCTGTCACTTTTCTCAATCCTGTACAGTAGGTCCCCCTTCATTCTGTTAACGTGCTCTTCACTGTACATCCATATAAATTTTCAAGTGTTTTAGGTGACAAACCAAATCTCTTCAAATGCTTAATAGAGCATAGCCCCTGTCTTGGCTTCTTTATAGCTGCTTCAATATATTGGGACCAGGTTAGGTCCTCAGAGATCTTGACACCCAAGAACTTGAAATTACACACTCTCTGCAATTCTGATCCCTCAACGAGGATTAGTTTGCGTTCTCTTGTCCTTACTGCTTCAGAAGTCCACAATCAGCTCTTTGTTCTTACTGATGTTGAGTATAAGGTTGTTGTGACACCACTCAACCAGCTGGTATATCTCAATCCGGTACACACTTTCATCTCCAGCTGAGGTTCTAGCAACAATGGTTGTATCATCAGCAAGTTTATAGAGGGATGGCATTTGAACTATGCCTAGATGCACATACATAGGTGTAGAGCGCGTAAAGCAGTGGACTAAGCACACATCCCTGAAGTGCGCCAGTGTACAGCAATGAGGACATATTATTACCAATCCACCCAGATAAAGATCTTCCAGTTAGGAAGTCACTGATCCAATTGCAGAGAGAGGTACAAGGGCCAAGGTTTTGAGGCTTATCAATCAGGACTGTAGGAGTGATATGTTAAACAAACAGCATTCTAACATAGGTGGTTGTATTGTCCAGGTGATGTAAGGCTGTGTGAGGAGCCATTGAAATTGCATCTGCCGCGGACCTATTGTGGCCATAGGCAGATTGAAGTGGGTCCAGGTTCTTGCTGAGGCAGGAGTTGACTCTGGCGATGACCAACCTCTCAAAGCATTTCATCATCGTAGATGTGAGTGAGACTGAACAATAGTCATTAAGGCAGCTCACACTACTCTTCTTGGGCACTGGTGTAATTGTCACCCTTTTGAAGCAGATGGGAACTTCTCATTGTTACAAAGAGAGTCTAAGAATTCCTTTAACATACACGCCACCTGGTTGGTACAAGTTTTCAGAGCCTTACCAGGTACCTCATCGGGGCCTGCCACCTCGTTCACTCTCCTGAAAGACAGCCTGACATTGACCTCTGAGACAGAGACAGCAGGCTCACTGGGTGCTGCAGGATCTTCACAGCTGTAGTTATATTCATCCTTCGAAATCAGGCATAGAAAGCAATGAGTTCATCTGGTAGTAAAGCATCACTGTCATTCATGCGACTGGGTTTCACTTTGTAGGAAGTAACGTCCTGCAAACCCTGCCGGAGTTGACCTGCTCCTGAGTCACCTCTAACCTCGCTCAGAATTGCTTCTCCCTCCACAAGTCATACCTTTTGATCTTGTACAGGCCTGGGTCACCAGACTTATATCTAGCCCACAGCAGTTGACAAATCTCCTGGTTCACCCATGGCTTTTGGTTTGCGAATGTACAGCAAGTTTTGTAGCCACACACTTATCCACACAAGTTTTAACAATGTTCATCCAGATTCGTAGATGAATCCCTGTAAGCAGTCCTCAAAGCACTCCTGTGCTTCCCTTGTCTGTACCTTCTTCCTCCAATGAGAGTGTGGACTGACTCGTTGGAATGGGAACAGGAAGAGGAATTCAAATGAGTGGCCACTGGGAGATCTCGCTTTTTCTGGTGGACAGAGTGTAGCTGCTCAGTGTAGCAGTCACCCAATCTACGACGGGTCTCGCCGATATACAAGAGGCCACAATGTGAGCATTGGACACAGTATATGACCCCGACAGACTCACAGGTGCAGTGTCACCCCATTTACCAGCAGTTGAAAGCATGGTTCCGGTGGAGGATAATGTAACGGACAGGTCTATTACAGGCGGCAGAGAGAGTTCCAGATTTGTGGAAGTGACTGGGATTGGGACACCAGTTACCGCCTCATGATGGCAAGTGTTGTGCATTGAATGCAGTGGGAGAAGCGATTGAATGTGCATCTGGTTATACTGTTCATTTTGTTGTAGAAATGTTGCGACAACTCTCCTATACAATGTCGGTGTTCTTTTAACTTATAGTTTTGTGTTTACCTACAACACAGTGACAAAATTTTGGTTAATCATTACCAAATTTTCAGAGTTGAATATGGACAGATACCTTATAATAAATAAAGTTTTCAACCTTTGAAATTAAATGCTGCTTACAATTGCACTGTAAACTTAGTGTTTGCATTGCCTGCTTTATAGCCATCTCAGTCTTCTGACTCACTTGTGACTGGCATTATTTTTGTTTCAAACAGCATAGATATATTGTATTTAAATAATGCTATTCTAAAATGGTATCATTATCTCACTTTTATCAACAAACATAAGGATGGTGTAGTGGACACGGTAGGGGTAAGAGATGGGTATTTCCGTGAGGGGTGGATTTTGCTAGTGGACAGTCTGGCCTTTAGGCTCAAAGATACTCTCAGTGCCAAGACAACTTTGATAACTGTCAGCTTCCACCTCTACTGCTCCAGCATCATAGAGTACAGAGTTTACTTTAAATAATCCTTTAATGTAACTGTACTTAATAATTTGAATAATTTTAATTCTGCCCATTGTAAAATGCTATCTGATGTAAGACCGTATGTCATTTTAATCTGGCTTCCCCTCCTGATCTAATACAAGGAGATATATTAGTGAGGTGGTACAGCTATCGTCTTCCTGTTCCACTCAAGCAGCTGAACCCTTTGCCTGAACTGCTCTGCATCCTCGCAGCCGGTGCTGTTGTAAACGTTTACACTAACTCTCGTTAGGTCTCAGGAACAGCTCATGACTCCGGATAATTATGGAATTACATGGATTTCTCACCACTTCAGCAACTCTGCTAAAACACAAAGAATTAACTAGGAAGTGTTTCTGCTTTTCAATTTCCCACTGCAATGTGCTGCTCATAATAATGGGAATGATGAAATACCAGAGAGAACAAACAAGGCAGTGACATCAGACCTACGAGGTACCCAGTGTGATTTAGGCAGCCAATACTTTCCTTTGATGAACTCGTACAATCACAGTGTGATCATCAGAAGCTGAACAGAATTTATGGACAAAAGTACACTCTGTGTAAGACTATAGCAGATGATAATCAAAAATGAGAGATTCTCGACAAGTCATAGCAACTGTATGATTTGCCAGATAAAGTCACCACTGGTATCTGCCACTGCTGCACTCCTCCTGCAAGAGGTAATTTGTGCATCTCCAAATGGACTTCATGTTGCTACCCAAATTTATGGGTATAAATTATGTACTTAATTCTGTTTGTTTTCTTAATGGCTAACTGCTTAAACTCATAGAAAAGTTGCTATTTTTTTATTATGTGGATTTGTTCCTAGGTTTAGGGTCACTGAGAAATTTTCAAGTGATAACGGTCCTCAATTTGTGATTAAAGTTACACAGGATTTGACAAAAGCCTTGCAGTGTGAACATCACAATACCTGACCTTACCACTCACAGTCCATTGGGACAGTTGAAAGACAGAATGGGGCCCTGAAAAGGGAGAGCAAACTTTACTAAGGTGGCCAGAGACACTTCCACTGGCTCCCATGATAACACACTAGCTCCGAACCATGCAACACAACTAACTCCACATGACGTTACATTGGGACATCCCATGTGTTTGCCCGTATATGCCAGTGGCCTCTCCCTTTTTGGTTAAACAGATGGATACCCATACTATGAATGTCAGTATGTTGCAGTACTGCATGGCACCAATGTAAAGTCTTAAAATTTCCATCAACAGGTTTTTGAAGGCCAGAAGATCTTGATGGCTGCAGAGTATCAGCCGGGAGATCGTGCACTACTGAGATTTTACTGTTAAAGGAATTCCCTTGAGCTCGCTTGGGAAGATCCTTTACAAATAGCACTAATTACATGCACAACTCTGAAGGTCCATACACTCAAAAGGTGCAGCCTATACCCCTGAATCATAGTGAATTTAACTCTGGTTGCAACTTTGATAATGAGATTAGAGCACCCAGAAGAAACCCACACAGTCACAGGGAGAACGTAGAAACTCCTTACAGGAAGCAGCGGGAATCGATCTGTACTGTTAAGTGTTGTTCTAATCACTACGCTACTGTGCTGACCCAAGTATGTGATGTAGTTTGAGTTTCCAGAAGCTAACAGGAAAATCTCCAGAAGAATGCTTGTTTGCCATGATGAACAAAGACATTTTTAATCACCAGTTTTAGTATCTCTCTGATCTCCACCATCACAGCAGAATGTACAGAGGGAAGCGCCCACCCTGTCGTTTTACCCATCACAGAGTGTAGAACTGTCAGTCATCTCTTTATCTCTGAGGTGCATTAACTAATCATCATAACCCAGTTAAGGAACAAAGCAAGGATTACCCTGAGATTACTCACTGCTTTATGTACCTTGAAGAAACCATAATTCCTCATCTAGTTTAACAAAAATCCCCACAACACCACTGGATGAGCAGTTCTCCTCGTCTCCTGAGCAGAATCCATCACTCAACCAGAACTAACAGAAGTGGTCTGGGTGTTATCATATTCAAGAACCTTTACATTTTCTTGAAATGCTTTGAAGAATCAGTGTTGGCAAAGGTCCTGGATAAATGCAAGTTCTTGTGTTTTTACCTGAGGCAGGCTGACAGAAGATCAACTAAACGGGAGCCATTAGGATTCAATGTATTTCTATATCGGAGCCATAGAGCAATAGAACATAACAGATCGGAAACAGGCCCTTCAGCCTATCTAGTCTGTCCCAAGCCTTATTCTGCCTAGTCCCATTGACCCACACCTGAAATGTAGTTCTCCAAATGTCTCTTAAGTGTTGCAATCAAATCTCCGTCCACCAATTCTACAGGCAGCTCGTTCCATACTTGTCCCACCCTCTGAGTGCACCAGCTCCACCTCAGGTTTCCCTTAAATATTTCACCTTACAGCCTTAACTTATAACCTCTAGTTATAGACTCACCCAACCTCAGTGGAAAAAGCCTGCTTGCATTAACCTTAACTTGCAACACCTCACACTTCTCTGAATGTGATCTGAACAAGCTATATTTTCAGTTTGTTCAGATAACACTGCAAGCTTTCATAATGTTTCTTGCTGTCTACTGAGCCCACAATCCTGGTGTTATCTGCAAATTTGCTAATTCAGTTTACCACATTATCATCCAGATCATTGCTATAGATGACAAACAACAACTGACCCAGTACTGATCCCTGTGGCACACCACCAGCTGCAGGCATCCAGTCAGCAAAGTAACCATCTATTACCACTCTCTGGCATCTCCCACAAAGACTTTCTTGAACAACAGAACAACATTGGCTATGCACCATTCCTCCGGGACCTCACTGGTGGCTGAAGACCTTTTAAATATTTTTGCAAAGGACCCTGCAATTTCAGTACTAACTTCTCACAAGTTTCATGTGAAGACCTCACCAGACCATAAGGATTTATCCACCCAAATTTTCCTCAAGACAGCATGCACCTCCTCTTCTGTAATCCCAATCTAGTCCATGGTTTGCCTCAGTTCTATAAACTCTATATCCCTCTCCAAAGTAAGTATACAGTATATGAAAACATTCATTTGAGATCTCCTTCTCTTTTGACTCCATACATATATATGACCACACCGCCATTCAAGAGGATTAATTTTGTCCCTTGCTATCCTTTTGCTCCTAATATACCTACAGAAGTCCTTGTGATTCTCCTTCACCATTTCTACGAAAACAACTTCATGCCTTTTTCAAGCCTGCTAATTTCTCTCTTAACTATTCTCTTGCTTTTCTTAAACTCTCAAGTACCTCATTTGTTCCTTGCTGCCTATATCTGCTATGCACATCCTTCTTTCTATTATCCAAGGCCTCAGTATCCCTCAACAACCAAGATTCCCTAAACCTGTTAGACTCGCCATTATTACAACTGGAATATATAAACTCTCTGTTCTCAAAGTTTCTCTCTTGAAGGCCTCACACTTAGCAAACATCCATTTGACAAAAATAACAAAAAGTTTTCACTCATGAACAAACTATGTGTCTGTCCCTGGCTCTGAATTTTTTCTAATGAAGGTTATCTCTGAGAGAAAGAGAAAGAAATAGAGACAGACAAGTAAGAGAACAGAGTGGGTGAGAAAACTGAGAGAAAGAGGAACAGAGGTATAGAAAAAGAGATAAAAAGAGTGTGAGAGAGCAAGACAAAGAGAGATGCATAGAGAGATCAAGAGCGAGAGAAAGACAGCAACAGAAGGATGGTGAGAGAGATAGAGACAAAATAAAATGGAACCAGAGAGAAACTTGGATTGAGAGAGATAAAGACAGAAAGGTGAAAGCACTACATTCAGTTGTGCAGTTCACCGTTCTCTGACGTTAGTTACCATGGTGCTGCCTCATCAGCAGGTAACCAGCAGGGAGAGCCTGGCTGCCTGTAGATGAACATCATTTGCTCTGCCTGGCCTGCTGCGTTCCACCAGAATTTTGTGCATGTTGTTTAAGTTTCCAGCCTCTGCAGATTTCCTTGTGTTTGCTCTTCCTCCTGCTGTGTTGCCTGAGGGAAAGGAAATCAAGAAGAAGGAGAGAGAGAAAGGGAGAGGGAAATGGGGAGGGAGAGAGAGTGAACAGATCCCACAGATTCAACACCCTCTGGCTGAATAAATTCTTTCTCATCTCATTATCAGTCCTCCAGAGTGGAACAACATTTCTTCCAGCATTTGTGTGGGTTCATCTGTATATTCAGCCTCTGTAGAATCTCGTGCTGAAAGATTCTGTGCTGAAAGATCTATCAACATTCCGCAGCTGTGGAGAGATGCAGACGGTGCACTCAGGACAGGTTCATGTGGGTACTGAAGGGACAAAAGGATCCAGTCTAAGCTGTTCAGTACACAACACCTCAATTGATTCAGACTGTAAGACTGTGACTGGAGGCAGATCCAAAAACCCCATGGAATTTCCTCACTCACCAGACACAAATATAACAGTAGCTCACTGTCAATAGACAACTACCAAAGTTTTGGTCAGAGTCAGGGACCACAGCACAAAATGAACATTCGTGTTATCAACTTACTGTCACTCATTCCTCACACAATTGTTCCCTGGAAGAATCCAGTGTAGACACAGCAGGAGGAAGGTCACATGGCCGCAGATAATAACCCTAAAGATGAGGCACCGGGTGAAAGCGTCATTTCTCATCTGACACAGGCAGACTGGTCTCTCGGTGGGACATTGCACAACCTCAGATGGAGATCATGGACTCATATCCCTCGTCCTGTATTCCTCACTCCTCTGAGGCATCACAGAGAGAAATTTTTGCTTCCCTGATGTCTCTCATTCCCTCAGCAGTTCAATGAATAAGGGCCACAGAATCTCACACGAGACATTTCATCTGAAATTAATGTTTGAAAGGAAGTTGGTAGTGTATTTTTTCTGAAGAGTCTTATCGTTTTGATACACCTTTTGCAATATAACGAATGTACAGATGAAAGTTACAATCAATATGTGTCTGAGAGAGAAGACCGCTTACCCCGTTCCTCGGGCACCCCACAGTCCACCTTACCTTCTCCAACCAGCCCTAAGCTCTCTCCCCTGGCGGTCCTTGCAGAGCTTCTGCTCTTACTGTTCTGGTGGGTCCGACGACACTCCCCTCAGCCTCCCAGAGTCGGATGCAGATCCCGGCAACCGTGAATTACCAACAACAGTCCCTATCCCTATCTGCTTTGGTGGTTTTCGGTGCTGAGGGCAACCTGCTGGATGAGGAAGTAGCCACCCAGGCCAGAATACCTCCTGAACCGTTAACCACCCCTCTGGAGGCCCGGGCCCTGGATGGAAAACAGATGGCTCGGGTGTCCCACTGTACACTGCCCTGACCTTGATTCTATCCGGCAACCATTGGGAGGAAGGACGATTCAGCCTCATTCATTCACCTCAAGCCCCGGTAGTCTTAGGGTACCCATGGCTGACCCAACACAATCCCCGGATTGACTGGTCTGCTGGGAGGATAGCCGAATGGAGCCCGTCCAGCCATACCAACTGCCTGCAGTCGGCCCTGTCTCCCAGAGAATCTACCATGACCCCACCTGTTTTGGAACCCCTTGACTTGTCCCACGTCCCCAAGGAGAACCATGACTTAGGACAGGTGTTCAGCAAACAGTGGGCCCTTTCCCTGCCCCTGCACCACACATACAATTGTGCAATCGACCTTCTCCCTGGTGCCCCGCTACCCACCCGTCATCTATTTAACTTGTCCCAGCCAGAGAAGGAAGCAATGGAAGGTTACATCAGTGAATCTCTCGCGGTGGGCATTATTCGACCCTCATCCTCCCCGGGGGGCACAGGGTTCTTCTTTGTGGGGAAGAAGGATGGCTCTCTCCATCCCTGCATCGACTACTGAGGCCTAAATCATATAACCACTAAGAACAAGTACCCACTGCCTCTTATGAGTTCTGCGTTCGAGCCACTTCATGAAGCCACCATCTTCTCGAAGTTGGACCTCCGAAACGCCTACCACTTGGTCCGGATAAGGGAGGGGGACAAGTGGAAGACGGCTTTCAATACCCCTTTAGGCCACTTCGAGTACTTAGTCGTGCCTTTCGGCCTCACCAATGCCCCTGACGTCTTTCAAACCTTGATCAACGACATCCTAAGAGACTTCATTAACTGCTTCGTGTTTGTCTACCTGGATGATATCCTGATCTTTTCCAGCAGTCTCCAGCAACACGTGCACCATGTCCGTCAAGTCCTGCAGAGGCTGAGGGAGAATAAATTATTGGTAAAGGCAGAGAAATGTGAATTCCACGTCCCCTCGATCAGCTTCCTAGGTTATATCATCGAGAGGGGACAGCTGAGAGCTGATCCTGAGAAGATCCGGCCCAAACCAACAGACCGCGAGCAACTCCAGCGGTTCCTGGTGTTTGCGAACTTCTATCGCCAGTTCATCAGGAACTACAGTCAGGTGGCACCCCCCCTTACCCGGCTTACCTCGCCTACTGCACCGTTTTGCTGGGACTCCGAAGCTGACTCAGCATTCACCAACCTGAAGAGGCTTTTCACCACCGCTCCCATCCTGGTCAATCCGGACCCATCCCGGCAATTCATCATGGAGGTGGATGCCTCCGACACTGGGGTAGGAGCGGTCCTATCCCAACGGGCAAGTTCTGATGAAAAATTTCACCCCTGCGCGTTCTACTCTCGCCGACTGACCCCCGCCGAGCAGAATTACGACGTGGGGAATTGGGAACTCCTGGCAGTCAAATTAGCACTGGAAGAATGGAGGCATTGTTTGGAGGGGGCAGAACACCCACTTGTGGTATGGACGGATCATAAGAACCTGGAATATATTAAGACCACCAAGTGAGTGAACCCCCGTCAGGCCCTTTGGGCATCGTTTGTTGGACGATTCCAGTTCACCCTCCCGTACCGTCTAGTATCCAAGAACGGGAAGCCAGATGCGCTGTACCGTCAGCATGATTCCGAGGGGGATATCTCCAGCTCCGAGACGATCCTCCCTTCAACCTGTGTGGTGGCAGCCCTCTCTTGGGAGATTGAGGCGAAAGAAAGAAAAGCCCAGCAGGAAGACCCCGATCCTGGAAGCGGACCCAGCGATCACCTGTACATGCCCACCTCAGTCAGGCCCCAGCCCCTCCAACAGGGACACACATCCCAGTTTGCCTGCCACCCCGGGAGTGATCGGACGCTGGCTCTCCTGAGGAGGTACTTTTGGTGGCCGTCCATGGAGGAGGACACCCGCTCTTGCGTCTCGGCTCACCCCATCTGTGTCCCAACCTCTCATCGACCACCGGCGGGTCTACTTCATCCTCTACCTGTCCCTGGTCGTCCCTGGTCACACATCGCCCTAGACTTCATCACCAGTCTACCCCTTCCTGCGGAAACACCACTGTCCTCATCGTGCTAGACTGATTCTCCAAGGTGGTGCACTTTCTGGCCCTCCCTAAACTCCCATCCTCTCAAGGAACTACAGACCTCTCGTCCGCCACGTCTTCCGCCTCCACGGAATCCCCGCGGACATCAACTCCGATTGAGGTCCCCAGTTCATCTCGCAGGTATTGAAGGTCTTCTGTCAAGCCTTAGGTGCAACGGTCAGCCTATCATCCAGCTTCCACCCCCAGACAAACGGACAGACGGAACGTGTCATCCAAGACCTGGAGGCGGCATTACGTTTTGTAACGGCAAACCACCCGTCAACCTGGAGCGACCATCTCCCGTGAGTTGAGTATGTCACCAACTCTCTAGTGAGCTCTCTCATTGGGAGGTCACCATTCGAGTGCTCCCTTGGGTACCAACCCCCGCTGTTCCCCGCACAGGAAGGAGTGATCGCGGTACCATATGTTCAGGACCATGTTGATCGGTGCCGGAAGATTTGGGAGGAGACTCGCACGGCCCTACTCAAATCAACAGATAGGAATAAGAAAACAGTCGATCAGCACTGGACTCCAGTGCCAGAGTACTAACCGGGGCAGATGGTGTGGCTTTTCTCCAGGGGCATCCCACTCAAATGCGAACACAGGAAACTCGCCCCCGCTAAATGGGACCATTCAAAGTCAAAAGGATTATCAATCCCACAGTGGTCCGCCTCACGCTGCCACAGTCCATCTGTATTCACCCAACCTTTCATGTTTCTCGGTTAAAACCAGTCTCCCTCAGCCCTTTGTGTCCCCCAGCTGAGACTTCCCCGCCCGGCTCATCGACAACCATCCGGTATACACCGTCCGACGACTGCTAGATGTGCGCCGTCGGGGCAGGGGCCTCCAATACCTGGTGGACTGGGAAGGGTACGGTCCTGAAGAGTGTTCCTGGGTCCCCCGCTCCTTTATCCTAGACCCTTCCCTCATCCAGGACTTCCATCAGGACCATCCAGACAGGCCTGGAGGATCACTGGGAGGCTCCCATTGAAGGGGGGGGGGGGCGGCGGGAATACTGTCATGATCCCTTCTGGCACCTGGCTGGCTTACTCAGGAATTGGGCCTTTAATACCTCGTTAGTTCCCAATCCATTCCCAGGTTCCAATAATTAGGAACACCTGCATTCCATCAAACAGTAGTATGAGCCCTGTGACCACTACTAGAAGGTGCCAGTTTATTGGTCAACTCGAGTATGGGTAACCTCACTCCATGGTGTTTAGAACTATCAGTTCTAAGTCTAGCCTTGTTCCAGAATTATCTGCCAAGACCAAGACTCCGGGAAAAATCCCCCTTGGAACCGTGCAACAAGATGTTGCCTTGGCACCCTTTTTAAATAATGGAACAAGATTTGCTCCCTCTGGTCTTGCGATGCATCACCCATTGTGAACTTGGGGTATCTCAACCAGAGTTCCTCAGTTTCATCGGTAACCTCCCAAAGCATTGTTCAATATGTCTGGTCAGGCTCAGGAGATTTATCTACCTTCACACATTTTAAAACATCCAGCCCCTCCTCTACTGCACTCAGCAACGATCCCCAAGACATCCTCATTAACTGTCTCAAGTTCCAAAGTCTTCATGTATTTCTCTATGGTAAAGACAGAGTAGAAATATTCATTGAGGAACTAAACCATTTCTGCATCTCTGCCAAAGCTGTCCATTTTGGTTGTTGCACTTCTTCCCCTAATATACTTATTAAAGTATCTTTCAATTTCCCTTAATCTTCTGCCAAAGCTACCTTATTCTCCCTTATTGCCTTCCTCATTACCTTCTTTATGTTCTCCTCTATCCCATATACTCCTTAAGGGATTCACTTGATCCCAGCTATTTATATCGAACACATGTCCTTGTTTTCCTGAGCAGAGTCACAATATCCCTCATTCCAACATTTGGTTCATAGAGTTATTCACCACAGAGTTCTGGAAGACTTGACACCACTCAGGGAGAGTCCACTCCTGAGCTTTCAGTGGGATCTCTCTTTGTGCAATCATTGCATATCCAGTTTACAATTTCTGCAAGTGACATCATCACATTGTAGCAGGAAACCTTCATCTGCAGTGAGGTATTCGTCTCATTGGCCTGAAGGACAGCAGTTCGTGTCTACTCACTGAAGATGCATCATTTGTTGAGGTCGTGCTATTCAACAGGGTACCTGAACTTTGATTGCCTCTCAGACAAAGTTAATCAACTTGCCAACTTTTCCCCAGTAATTTCAGGAGCAGAAATCTTGGCAATTTCTTCACCCACAAGACTAATGGTTGCAACTTAAATGATCTACAATCAATTGCACTCTTTGTCCTCATTGAAATCTTAGACCAATGTCCCACATTACTTCACATCTCTTCCTTGGCTCTTCTTACTCTCCATTGCGGTTTCCTACCTCAGGACCAATCCAGGCTGCTGGTACCAACACGTGCCTGGTTAAATTCCCTCTGCCATTCCTTGAGCCAGTTTTCTCAGTTGTTCTGAATCCTGTTGTGAACTTGGACAATCTTCTTCACTGTCCACGACACTGCTGATACTGTATAGGTGTCATCTGCAAACGTACTAATCATGGCACTTGCATTGTTATCCAAAACATTAACAAACAACAGGGACCTGAGCTGATTCCTGAAAAACACCACTAGTAGCAACCCTCTAGCTCCATGCATCAAGACAAATTAATATCCAGTTAGCTAAATGACACTGGATCCCAATCTCTAATTAAATTGCATTAGTTTCAAGATGATTATGAGAAGGTTAGGGCTGGTCCTCGAGTTCAGATTCTAAATTGAAGATGATATCATAAAGGATCTGGTAAGAGTTGATTAGGACAGGTTGTTTTCTGGCAAAGGTTGTGTGGTAAGTGTTCATTCTTCAACAGTAAAAGTTTGAGAGAAGACTATGTTCCTGACAGAACATACAGCTGGGCAGGAGTTATTGGTGCTGGGCTGATGGTGATCTTAAGATCACCACAGATTCTGACAGAGCCATTCTTCTTGCTACTCGGACCATTAGCATTGCCGACGGGCTCCACTCAACCTTGGAAAGAATTACTTTATCCTCCATGCGATCCAGTTCACTGGCTACTTTATCACAAATGGGATAAGGAACCAGAAGTGCTTCGTAAATTTAGGTGTGGCTTTTTCATTTAGCACTATTTTACCCTTAATATATTTGTGTTTTCCAATGCCATCTGTGAACACTGCTGTGGCATCATCCAGTACCTTCTTTAACATGCTTTCAGTTGATTTGTTCCAGAGGATGTGGCTTGCAAAAGGAGGATGGATTTCCAACAAATTGTAATTGTCTCAGCCACTCATGGGCCCACAATGTTGGCCCTCCTGTTTTTACCATGTTCTGTACAAGCCCAGTGTGGTTTGTTGGTTGTATTTCACTGTTATGAGTGTCATTCCCACAGGAGTTATCTTTTCTCCAATATAGGATCTTAATTGGATATCTGCAGGTAAGTGACTCAGAATGGAAAGAGGAAGAAGAGGAATGCGATTGTGATAGAGGAATTTTTAGTTAGATAAATACATAGATACATTATTGATCCCTAAGAAACTACAGTGTCACAGGAGCATTACAAGTGCACAGAAATACAAATATCGGAAGAGCAGTAAGAATAAAAAAATGTTATCACAAACAATCTAACAAGAGGGGGATCATCACTTCCCCCGGGTATAGGTTAGCTTATTATAGAGCCTAGTGGCTGAGGGTAAGAATTACCTCATATAGCACTCTTAGGTTGTTAATAGGTAATAGATAATAGACAATAGGTGCAGAAGTAGACCATTCGGCCCCTCGAGTCTGCACCGCCATTCTGAGATCATGGCTGATCATTCACTATCAATACCCAGTCCCTGCCTTGTCCCCATATCCCGTGATTCCCCTATCCATCAGATATCTATCTAGCTCCTTCTTGAAAGCATCCAGAGAATTGGCCTCCACCGTCTTCCGAGGCAGTGCATTCCACACCTCCACAACTCTCTGGGAGAAGAAGCTCTTCCTCAACTCTGTTTTAAATAACTGACCTCTTATTCTCAATCCATGCCCTCTGGTACTGGACTCTCCCAACATCTGGAACATATTTCCCGCCTCAATCCTATCAAATCCTTTAATTATCTTAAACGTTTCAATCCGTTGCCCTCTCAATCTCCTCAATTCCAACGTGTACAAGCCCAATCTCTCCAATCTCTCTGCGTAAGACAGCCCTGCCATCACAGGAATCAACCTAGTGAATCTACGCTGCACTTCCTCAATTGCCAGAATGTCCTTCCTTAAACCTGGAGACCAAAACTGTACACAATATTCCAGGTGTGGTCTCACCAGGGCCCTGTACAAATGCAAAAGGACATCCTTGCTCTTGTACTCAATTCCCCTTGTAATAAAGGCCAACATTCCATTTGCCCTCTTCACTGCCTGTTGCACTTGCTCATTCACCTTCATTGACTGATGAACTAGGACTCCTAGGTCTCTTTGCATTTCTCCCTTAACTAACTCTGCACCATTCAGACAATACTCTGCCCTCTTGTTCCTGCTTCCAAAGTGGATAACTTCACATTTATTCACATTGAATGACATCTGCCAAGTATCTGCCCACTCACCCAGTCTATCCAAGTCTCCCTGTATTCTCCTAACGTCCTCTTCGCATGTCACACTGCCACCAGTTTAGTATCGTCAGCAAACTTGCTGATATAGTTTTCAATGCCCTCATCTAAATCGTTGAAATAAATCGTAAAGAGCTGTGGTCCCAATACAGAGCCCTGTGGTACCCCACTAGTCACCTCCAACCAGTCCGAGAAACACCCATTCACTGCTACCCTTTGCTTTCTATCTGCCAACCAGTTTTTTATCCATGTTGAAACCCTGCCCCCAATGCCATGAGCTCTGATTTTACTCACCAATTTCCTATGTGGCACTTTATCAAATGCCTTCTGAAAATCTAGGTACACAACATCCACTGGCTTACCCTCGTCTAACATCCTTGTTACACCCTCAAAAAACTCCAACAGATTAGTCAAGCATGATGTCGCCACAGGTTTACAGTCGGGGTCAGGTTGGCGAACCGCAGCGGGTTACCATGTAAATCCATGTTGTGAGAAACTATGCCCCAGTACAGAGACTTCTAGAGCCAGAGGACATGGTTTAAAGTGAGCTGGAAGAGATTTCAGAATCAGAATCAGGTGCAGTATCTCCAGCGTATGACATGAAATTTGTTAACGCAGCAGCAGCAGTACAATGCAATACATATAACCATATAACAACTACAGCACGGAAACAGGCCATCTCGGCCCTTCTAGTCCGTGCTAAATGCTTACTCTCACTTAGTCTGACTGGTGCACACTCAGCCCATAACACTCCATTCCTTTCCTGTCTATATATCTATCCAATTTTACTTTAAATGATAATACCAAACCTGCCTCTACCACTTCTACTGGAAGCTCGTTCCACACAGCTACCACTCTCTGAATAAAGAAATTTCCCCTCGTGTTACCCTTAAAATTTTGCCCCCTAACTCTCAAACCATGTCCTCTTGTTTGAATCTCCCCTACTCTCAATGGAAAAATTCTATCCACGTCAACTCTATCTATACCCCTCATAATTTTAAATACCTCTATCAAGTCCCCCCTCAACCTTCTACACTCCAAAGAATAAAGAGCTAACTTGTTCAATCTTTCTCTGTAAGTTAGGTGCTGAAACCCAGGTAACATTCCAGTAAATCTTCTCTGTACTCTATTTTGTAGACATCGTTCCTATAATTCGGTAACCAGAACTGTACACAATACTCCAAATTCAGCCTTACCAATGCCTTGTACAATTTTAACATTACATCCCAACTCCTATACTCAATGCTCTGATTTATAAAGGCCAGCATATCAAAAACTTTCTTCACCACCCCATCCACATGAGATTCCACCTTCAGGGAACTATGCAGTATTATTCCTAGATCACTCTTTTCTACTGCATTCTTCAATGCCCTACCATTTACCATGTATGTCCTATTTGGTTTATTCCTACCAAAATGTAGCACCTCACACTTATCAGCATTAAACTCCATCTGCCATCTTTCAGCCAACTCTTCTATCTGGCATAAATCTATCTGCAAGCTTTGAAAACCCACTTCATTATCCACAACGCTACCTCCCTTAGTATCATCTGCATACTTACTAATCCAATTTACCACCCCATCATCCAGATCATTAATGTATATGACAAACAACATTGGACCCAGTACAGATCCCTGAGGCACACCACTAGTCACCAGCCTCCAACCTGACAAACAGTTATCCACCACTACTCTCTGGCATTTCCCATCCAGCCACAGTTGAATCCATTTTACTACTTCAATATTAATACCTAACAATTGAACCTTCCTAGCTAACCTTCCATTTTTTCAATACATGATAATGTATAGAATAAAACAAATAGAAATGAATAAATATATCAGTAAATTATTATAGTAAGTTAATGTATATTAAATAGGTAAATTTAAAATAGTGTGAAAGCAAATAATTCAGAGCAGATCTGAGGATATTTTTCATCCAAGTTGTGTTTCCAATCTGGCATGCACTTTCTGCGATGGTGAGTGTGGCAGCTACTCTCTCACAGCACTTGGAAACATTGGAGAAGCACTTGAATCACAATGGCATGATGGATGGCTACAGGCCAAGTGTAGGTGAAGGGAATAAGATCAATTGTACTTGACAGTTGGCACGGATATGGTGGCTAATGTTTTTTGTCTTGTACAGTCTGTTGACTTTAAAGTGAACTTGAAGGTTAGTTCATGGAGGGGAAAAATGTGGGAAAGATCAACAACATTTGTTGGTATTGGAAGAATCTGTGATACGTGACAGCAGCTCAACCTTAGAACTTAGTGTAGATTTGGTATGTCATTTAAGACTTTGACAAACATTTATAGACGTATAGAGGAGAGTATTCTGAATGGCCTCATCATGGTTTGGTATGTAAACAACAATCCCAGGAATGAAAAGTCTGCAAAAAGTGGTGGATACACCCCAGTCCTTCACAGGCAAAGCTTTTGTGAGAATTGAGCACATATACAAGAAATGCTGCCACAGAAATCTGCATCTATAATCAAGGACACCACCACACCCCACCACCACCCGACTAGCCAGGTCATGCTCTCTTCTTGCTTCTACTATTGGACAAGAGATACAGGAGCCTTAGGCACCACACCGGCACATTCCAGACAGTTATTACCCTGCAACCCTCAAGCTCCTGAACTAGCATTGATAATGTAACTCAACTCAATTGGGAACTCATTCCACAGCCTACAGACCTTAAAAGTGTGTGTGTACAAGTGTGACTCTACAATTCATGTCCTCAGAATTTTTGAACAATTTCTCTTCTTTTGCAACGGTTTTGTTCGTCAGCCTTTATTTATGTAGAATTTGTCCTAAATTCTATTGTGTTTTTATTTACTGTAAATGCCTACAAGAAAATGAATCTCAGGGAGGTATATTTTGAGAATAAATTTTCTTTAATGCTGACAATGAATATATTTGCTGTTGATTCTAAAGGTGACAGTCTTATAGCCAGTATAGAACAACGATTAGGTTACAGGATGTTATCTGTGGATTGGTCAGGTAGACATAACAGTGGAAGTGGAATTCAGTCCCGAGAAAGTGTAGTAATGTATTTACAGGGAGAAAACAAGTCAAGGGTAAGCATGGAGAATGGCAGGATAGTAGGCAGAGGGAACACGGATGTCCAAGACATCTGGAGACCAGGCTCTGCAGAGGGTCGAAAACCAAGGGGATGGACACAAGTAGTTGTTCACAGGATTCATGGGTGATATGGAGAATTAACTTCAGCCCATCTGCTCTGTATCTTTCTGGTTTTCTGTCTGGTCCCATCTACCTGCACCTAAACCACAGACTTCCATGTCAATCTCATCTACATACTAATCTAAACATCTCTGAAATGTTGCAATATAATCCACATCTGCCACTTCAGCTGACAGCTCATTTCACACACGTACCACCCCAATCAAAGTTTTGGGCCCATTATGTAGAAAAGATGTGCTGATTTGGAGAGGGTTCAAAGAAGGTTCACAAAAATGATTCTGGGATTTAAATGCTTGTCATGGGAATGTGTGAGACAAGCTAGAAAGGGAGTGGTTGTTTGGATTCTGATGAATACAAAATGATCTATTCAGGTGATGATAAACAGGAATGAGGTGTGGAATAACACCAAATGCTAAAGGAAGCAAAATCCTGATGGGATACTGGGCATTATGGGACAGACTACTTCTGGTGAAAGCCTGAGGGCAACATATGAGCACTTCAATAATGGTAGTTTCAATAATTATGGTCCAACATCTGATAATAGTGGAGAAGATAAAGTAAGTTTTTATGATATCTTTCAAGATCCAAAGGAGCACTGAAAATCAAATGACAATGCAAATGGAATATAAAGTTGTTCCTTGATCTTTGATCCTCAATAACGAATGTTTCTTAAAACTGTATGCCTTGCCTTTCCTTTTCACAGGAACATACAGTTTAAGTGCACTCAATATTTCACTTTTCAAGGACCTCACTTGGCAAGTATCGCTTTGCTGGAAAACAATCAATCCCAATCTAGACCTGCCAGATCCATCAAAATTGGCCTTCCTTCAGTTTAGAAAATCATCCGAGGACCAGTCCTATTCTTCTGCATAATATCTTGACACTATTGAAATCATGATCACTCAATCCAAAGTGCTTCCCTACACTCACTTCTGTCAACTCTACTGACTCTTTCCCGAAGAGGAGATCCAGTATCTCACTCTATCTACTTGGGGCATCTACATAATGATTAAATGCTAGCATCTGCAGCATTTTCATTTTTGAAGAAATTTTGTGTGTCATTTAAATTAACAATTCAGGAGGCACAACAACAACTTTTCTATTTCTCTCCCCTTTCCAGGACTGCCTCACATTCCACTGTGCCATTGCAGGCATTGTGCATATCCTCCCTCATGCCTTCATCCTGACTGTCACGGGTACAAGCACACTGCACCCAGTGCATTGGACCAGTGCCTGTAAAATCCTCTTCTCTGTATCCCCTGGGTTCCTGACAGAATATCCTGATCTGAAGGAGAGTCTCTGGCTCATCTTATATCACAATAGCTCAAAGATGAATATTCCAAACAGAAAACATTTCCTACCACACTCTGACCATACCCAATGCTCAAAAATTCTCATCTCTCTTAGGCCAAACACAAGGCCTGTACAATCATTATCACAGCAATATGTTTCTAAACTTCCTGGAATCAATAGCCACATCACTTTCAAACAGTGCAGTCACCACCAGAACCAACAGCAGCAAGTCGATTCTCTCCTCAGACCTGAATAGAAGAAAGCTAAGCATCATTAACGTCATTAACTGACAAAGGGCGTCGGCCCGAAACGTTGACAGTGCTTCTCCTTATAGATGCTGCCTGGCCTGCTTTGTTCAACCAGCATTTAGCGTGTGTGTTGATCATTAATGTCAAGATTTGCCATGAAGGTCGGGCTATTCTGCTGCAACTCCCACCCTTCTCTCTCTCCCTCCCAGCTGTCTGTGTCAATGAGGTTTCTAGTGCCTTGCATCCCTATATATGTATAGATCTTAAATCTTGGAGGCTTCAGAAACCATTGAATTATAACCCAAATGAATTGCTCAATCATTGTAGAAGTTTCTTGCCAACAAATCATTGACTGACAGAAGACGAAGACAAGATTATTAGATTTGATTTGAACAAGGTGACCAGGAAACCACAGAAACAACTTGTGAACTGCAAGTTTGACTGTAGAATGTTGCTCTGTAAATGAACACTGAAAAATGGAGACAACACACTCAAAATGCTGGTGGAACACAGCAGGCCAGGCAGCATCTATAGAAAGAAGCACTATTAACATTTCGGGCCAAGACCCTTCCTTTTCTCCGTTTGCAATGGACCTGTCCGTTATTTCATCCTCCGTCGGATCCATGCATGCAATCGCCGTTTCTTTGACTTTATCACTTCCTGCAAGGATCGCAAGATCTTCCATCTGCAGACCCCAGAGCATGGACTTCGTATCATGGCCCCGGGCCCAGCCATCGGCTGCCCCAGCAACCCAGGGCATATTCAAACACCGGACTCCAGCACCATCACCGCACGTTCCAATGGCCATGGATTCGCCCCAGCTGTCGATCTCGGCTGCCCCAGCGACACAGGAGTTTTTGAAAATCCAGACTCCAGCACCATCAACGCGGGTTCCAACGACCATGGACAGATTCAAAGTGATTACACAACCACCAACTGCGACTCCAGCCTTGAACTCCAGGCCGGGTCTTCACATGCTGCGATTGTGACTCCCGTCTCCCCTTCCCCCACCACCACTCTGCAGTCCCCTCTCCCTCAGATCCCATCGTCAACTCCTGGGCCCTCAGAGGCTCCATCTTCCTCTCAGCCCAATCCTTCCCTCTCCACTGACACTACCAGCCTCCCTCCCCCCCTCTGATGCCATCTCTCATCCGTGCCAGGTCTTTACCATTCCCTCCGACCTTCAACTCTCTGAAGCAGAGCGCTCTCTCCTCAGTAAGGGCCTCAGCTTTGTCCCCTTTCACCCATACCTCAGCGAGTTCCGCATACGCCATGACACTAAACTCTTTTTCTGCCGGCTCCATCTCCAAGTTTAAAAGGAAGGGTCTCGGCCTGAAACATCGACAGTGCTTCTTCCTATAGATGCTGCCTGGCCTGCTGTTCCACCAGCATTTTGTGTGTGTTTTTTGAATTTCCAGCATCTGCAGATTTTTTCATGTTTGCACTGAAAAATGGAGGCTGCAGTAAGGATTTATAATCCTGTGGTGTGTTTCTGATATTAGAACTCAATGAATTTTAACAACATGAGATATATATTTGCTTAGAAAGGATAATGGTGCCTAACGCTGACTCCTTTGCTTTCATCTTCAGAAACAGCTCTATTTCTAACTTTAATATCTTTATTAATCCATTTCAGGGTTCTTTTGAAGACCCTGACCTAGAGTTACACGCAGGCTTTGATTCTTTGCGGGAATGGGTCCAGTTCTCAGGGTTCCACGGCTGACCGTTATTTGACACGCCAAGGGTTTGGCTTGAGAGGCTCAATCATGTTCAGAGGCCTCTGGAGGCATGTGGATCGAGGGGCTGTGTCACAGCAGGTCGAGGATCATTGGGAAGGGCGGACCAAGGGTCAGCAGGGAGGCCGGAAAATATGTCACTGTGGACCCGAAGACCCAAGGTCTTTGCGATCTTCGGACACAGAGCTGACAAAAAACAATGAAAAAGACTTTTAACATTGTAAACCAGTGGGTTGTTGTTATATCTCCCTCTCACTGTGAAAACAGGGGACACATCCCTCTCCCTTGCCAAGGAGAGAGAGAACCTGTGGTTTGTTGAATGTTGGATGAAATGCAAAGCCTTTTGGGTGACTTTGGTCTCTGTCTTTGCTTAGCACACGCTTCTCAGTGATGAAACCGATGTACATTTTGTTTTGCTGGTGAGGGGAGTGGGGATCATTGGTCGCTGCCACTTACGCACGGGGGGGAGCTGGGGGAGGACTTTGAGGTTCTCATGTTCAACTGTCGTTCATTCTTTAGAACACTTCTCTGTTATCATGGATGTGGTGAAGAAAAAGCACTTCAGAATGTATATTGCATACATTTCTCTGACAGTAAATTCGACCTTTGAACTTTTGAACCTTTGAATTAGGTCATTTGCCCCATCAAGTGTGCTTTATTTCATCATGGATGATCCATTTTCCTTCTCAGCCCCAATCTCCTGTCTTCTTCCTGTATCGCTCTATACCCCGACTAATCAAGAATCTATCAACCTCTGCCTTAAGCATACCCAATGACTTGGCCTCATGAAAAATTAGGAACATGAACAGTTAAGATGTAATATTCAATTGAATACTTCAAAAATTGCAGAGTATTTACACAGATCATCTCACTCATTCATATACTTGCTCTGGTCTGTTTCCCTCCATTTCCCATTTTGGAGGGAAGCCTGGTCTCTGACTCTGGAAAGTTTGTAATCCATTTGTAAATATCGTTCATTTGTGGATCATGGTGTCTGGAGGGAATTTCTGCTCAGAAGGAACACAGAGGTAGGCGGAGCTAATTAACTGTTTGATGCTGGATGCTTTTCCAGGGACATCTCAGGGAGATTCCTGCACTAACCTGATGTGGGAACAAGACTGTCAGTCTCCAGTGAAGTTGAACTGATGGGCCAAATGGCCCTTTCTCTCTCTGGGTCTTTTTCTGTCACTACTTTCTTACAAGTAGGGCAAGTGGTCTCTTGAACCCATTGTACTTTCAGCTACATTCAGAATGCCTGGTAGAATCATAGAATGATGTAGTGATACTGCATAGATGGAAGCCATTTGCCTCATGATATCTGTAACTACCCTTTCTTTTGCCAAATCCATTTAGTTCAGTTCTCCTGCTCTTCCCCTGTACCACTGGGAATTATTCTTTCCCTCATTTTACCAAATCCTTTGATTGTTTTTATTGCCTCTGCTCCACCAGCCTTTCAATCAGTGGATTTCAGATCATGACAACGTCCTGAGCAGCATTGATTCCTCCTCTCACCTCTCATCCACCTGCCAATTCTCTAAGATCTGTCCCATTGTGTTAGTGGTCCAGCTGCCTGGCCAAGAGCCCCAGAAACTAGAAAATATGGATCGATGGCATACCGGAGAGCTGGGAGACCCTCATGGAGCAGTACAGCTCAGGAACAATGTTCGACTCCCATCTGCCTCCATGTTGTCCATATCCCTTCATTCTCTGCACATTCAGTCTCCATTTAACAGCCTCAACACTTCCATTGTATTTGGTTCCAGTGACCACCCTGGCAGTTCATTCTGGGCATCCAGTATTCACTACATAACAAAAATTACCCTGCACATCGCCTTGGAACTTTACCCCTCTCACCTCGAATGTTTATTTACCCTATGGTGTTAGGCATTTTGTCCCTGGGAAAAAGCTACTGGGTGACTACTGTACAGCACAGCAACGTAGCTGTTAGTGTGACATATTACAGTAACCGTGGCCAGGTTCAACTCTGCTGCTGTATGACCAGAAGGGCCTGTTATCATGCTGTATCTCTAAGTAAAATAAAAGATATATATAAATACTCTGTTTCTACCATTTATAATCTTACTAGCACCCCCTCCTCCTCGTTGCCTCTGCTGCTCCAGAGAAAACAAGACTATTGTGTCCAGCCTCTCCTAATAGCAGACGCTCTTTACCTATAACATACAAAGCTTTAAACTCAGCAAACTTCACCACTTCTTCAAAAACAGAAAATCAGTTTACCCCTTTTGAAGGGGTGCCCCACTGAATCCCCAAAAGTTTCATTCGAAATATGATTTGAATGGCTCAATAGGAGCATGTGGAAAGGCTTAAAGGAAAGTGAATGGTTGGTTGAAAAGGTTTAATTCAACTTCAGCATATATCAAATTGTTGAGGGAAGGAGACTTGCAGAACATTTTCAAGATTCATTACTCATCACACGTATCTCAAAACATACAGTGAAATCTTTCATTTATCATAATAAGCAACACACCCGAGGACATGCTTCATGCAACCCACCAAGTGTCATCACACATTCTGGTGCCAACATATCATGTGCACAATGATCAGTGAAACAACACAATATAACACAACAACAGAAGAAATCTCATTTCTCCCTGCTGGCCATCCACCCTCCCACGCACATACACTATCCTCCAACACTAGGACAGGCTGTCTCCAGTCTCCAGCCTCTAGCAGACTCAGATTCACAAACGTTGGGCCATCCACTTCCCCAGTGCACTCACAGAGATTCACAGACATAGAGCTCCAGCCGTTGGGCTTTGATTTTCAGACCTCCAATTGACCTTTGGCCCTTGATCTGCTGCATCAACCCCAGGAACTGCTGATCACCAAACATAGGGTCTTGAACTCTGAATACCCCAATGATGGGACCCAGGACACAAGGACTCAAACACTTTTTTCATCGATTTGTTTACCCGGAGGGGTGGGGGTGCTCATCAACCTCATTGTTCCTCCCTGCATGGAACCCCAGACTCGGCAACCTGCCGACAACTTGCAGATTCTGGGTGGGTGAGAAGTGACCACCAGTCCTCGTTCACACTGATCTGCCAGACCAACATCAGACATCTGACTATGGGTGTTCTTCATCAACGTTGCTGGCCTTTGATCGTAGAACAGAGTGTAGATTCCAGTCTGACCTCGAATTTCCCTTCATCCTTGTCCCTAAATGCTATGGTGATCCCTAACTCCCCCCTCTGCCCCCAAACCATTTCTACAATCTAAAATAGAAACAACTACAACAACTTTTAAAAAATGTAACTCACTTCATTCTGAAGGCATGTTCACTGTGTTTTTCCCTTTTGAATTTCTGGTGTGATAATATTGATGTTGTGACATGAGATTTTTGATAAAGCAGGTTTTTACCATAAAAACTATTGTTGAAAGTTGGTGTTGTTGCAAAGTTTTGAGATGTCACTGTATCTTTATAGGTACTTTCTGAGAGCACTCAGTAAAGGGAGAAGATCCTTGGTCAAGGTTTGATGTGGGGGTAACCAGATGGTTAACTAAGATGTTCAGTGCTCACTGCAGATTGACAGTATCATTGGTTGAGGTTACCCCATCAGGTAATAATCCAAGTCCATACATTTTGACTATCCAGGACCCTCTGAGACAGAACATTGCAAAGATTCCCAACAAGTCCCCTTTTCTAAATCCCAAAATGTAAACACCATGCTAGTTCTGGACTCTTCAGACTGAGAAAATAGGGTCCTATTGTCTTTCCTTGCTCCCTCTCTGAATCCTGGAACACACAGAGAGATCACTTGCAGTTTATTCTTTCTAAATTGCAGTAAAGTTAGTGTAATTTTTCTCAACCGCTTTTTGATAAACACTTTTGTCATTCCAAAAATCTATGTAGTGAATCAATTCTGCACTGACTCCAAGGCAAGTATTTCCTGTCTTTTTTTATAGAGATCAAAAACAATTCAACGAGACATCCTTGTTTTTGTTCTCCAAGCTCTTACACTAACACTCAGTGTGTTAATTGACTTTATAATTGTGCAATACACCTGTAGATTAAGTTTCTTCATTATGTGAACTAGCATACCAGGACACATCCCCACATCAATGAGTCTCACCCTGTAAAATGTTTTGCTTGCTAATTCTTCCTTCAAAAAGCACAACTTCCCATTTCCTGCTATACCTTCGGGTGAAAAAATTTTCATGAGAGGGAGAGAGCCCGTGGTATGTCGAATCACTGGGTGATTGAAAAGTCTTTGATGTACTGTCAGGCTGTGATTTTATTGAGGCTTTGCTGCACACTGGAGTGCCCGATCGGGGGGCACCAATGTTTCTTTTGCTGGTAGGGGAGGTAGAATTGGTTCTTTGTGTGGGTGGGAAGCTGGGGGTGACCTTGGGGTTTTAACATTTAACTGTCATTCATTCTTCGTGGCACTCCTCGATTATGTGGATGTTTGTGAAGAAAAAGAATTTTAGGATGTATATTGCATGCATTTCTCTGACATTAAATGTACCTTTGAAATATTTAAAAGCAACAATACTAAACACCACTAGACTCATTCGAAAGTTTCTGGCACTTCACAAATGAGTGACCCCATAACATCCCTCAGATCTTCTACATTGAGCTGAGAAAAAAAATAAAATATCATAAGATATCATAAGATAAGAGTCCTGTTAGGGAATGCGAGAGGTCAGCTGACAGATGTATGTGTTGGGGAGCACTTCGGGTCCAGTGATGACAATAGCATTAGCTTCAATTCTTCAATATAATTATGGAGAAGGACAGGACAGGACAGGACCTAGAATTGAGTTTTTTGATTGGAGAAAGGCTAACTTTGAGGAGATGCGAAGGATTTTAGAGAGAGTGGATTAGGTCAAGTTGTTTTATGGGAAGGATGGAATAGAGAAATGGAGGTCATTTAAGGGTGAAATTATGAGGGTACAGAACCTTTATGTTCCTGTTAGGTTGAAAGGAAAGGTTAAAGGTTTGAAAGCACCATGGTTTTCAAGGGATATTAGAAATTTGGTTTGGGAAAAGAGGGATGTCTACAATAGATATAGGCAGCATGGAGTAAAGGAATTGCTCGAGGAATATAAAGAATGTAAAAGGAATCTTAAGAAAGAGATTAGAAAAGCTAAAAGAAGATATGAGGTTGGTTTGGCAAATAAGGTGAAAGTAAATCTGAAAGGCTTCTACAGTTATATTAAAAGCAAGAGGATAGTGAGGGATAAAATTGGCCCCTTAGAGAATCAGAGTGGTCAGCTATGTGTGGAGCCGAAGGAGATGGGAGAGATTTTGAATGATTTCTTCTCTTCGGTATTCACTCAGGAGAAGGATATTGAATTGTGTGAGTGTGGGAAACAAGTAAGGAAGTTATGGAACCTATGACAATTAAAGAGGTGGAGGTACTGGCGCTTTTAAGAAATTTAAAAGTGGATAAATCTCCAGGTCCTGACAGGATATTCCCCAGGACCTTGAGGGAAGTTTGTGTAGAAATAGCAAGAGCTCTGACGGAGATCTTTAAGATGTCATTAGAAACGGGGATTGTGCCGGAGGATTGGCACATTGCTCATGTGGTTCCATTGTTTAAAAAGGGTTCTAGAAGGAAGCCTTGCAATTATAGACCTGCCAGTTTGACATCAGTGGTGGGTAAATTAATGGAAAGTATTCTTAGAGATAGTGTTAATAATTATCTGGATAGACAGGATCTGATTAGGAGTAGCCAGCATGGATTTGTGCGTGGAAGGTCATGTTTGACAAACCTTATTGAATTTTTTGAAGAAGTTACGAGGAATGTTGATGAGGGTGAGGCAGTGGATGTAGTCTATATGGACTTCAGCAAAGCCTTTGACAAAGTTCCACATGGAAGGTTGGTTAAGAAGGTTCAGTCATTAGGTATTAATGCTGGAGTAATAAAATGGATTCAACAGTGGCTAGATGGGAGATGCCAGAGAGTAGTGGTGGATAATTGTTTATCGGGATGGAGGCCGGTGACTAGGGATCTGTTTTGGGCCCAATGTTGTTTGTAATATACATAAATGATCTGGATGATGGGGTGGTAAATTGGATTAGTAAGTATGCCTTGATACTAAGGTAGGAGGTGTTGTGGATAATGAGGTGGATTTTCAAAGCTTGCAGGCAGATTTATGCCGGTTAGAAGAATGGGCTGAACGTTGGCAGATGGAGTTTAATGCTGAGAAGTGTGAGGTTCTACATTTTGGCAGGAATAATCCAAATAGAACATACAGGGTAAATGGTAGGGCATTGAGGAATGCAGAGGAACAGAGAGATCTAGGAATAACAGTGCATAGTTCCCTGAAGGTGGAGTCTCATGTAGATAGGGTGGTGAAGAAGGCTTTTGGAATGCTGGCCTTTATAAATCAAAGCATTGAGTTCAGAAGTTGGGATGTAATGTTAAAATTGTACAAGGCATTGGTAAGACCAAATTTGGAATATTGTGTGCAGTTCTGGTCACCGAATTATAGGAAAGATATCAATAAATTAGAGAGAGTGCAGAGACAATTTACTAGGATGTTACCTGGGTTTCAGCACTTAAGTCACAGAGAAAGGTTGAACAAGTTAGGTCTCTATTCATTGGTGCGTAGAAGGTTGAGGGAGAATTTGATCGAGGTATTTAAAATTTTGAGAGGGATAGATAGAGTTGGCATGAATAGGCTGTTTCCATCGACAGTAGGGGAGAGTCAAACGAGAGGACATGATTTGAGGGTTAGTGGGCAGAAGTTTAAGGGAAACACGAGGGGGTGTTTCTTTACTCAGAGGCTGATAGCTGTGTGGAATGAGCTTCCTGTAGAAGTAGTAGAGGACAGTTCAGTTGTGTCACTTAAGGTAAAATTGTATAGATATATGTGCAGGAAAGGAGTGGAGGGTTATGGGCTGAGTGCGGGTAGGTTGGACTAGGTGAGATTAAGGGTTCGGCACGGACTAGGAGGGCCAAGATGGCCTGTTTCCATGCTGTGATTGTTATATGGTTATCTGGTTATATGAAGATATATAATAATAAGTAAGCTATAAATATCAAAAACATGAGATGAAGAGTCCTTAATGTGTCCATATGTTATGGGACCATTGCACTGATGGGGTGAATGGTGATGAGTGAAGTTATCCCCTCTGATTCAACATCCTGATGGTTGAGAGCTGTTCCTGAATCTGATGGTTTAGATCCCGAGGCTCTTGCTTCTTCTTCCTGATGGCAGCATGGCCTGAATGGTGGGGGTGTGTTGCAATGAATGGTGTTTTCTTGCGACAGCGATCTATGTAGATGCGGCCAAAGGTGGGGGAGGGCTTTACTGTGAAGGAGCAGACCATGAACAACTTGGATTTGTGAAGAGAAATCGACGTCTGAGCATCAGTCATGTTTTTGAGGATGCCACCAGCAATGAAGCACAATGGAAATGTTGCTTTCAGTGTGTCCGCACTTAGATCACTAAACTGAAAATTCATAACTACACAAAACACTCAACATATCAGATGGCATTAGGATTTGGACAAGAAAGTTCAGGCAACAGATCAACGCCTTTCATCAGCATTTGGAAAACAAATGTATCAAAGGTGCAGGGAGGGAGCAGGGTGGGGGAACAAAGAGAATGTCAGTGGGACAGAGATGAGCAGGTCAGTCTGGATGGCACAGATGATGCTGCTGTTGATGCGAGAGAACATGGTGATGCATCATTATGGCAGATCCTCTCGAGAGAAAGTGTACAAAGAAATTAAGGCAACACGGCAATGAGATAAAGAGAACAAACTAAAGGATGAAACATTCAAGCATCCATAATCAGACAAGGCAAGTCACAAGTGAAACACAAGAGGATAGAGATAGAAATGCAGAGATAGGTATAGAGAAGGTGATGGCAATAGAGGAGGAGCTAGAGATGGTGATAGAAGCAAAGGCAACGATGGAGATGCAGAGACAGAGTAGAGGTAGAGATAGATGGAGAGGTAGACATAGAGATGGAGATGGAGAGAGAGAGATTGATTGGGAGGTTCACATAAAAGAAGTAGAGAAGCTCAAAATGTCAGGCAGCATCTATGGAGGAGAAGAAACAATTCACAGCTGGACCGAGACCCTCCATGAGAACCAGAAAGGGAGGCAGGAGAAGCCAGGATAAGAATTTTGTGTAACAAAGTGCAAACTAACAAGTGATAAGTGAAATTAGATGAGGGTGAAAGGGAATGAATAGAGAATCTGGGAGGTGACAGGTAGAAGAGATGAAAGGCTGAAGAAGAAGGAATCTGACAGGAGAGGAGAGTGGACTGTGGGGGAAAGTGAGGGAGGAACAGCACCAGCGGGAGCTGATGAGCAGGTGAGGAGAAGAGAAGGGGTAAGAGGGGAAACTGAATGGGGAAAGGAAATGGGAGAAGGAGCAAGGGAGTGAAATTACCAGAAGTTACAGAAATCAATGTTCAAGCCATCAGGTTCAAGGCCATCAGATGGAATCGGAGGTGCTGCTACTCCTACTTGAGAGTGGCCTCATCATCACAGCAGAGGAGGCAAAGGAACAACAAGATGGAAAGGGAATGGCAGATTGTGTAAACAGGAGCTTCTATGGCCAAAACGAGATGGTGTGTCACCTCCTGGATGAAAGAGTTAGGGATGTCTCACAGTGGTAGTAGGGCATTCGAGAAAGCAAAGCAAAGTCACCAAATAACACTGATGATAAAATATTTACTAAAGGTTACAGCTACCAACTTTTCCACATACTGTTTTCCTGTTCTAGATGCAATTAACTTAATAAATCTTGTCCTTTTCACATCTAATCTGTCTCGGCCTTTCAGCATTTAAAAGGTTTCAATGAGATCATCCTGTTGAATTCCAGTGAGTACAGACCCAGAGCCTTCAAACGTCCTTCGTATGATAACGTTTTCATTCCTGGAATCATCCTTGTGAACCTCCTCTGGACCCTCTCCAGTACAAGCACATCTTTTCGAAGATGACTGGCCAAAAGCTGTTCAGAATATTCAAGGTGAGATCTCTCCTGTGCCATATACAGCCTCAGCATCACGTCCTTGCTTTTGTATCCAAAACCACCTGAAACGAATGCTAACATGGCATTTGCCTTCTTCACCACCGATTCTACCTGCAAGTTAACCTTTAGGATGTTCTGCACAAAGTCTCCCAAGTCACTTTACATCTCGGATTTTTGGATTTTCTCTCCATTTAGAAAATAGTCCGCACATTTATTTCTACTATCAAAGTGCATGACCGTGCATTTTCTAACATTGTATCTCATTTGCCACTTTCTTGCCCATTCTCCTAATCTGTCTAAGTCCTTCTGCATCCTACCTGTTTCCTCAACATTACCTGGACCTCCACCAATCTTTGTGTCATCTGCAAACTTGGTAACAAAGCTATCTAGTCCATCATCTAACTCATTTATATACAGCACAAAAGCAAGTGGTCCCAACACCAACCCCTGCAGAACACAATTAGTCACTGGCAGCCAACCAGAAAAGAGTCCTTTTATTCCCAACCACTGCCTCCTACCAATCAGCTAATGCTCTAACCATGTTAGTAATGTTCCTATGATACCATGAGCTCTTAACTTGGTAAGCAACCTCATGCGTGGCACCTTGTCAAAGGCCTACTAAAAGTCCAAGTATACCAAATCCACAACATTGCCTTTATCTATCTTACTTGTAATCTCCTCAAAGACTTCCAACGGGTTTATCAGGCGATATTTTCCCTGAAGGAAACCATGCTGACTTTGTACGATCTTGTCCCTTGTCACCAAGTACTCCATCACCTCATCCTTAACAATTGACTCTAACATCTTCCCAACCACTGACGTCAGGCAAATGGTCTATAATTTCCTGTCTGCTGCCTTACTCCTTTCTTAAAGAGTGGAGTAACATTTTGAGTTTTCCTGACCTCTGGCACAATGCCTGAATCCAGTCATATTTGAAAGATTATTTCTAATGCCACCACGATCTCACATTACCTCTTTCAGCACCCTAGGGGGCAGTTCCTCTGATCTGGGTGACTTACATACCTTTAGGTCCTTCAGCTTTTTGAGCACCTTCCCTCTGGTAACAGTAACACTTCTCTCCCTTCAAGCACTACAACAACATGCATACTGCTAGTGTCTTCTACAGAGAAGCCTGATGTAAAATACTCATTTGTTCACTTAGTTCATCAGCCATCTCCTTGTCTCCTGTTATTATTTCTCCTGCCTCACTCTCTAGCAGTCCCATATCCTCCATCATTTCTCTTTTATTTTTAATATACATGAAAAAACTTTTACTATGCACTTTGATATAAGTTGCTAGCTTGCTTTCGTATTTCATCTTTTCCCTTCTAATTATTTTTTAGTTGCTCTCTTTAAGTTTTTAAAAGCTTCCCAATCCTCTATCTTCTCTTTAATTTTTTGCTTTGTTGTATGCCCTTTCATTCGCTTTTAAAATAGTTTTGACTTCTCTTGTCATTCATGGTGGGACTATTTTACTATTTGAGTATTTCTTCATTTTTGGAATACACATGTCCTGCACTCCCTCATTTTTCCCAGAAGCACAGACCATTGCTGTTCTGCTGACAGCCCTGCCAATTTACAACTTACTTTGACCATCTCCTCTCTCATACCACTGTATTTTCCTTTACTCCACTAAAACACTGCTACATCAGACTGTACTTTCTCCTTATCAAATTTCAGGTTGAATACAATGATATTGTGATTGCTGGTTCCTAAGAGTTCTTTTACCTTCAGCTCGCTAATCGCCTCCTGTTAATGACACAACACCCTATCCAGTTTTGCTGGTCCCCTATTAGGCTCAATGACAAACTGCTCTGAAAAACTATCTCTCAGGCATTCAACAAACACTCTTTCTTGAGATCCACTACCATCCTGCATGTCAAAATCTCCCATGACTACCAGAACAATGCCCCCCCTGCCAAGTTCATTCAAACCCTCCCCAACAACTCTAACAAACCTACCTGGGAGAATATTCGTCCCGTTCAGGTTCAGGTGAAATCCATCACTTTTGAACAGGTCATACTTCCCCAGAAGAGATCCCAATTATTCAAGAACCTGAAGCCCTTACTACTGCATCAGCTTCTCAGTCAAATCATCCTGTTTCTGCCCTTCATCTACATATGTCTGAAAGCAAATACTCTCGATATGCACTTAATACTTTCAATATGTAAGTGTGATAGGGGAAGGGAGAGGAGGGAATTACCGGAAGTTAGACAATTCGATGTTCATACCAAGGGGTTGGAGACTACCCAGATGGTATATAAGGTATATGTTGGTTCCCCCTCACCATGCCTAGATTTTCCTTTCACCTGGCCCCCATTTCCTCATTGGTAGATTTTAACATTTATTGTACAGCTCCTGTTAACCCAATTGATATATAGTTGCTGATTTTCCTCTTTTTTTTTGCATGGAATCATGCTGACAGAGAAGATGAAATATTTAATAAAGAAAACATGGAACTTGCTGTGAAAAAATAAACAAACCTTATTACTCTGTGTTGACAGAAGGGGTAAATTACACAGAAGAATCTTTTGCTATTTTGTGCATATTCAGATATCTCAATGGATCTGGAAAACTATATTCGAATACGGTTGATACATTGGGAATGGCACCACTTTGATGTGTGTCTCACCACATACAAATTCATTTCTGAGCAAGGTCTAAAATCATTGAGGAATCAAAAGCCTGAAGTTCAGTTTCTCTACAATCAGATATTGGTTTTTGGTTCCATGATTTTGGGATCTCAAACTTACAGAACAGTTGCAGCAGCTTAGGAGATGTTTGACCTGATCCAGGTACTTCAACTCCACCATGCGCTGCCCACAGCTCTGCACATCCCTTTCTCCCTCGTCACTCTGCAAAGCAATGACATCTCTTTCCATGGCAAACGTCTCCACTGCATTGATTAGTTCTTGCAACACCAGACATATTTCCATTGCTCCACATGCCCCTCACACACCTTCCCTGGCACAGAAAGATAGTTTGTCATTTCTGTTAAAAGATCTTTCACATGAATGATCTACATTAGAACATTCATCACTACAGTAGTGCGAGCAATGTCCTCATGGTATTCTCCCACAAGGGCATTCTTGACCAGTGTTGTGGGTTAAATATCAAGATAAACAATGTCGACAGCGGGAACCTTACAATCAAATGACTGGATCTTGAGAGTTCTCAAAAAAGTACATGTTGAGAGTATTTCCACTCAGACGATTGTAGACCATGGGAACATGGGTTCAGTGTAAGTGCTTTCCCTATCATTCTCACTGCACCACAGACAGAGCAATTGCTTAAACAGGTCCTTCGCATTCATTTTCCAGAATCTGAGGACAAATGTTCAGATTCAGATTCATTTATCTTTCCCATGTAGTTCTAAGCATGCACTGAAATATGTTGTTAGTGTTAAAAAAAGATGCTGTATTAATCATCACACATTCTAACACCAACAAAGTGTGCCCACAATGCTCAGCAGTACCACACAAGCAACAACAACAGAAGACAACAAGCAACAAGACAGCAACAGCAAAATAAACCCCTTTTCACCCACTCACACACCCAGACAGTCTGGTCCATACACATCAGTCCTGCATGCTTAGTCTTTCAGTTTCTTCCCTCCATCTCTCAATCAGTCTGTTCACCAGAATTTACTTCTTTCCATTTGTCCACTTCATCAGTATATTCCTAGTTGAATTAATGTCGTTGTTCGGATCCAGGCAGCTCAAGTTCCATCAGAGAACTACTGACTATATCACTGCTCTAGTGGTTACACCTGGTCAGTGTGATACAAATTCAGTTTTAGCAAATATTTTATTATCAGCTTTGTTTTGTGATCGTGCGTTGCTTATCAGCATGCCTTGATGCTGCTGAAAGATATCCCATATCCTTGCACCTGGGAGGTGACATACCAACTGGGAGACCGGCTTGTGGCTACAGGAACGTCTTTATATACAGAATCTCCCACTCCCATTCCAGCATCTTAGTCCATGACCTCCTCTACTGCAATGATGAGGCAACTCTCAGGTTGGAGGAACAACGCATCCTATTAAGTCCTGGAGCCAACAACTTTGATATCTCTAACATCTGATTATTACTAACCCCTCTTCCTTCTCTAGTTTTCCATTTCCCACTCTAGCACACTTTTAAACCCTTCTCTTCTCTGCACTTGCTCACTAGTTCACTTCAGTGCCACACTTCCTTCCCTCTTTCTCATGGTGCACTATCCTTTCCTATCAGATTAAATCTACTTTAGCCCCTTACCTCTTCCACCTCTCACCTCCTAGCTTCTAACTTCATACCTCTCCCTCTCTGTGTTTTCATGTTCTGATGGTGTCTGATCTTCAAGTATTTTCTGTACTGTGAATCTTCACTTCAGTGATCTAAATACTAACCCAGGGAAACAGTGTGTGACATCCTTAACTGTATGATCAGCCATGGATAATCATTCACAAATCTTTATTCGTTCTCCTTCATCATGCCCAGATTTTTCATCCTGCTGGCACCCATTTCCTCACTGGTAGATTTGAACATTTATTGTACAGCTCCTGTTAGCCCAACTGGTATATACTGTTCCTGATTTTCCTCTCTCTTTTCTGCATGGAATCATGCTGATGAAGAAGATGAAACATTCAATAAAACCAACATGGAACTTGCTGTGAAAAAATAAACAAACCTTATCACTCTGCGTTCACAGAGGGAGGTGAATTGCACAGATAAATGCCCTGCAATTTTGTGAAAGATGAGATATCTCAATGAATCTGAAAGACTGTATTTAAATACGGTTGGTACATTGGGATTAGCACCACTTTGCTGTGTGTCTCACCACATACAAATTCATTTCTGAGCCAGGTCTAAAATCACTGAGGAATCAAGAGCCTAAAGTTCAGTTTCCCTACAATCAGATATTGGTTTTTGGTTCCACGGTTTTGGGATCTTAAACTTACAGAATGGTTGCTGAGCTAAGGAGATGTTCAGTCTGTCAAATCTGTACAAAAACACAGACAGTCTGGATCATCCGCATCACTCCTGAATGTTTCATCTTTCCAGTTTGTTCTCTCCATCTCTCAACTGGTTGACCTGTTGACCTGAATTAACTTCTTTCCATTTGCCTGACTACATTAGTATATCCCTTATCGAATTAATGTAGCTGTTCTGACCCAAGTTCCAACAGAAAATTACTAAGTCAGTTGTCTAGTTTTCACACCTGGTGAATTTGAATCGAACTTCACCTGGTGAATTTGAATACTTTATCATCAATATCATTTTGTCACATTCCATTGTTTTCCAGAATGCCTGTTGCCACTTTGAGTCATCGCTGACTCTTGTGTCTGAGAGGCAACACACCAACCATGCATGCAGTTTGGGGCTGCAGAAATTGCCTGGTACAGAAAGGTCTTCCATTCGCATTCCAACATGTTTGTTCACATCCTGCTCTACTGCGATGATGACGCCACTCTCAGGTATGAACAACAACACCTCAGAGACTGGGAGCCAATAATTTGATGGCATAATCATTAATTTCTCTCCTTTCTGGTCATTTTTAACCGACTCCCATCTCTCTTTTTCCATTTCCCATTCCGACACAGAGTTTTCAACCCTTGTCCTCTCTGCACCTGCCCATTACTTCCCTTCAGTGCCTTTTCTCCCATGGTCCACTATCCTCTCCTATCAGATTCCTTCTTATTCAGCCCTATACCTCTTCCAACTATCATCTCCCAGCTCCTAACTTCATCCCCTCTCCCTTTCTGTACTTTTGATCCTGATGATCTCTGAACTTCTCATATTTTCTGCACTGTGAACTTTCTCTTCAGTGATCTAAATACTGACAAGGTGGAGACAGCATGTGATGTAATTGACTGGATGATCAGACATGGATATCCCTTTACAGGTGAGTCAACACTTCACTTGTGAGTCTGTTGGGGTCATCTATTGCATCCGGTGCTCCCGTTGTGGCCTCCTCTACATCGGTGAGATCCGACACATATTGGGGGATCGCTTCGTTGAGCACCTATGCTCCGTCGCCACAACAGACAGGATCTCCCGGTTGCCACCTACTTCAACTCTGCTTCATATTCCTATTCGGATAAGTCCGTACATGGCCTCCTCTACTGCCATGATGAGGCCAAGCTCAGGTTAGAGGGGCAACACCTCATATATCATCTGGGTAGTCTCCAGCCCCTTGGCATGAACATTGAATTCTCCAGCTTCTGGTAATTCCCTCGCTCTCCTTCCCCTATCACACTTTCACTCTGCCTCCTCTTCTAGCTGCCTATCACTTCTCTCATGATTCCGCCTCCTTCTACAACCCATAGTATACCCTTACATTCCCTTCCCTCACCCCTTGAACTTTCCTCTGATTGGTTTTCCACCTGCACCTTCCCCCTCCCCCCACCTTCTTTATAGGGCCCCTGCCCCCTCCTTCTTCAGTCCTGACGAAGGGTCTCGGCCCGAAACGTTGACTGCTACTTTCAACAAATGCTGCCCGACCTGCTGAGTTCATCCAGCTTGTTTTGTATGTGTTGATTTGACCACAGCATCTGCAGTGTACTGTGAGTTTAGATTTGTGAATGGTTATCAATGGCTGATCATACAGTTAACTTTGTCACACACTGTTTCATTGGGTTAGTCTTTAGATCGCTGAAGTGAAAATTCACAGTATAGAAAATACTTGAAGATCTGACACCATTGGAACATGAAAACAGAGAGGGAGAGGTATGAGTTTCGAAGTTAGGAGGTGAGAGATGGAAGAGGTAAAGGGCAAAAGTAGATTTAATCTGATGGAAATAGTAAAGGACAATGAGAGAAAGGGAAGGGAGAGTGGCACTGAGTGGAAGTAATGGGCAAGTGCTGAGAAGAGAAGGTTTAAAAGAGTGCCAGAATGGGAAATGGAAACCAAGAGAAGGAAGAGGGTTTAGATATGTTCAGATAATAGAGAAATCAGTGTTGTTGGCTCCAGGATTGGATCAGAACAACTACATTAATTGAATAAGGAATATACTAATGAACTAAGGCAAATGAAAAACAAATAAATTTGGGTCAACGGACTGATTGAGAGCTGGAGAGAACAAACTGAAAGATAAGCATTCAGCAGTGATGTAGATGAACCGGACTGTCTGTGTATGTGAGTGGGTGTGTGGGTGGATGCGAAGGAGGGAGAATAAAGACCTTTGATATCTCCCAGATACAGCATCCAAATGTCACAACAAATATATTTGTGTACAACTCATATTCAATGAAAGGTGTACCTGTTGTCTTTCTCTATAATACCTGACATGTTTTACCTGGATTTTGTGAAGTGAGATTCTAGATAATAGTGGAATTCTCTGGCAAAGCTTGTCTGCTTCGAGATGCTTTTGGTGCAGAGTTTAATCTATCTGTGGGGCTTTTGGAAAACCTCTTGGGGCAGTTAATGAAGGAGAGGCAGTTTGATGATGGACAGGTGTCACACAGAGAGCAGGGTGGTGATAACCAGCAAGTCCCCACCCTAAGGGGATGGTTTAGGTTTAGGTTTTTTCTACCAACCGGCTGCACCATTTACTGAAATGCCTCTGTAGAGTAATATTGACATTCTGTACATTCTGTGGGATCACAGCCCTCTCATGAAAAACATTCATCTAAATCCCAATTCTCTCCAAAGGAACTTGTCTTCCAAAATTGTTGACATCACCCTTGTGCTAGAATGAGGAAAAAGACTCTCATTATGCCCCCACAGTTCCTTTCAGAATCCTGGAACTCTCAATATGATCACTGGCATATTTTTCAAGTGCATTTCAACCAATTCAGATTAATCTGTCTTCAGTGGACCTTGCCCTCTCTCCAAAAATCCATCTGATAATCAATATTCCAAGCAAATATTTCCTGTCTTCGGTACACAGACCAAAGCAACGTATGAACTCCAAAGGGACAATAACTGGGTGCTTTTTTATAGACTCCCCCCCCCCCCAATAACAGCGATGTTAAGGAACAGATAGGGAGGCAGATTCCAGAATGATGCAATAATAATAGGATTGTTCTGATGGGAGAATTTAATTTTCCTTTTATTGATTAGCATCTCCTTAGCGCAAGTGGTTCAGATGAGGTGAAGTTTGTTAGCTGTGTTCAGGAAGGTTTCCTGAGGCAATATGTAGATAAGCCTACAAGAGGAGAGGCTGTACTTGATCAAGTATTGGGAAACAAACCTCGTCAAGTGTCAGACCTCTCAGTAGGAGAGCATTTTGGAGGCAATGACCACAACTCTATCTTCTTCACCATAGCGCTGGAGAGAGTTAGGAGCAATCTAGGAAAACATTTAATTTGGGTAGGGGGAAATATGATGCTATTGGGCAGCATAAATTGGGAGCAGATGTTCTCAGGGAAATGCACAGCTGGAATGTGGCAAATGTTCAGGGAACATTTGCATGGAGTTCTGCATAGGCATGTTCCATTGAGGCAGGGAAAGGATGGTAGAGTTAAAGAATCATGGTGTACAAGTTATGTAGAAAATCTTAAGAAGAAAAGAAAAGCTTACGAAAGTTTCAAGAAACTAGGCACTGTCAGAGCTCTAGAAAATTACAAGTTTGCTGAGAAGGAGCTTAAGAACGGAATTAGGAGAGCCAGAAGCAGCCATGAGAAGTGCCTCGTTGAGCAGGATTAAGGAAAACCCCTTCTACAAGTATGTGTAGAGCAAGAGAATGAGCCGAGTGAGAATAGGACAAATCAGGTCTAATAGTGGAAACATGTGCATGGAGCCAGAGGATGTAGCGGAAGTACTTAATGAATACTTTGCTTCAGTATTCACCAGGGAAAAAGACCTTGGCAATTGTGGGGATGACTTACAGGGGACTGAAACACTTGAGCATAAAGACACTAAGAAAAAGGATGCGCAATGAACTTTTGAAAAGCATTAAGTTAGATGGGTCACCGGGACCGGATAAGATATACCCCAGGCTACTGTGGGAAGCGACGGAGGAGATTGCTGAGACTGTTGCAATGATCATTGCTTCTCAAATAGGAACATGAGAAGTACCAGAGAATTAGAGCGTTGCAACTGTTGTTCCTTTGTTCAAGAAAGGGAGTAGAGATAACCCAGGAAATTATAGACAAGAGAGTCTGACTTCAGTGGTGGTTAGGTTTTTGGAGAAGAAGATCATGACAGGCAGGACTTATGAGCATTTGGAGAGACATAATCTGATTAGGGATAGTCAGCATGGCTTTGTCAAGGGCAGGTCATGCCTTACATGCCAGATTGAATTCTTTCAGAATGTAACAAAAGCATTGATGAAGGTAGAGCAGTGGATGTAGTGTATGTGGATTTCAGTAAGGCATTTGATAAGGTTCCCCATGCAAGCCTCCTTCAGAAAGTAATTAGGCATGGGATCCATGGAGACCTTGCTTTGTGGATCCAGAATTGGCTTGCCCACAGAAGCGAAAGGATGCTTGTAGATATTCTGCATGGAGATCAGTGACCAAATGTGTTCCACAGGGATCTGTTCTGGGACTTCTCCTCTTTGTGATTTTTATAAATGACCTGGATGAAGAAGTAGAAGGGTGAGTAAGTAAGTCTGCTGATAACACAATGGTTGGAGGTGTTGTGGATAGACTGGAGGGTTGTCAGAGATTACAGCAGAACATTGATAGGATGTAGAACTGGGCTGAGAAGATAAGTATGAAGTGGTTCATTTTGGCAGATCAAATTTGAAGACAGACTATAATAAAAATGATAAGTTTCTTGTCAGTATGGAGGATTTTAGAGATCTTGGGGTTCATGTCCATGCCTATAGGACACTCAAAGCTGCTGCACAGGTTGACAGAGTTGTTACAAAAGTATATAGTGTGATGACGTCCATCAACCATGAGATTGAGCTCAAGCTATATAAGACTTTGGTCAGAACCCACTTGGAGTACTGTGTACAATTCTGGTCACCTCACTACAGGAAGGATGTGGATACTATAGAGAGAGTGCAGAGGAGATTTACAAGAATGTTGCCTGGATTAGATGGTGTACCTTATGAGAATAAGTTGAGTGTACTTGGCCTTTTGTCCTTGGAGTGACGGAGGATGAGAGGTGACCTGATAGGGGAGTATAATATCACGAGGGGCACCGATTGTGTGAATAACCAGAGGTTTTTTCCCAGGGCTGAAATGGCTAACATGAGGGGTCATAATTTTAAGGTGCTTGGAAATGGGTACCAAGGGGATGTCAGGGGTAACATTTTCACACAGAGAGTGTCCGGTGTATGAAATACACTGCTGTCAGCAGTGGTGGGGGCAGATACAATAGGGTCTTCTAAGAGCCTCTGAGATAGGAACATGGAGCTTCGAAAAATAGAGGGCTAAGTGCTAGGGGTATTTTAGGCAGTCTCTAGAGTAGGTTACATGGTCGGCATAAAATTGTGGGCCAAAGGGCCTGTAATGGGCTGTAAATTTCAGTGTTCTACATTCTATCTTCTAGATGATGCTTTACAGTCACACTGCAGAGTATCAGGGAGACTTCCTTGAGCACCAGACACAAAATGCTGGAGAAACTCAGCAAGTCTGGCAGCATCTATGGAGGGGAATAAACAGTTAACATTTTAGGCAGAGACCCTTCATCAGGACTGGAGAGGAAGTGGGTAGAAGCCAGATTAAGGAGAGATGAGGGGAAAAAGCACAAGTAGGCAGGTTACCAGGGGAAGGTATTTGAGTGGTGGAAGAGTGATGGGAATTAAGAAGCTGGGAGATGATGGGAGGCTGAGGTAAAGGGCTGAAGAGGAAGGAGTCTAATAGGAGAGAATAGTGGACCATCGAGAAAAGGGAGGGAGGAAGGATATCACAGGGACGTAATAGGCAGTTGTGGGGAAAAGAAAGGGTGGGAGGGTACCAGAAAGTGGAATGCAAAAAGGGAGAATGAGAAGGAGAAGAAACAGCTGGAAATTACAGAAATCCATTTTCATGCCATCAGGTTGGAAGCTACCCAGACAGGATATGAGTTATTGCTCCTCCAACCCAATTGCCTTTTTTCTCCAACGCTCCTACAGTAACAGACAAAATGCTATTTGACATCATAAATTGCTGGTTCCAACCACAGATTAAGCTTCTGCATCTGGAGAACCAATACATCAGGACCTCTCCGCAGACTATGTCATCAAGTTTGCAGATGGCACCACAATGGTTGGCCTTACCAACAACTTCAAGTTGCAGTACAGAGAGGAAGTGGAAATGGATGGTAATGTAATTGGTGGAAACATACTTAATTCACAGCCACCAACATTAAGTTGGGGTTCACTTTAAGAGGCTGGTCTGACATGATGGTGTAATTATATAAAGAAGTTTTACCATGATTTGTGTTCAGTGTTTGGAGTATAGTCCAATAAATGAATTGTTCTGTTTTTTTCTTGAACATAAAACATCTCCACTCTTTTTATTTGTGAAAACCTGCATTGGTGATCCCGATGCTCTTGGACAATTGCAGAGCTCTTGAATCTATTGGTCACTGCAGTTGCTTTGAAACTGTTGGTGTTCTGGGAGCAATATGCCATTACCTGGATTGTACAAGATGAGACCCAATTCACCTTGCCAGTAATTGATGCAGACAACACCAATTATTTCTATTTCTATTCTCTCTGTGACTGAGAGATGGTGAGTCTACTTGACTATCTCCCTGAACACAATAAATACTGATCACTGAAAACTCACCTTTCACAGAATTTTGGACAACTGGATTCTGAGCTCACGAAACAGCTGCTCTGCTTGCTTGGCCTCAGCAATGCTCAGCTGTTGGATCTAATATACCACATGCTGTCTCACTTGGGGAATCACTATCCTTGTTTTCTTCTTAAAGAAATCCATCTAGCAAATGTCTGATCAAATTGGCGTAGCCCTCACTAATGCACCCGTGAAGGATGACAGGGAGCTTGTTACAATGGCTGACAGTCCACAGTCAGCCAGGCAGTGGTGCATCATTCTTCATTTAGGTACCTCAATAAGCCCATCTGCAAGGCCCCCAAAATAAGGATGCCCACAGCTGTGAAACAGATGACACTGGACCTGTGTTTTTGCCAAGCTCACTTAGGTACGAACGCTAGTGCCAGTGCACTGGAACATCAGAGATCTGTGAACACTGCGGGCTCCAGCTGCCAGGGACATCTATTGTTCATTACAAACACCCTTTCATGGCAACGCTTCCTGTGTGATGTGAGTGCTCAAGTGAGTGTGCTGCCTGTATCGCCTATCGATGAGAAACAAAGAGCGACAAAACCTCGCTGGAGGCTGCCAATGACAGCAGGATACAGACTTACAGGACACGATGGGAGACACTCTTCTTCAGTGAGTAACATTACATATGGGACTTCATCCTGGGTAAAGTGGCCAGACCTCTAGATTTCCTGTGTGTCCAAGGACTGTTTGTTGATCTTAAGAACTGCTGGCTTGTGGCTATCAATGTCTTTGGGTTATTATCCTGCACCGCAGTATGTTCCCCACAAAGACTCTGTCAAGCACATGCAACACTGCATGCGAGTTTACTCTACTGCAAGATGAATTCCCAGACCTCACCAAGCCCACATTCAACACTACAGTCACAAAACCTGGAGTTAAGCACAGTCCATTAATCCATGGCCACATGCGTAGACTGGTCTGTATGCAGCAATGTCAACGAGCCTACATATCGGTTCACAACTGGGACACAACATATCAAGTCAAGTCAAGTCAAGTCAACTTTTATTGTAATTTCTACCATAACTGCTGATACAGTGCATAGAAAAAAATGAGACAAAGTTTTTCAGGACCATGGTGTTACATGACACAGTACAAAGAACTAGGCTGAACTACGTAATAAAATAAAGAGAAAGCTATACTAGACTACAGACCTACAATGGACTGCATAAAGTGCACAAAAACAGTGCAGGCATTAAGAGACAGTTTGTTGGCTCTGCATCAGTCCGTTAGCCACTGCACCTCCTCTCTGTAAGCTGACTCGTTGTTCTTGCTGATGAGACCCACCACGGTCGTGTCATCGGCGAACTTGATAATATGGTTCCAGCTGTGTGTTGCAGCACAGTCGTGGGTCAGCAGAGTGAACAGCAGTGGACTGAGCACGCAGCCCTGGGGAGCCCCTATGCTCAGTGTGATGGTTTTGGAGATGCTGCTCCTGATCCGGACTGACTGAGATCTGCCAGTCAGGAAGTCTAGGATCCAGTTGCGGAGGAAGGTGTTCAGGCCCAGTAGGCTCAGCTTTCCAATCAGGTGCTGAGGGATGATTGTGTTGAATGCTGAACTGAAGTCTATGAACAGCATTTGAACGTATGTGACTTTTTTGTCCAGGTGGTTTAGGGCCAGGTGGAGGGTGATGGCAATGGCATCATCTGTTGAGCGGTTGGGATGGTACGCAAACTGCAGGGGGTCCAGTGGGGGGGGGGGGGCAGCAGGGTCTTGATATGCCTCATGACGAGCCTCTCAAAACACTTCATGATGATGGATGCAAGTGCAACGGGACGGTAGTCATTTAGGCAGGACACTGAAGACTTTTTCAGTACGGGGACAATGGTGGCAGCCTTGGAGCACATTAGAATGGTGGCGCTGCTCAGGGAGATGTTGAAGATGTCGGTGAGAACATCTGCTAGCTGGTCTGCACATCCTCTGAGCACTCTACCAGGAATGTTGTCTAGTCCAGCAGCCCTCCGTGGGTTGATCCTGCACTGGGATCTTCTCACGTCGGCCACGGTGAGACACAGCACCTGGTCATTCGCAGGAGGGGTGGACTTCCTTGCCGCCACATCATTTTCCGCCTCAAACCGGGCATAGAAGTTATTCAGTGCATTTGGGAGGGAGGCATCACCCGTACAGTCAGGTGATGTTGTCCTGTAATTGGTGATGTCCTGGATGCCCTTTGTTACGTACCTGTGACATGTGACAGTGGTGTACTTGTCACGTGACAGGTGTTGAAGCTATACTGGACTTGAGGTAATGGTCTTGTGATGGTGGAGTGACATCATTTTCCCGCCAGTAGAGGTCATGTGACAGGTTTTTTTACAGGGTATAAAACGAGGACCCCTCCCTGTGACGAGGGGAAGTTCGTGGCTGGATTTGCCATGTTGACTTCATGCCACTGCGTGATTTAATATCATGACACAGTGTGGTTGAAAGATGGAGTTTTATTTTATGCCTAAAGTTTGAAAAGTCATTGCCAGCAGTTTCTTTATAATACTGCTAGTTGAGAATCAGTGGAGAGCAAAGATCGGAGTTCGGGAATTAAAAGATCGAGGAAAGTTGATTTCGACGGTGAAACAGGTTCGACCTTGTTTGATCCTCATTTGGAAGGAATTCCTTGACTGTCCCCGTGTTAATCCCTGTGAATAGCAGAAAGGATTGGGAACAGTTTTGTAAAGGAAAGGTCAGTGCCTTTAAGCCGTTTCATTTTCATCTTCGCAAATTCTTTGTAGGAAAAGTAGTTCAACTGGGAATCACAGCAAGACGACGTGAAAGAGAATTTAAATCGTCTTAAAATGTCTCTCCCTTAAATGGACTGTAAGCATTTTGAACTTTTGCAACATTGTTTTAAGAACTGTTTAAGCTGCCGCACAGCAGCTGATTCCCGGTTACATTAGTAATTTGTTTACTTTTGGGGGATTTGTTTTTCAGTTTTTAATAAATGTTTTTGTTTATTATCAAAACCCTGCATCACTCATATATTTATTGTTGCTGAATCCGTAACACCTTCCACATGTGCCGTGTGTCGCCGCTGTCCTGGAAGTGGCTGTGGATTAGCTGGGCATGTAGACGCTTTGCCCCTCTGATGGCTCAGGACAGTTTGGCCCCTGCTGTTGTCAGAGCTGCCTTGTCACCTGCTCTGAAGGCAGAGTCACAGGACCTCAGCAGCGCACGCACCTCTGCGGTCATCCATGTCTTCTGGTTGGCACGTATAGTGATGGTCTTGGACAGAGTAACATCATCAGTGCACTTGCTGATGTAGCTGGTCAATGATGCTGTGTACTCCTCTAAGTTGGGAGAGTCGCCATCGGTTGCAGCCTCCCTGAACATGTACCAGTCAGTGTGCTTAAAGCAGTCTTGAAGAGCAGAGATGGCTCCTGCTGGCCAGGTTTTCACCTGCTTCTGAACTGGTCTGGAGCACCTAACAAGCGGTCTGTCTGCTGGAATTAGCATAACAGAGATGTGGTCTGAGTATCCGAGGTGGGGGCGAGGCTCTGCCCGGTACGCGCCAGGAATGTTTGTGTAAACCAGGTCCAATGCGTTCTCCCCCCTCGTTGCAAAGTCCACATACTGATGGAATTTGGGGAGCACTGACTTAAGGTTCGCGTAGTTCAAGTCACCGGCGACAATAAACAGACCTTCAGGGTGTGCGTTCTGCAGTTTGCTAATAGCCCCGTACAGTTCACAGAGCGCCTCCTTAGCATTAACACTGGGGGGAATGTAGACACCTAATATAAGGACAGGATTCCCGTGGCAAATAAAATGGTCTGCATTGAACTGTCACAAACTCCACTAACGATGAGCAGTGTCTGGAAACCAGTAGAGTTCTTAGACCATTCTGTGTTGAAGTAAACACACACACCGCCACCGCGAGCCTTACTGGAGACAGCTGCATCTCGTCTGAATGAAACAAAGCTAGCCCGTCTAGTTAGATGGCAGCGTCCGAAATTCCATCAGTGAGCCATGTCTCCGTGAAGACATACGCGTAGGAAACTCTGTAATCCCACTGAGTATTACGTTGGAATCGGATGTAGTCCATTTTATTGTCCAGGGAGTGGACATTGGAGAGCAGAATGGACGGGACAGCCGGCCGGCTAGGGTTTGCTTTTAGCCTGGCACGGACCCCTGCCCATTTGCCTCACTTCTGCTTCCTCGCACATCGCTTTCGACATCTCCATCTCCGGCTCCCAGCATCAGGTAAGTCCAAGGATTGTAGGCCCGTTCCCCTCAGCAAGCCGACGTCGCGTAATTCAGCCAGCAGATCTTTGTGGAGGTTTGTTTTTGGATGATCTCTGTATTGTAGTAGTATCTGGCGATGGTAGATACCCACTCTGTTATCCATGTGCCCTAATCAAAAATTCAGTATCAAACTTAAAATAGAAAATTAAATTAATGTAATACCAGGTCTGAAAGGCCGCTGCTGCCATGCCGTGCCGCCTTATATGAAGGGAAAGACAATCCTGTGGCTGATTGCCTCTCAGGGCAAGCCATTGAGGCCATACCCATGGGGGTTGACTATGCTGGCATGGCAGCTGAACGAGCTACTGACCCAGAGGTCCAGGCGTACTGATCAGCATCATGGGCCTGATACTAAGTTCAAGAAAGCTGCGTTTCTCTCCTGTTCAATGTCTCAACTGGTTGACCCTGCCCCACAAACTGGAGACGGACTGTTTTTGACTCCACAAATTGGCCTCTAGCATCAGGGCCAGAAGGCCTCTCAGAAACTGGTTGCTCTACTGTCTGTGTGGCACGGCCTTAGAGAGTACATTCACAATCAGACTGCAGCCTGTGTGGAGTATCAGAGCGCAAAAAATAACCGTTACCTTCAGGCACCACTGACACCTTTTAAGCTCCCTGAGCGACAGTTTGACCATGTCAATGTGGACCTTGTTGGTCCTATTTCCACTTTCCACGGTATCATGCACATTCTTACCTTGGTGGACTGGAAAACCAAGTAACCGGGGCAGTCCCACTGGCATCGAGGAAGGCTGCAGAAGTGACTCAGGCTTTTATCAGCACCTGGGTTGGTCACTTCGTCACCCCATCTGATATTTCCTCTGACCACAGTCCCCAACTCATCTCAGACCTCTGGGCTATGATGTCTCCGAACCTTGGTTTTAGGCTAAATCACATTACAGTATATCATCCCTAGTCCAATGGTCTGTGTGGGCAGTTTCACTGATCCTCAAAGGCTGCTTTGAGGAATTCCCCAGTGGATGGGTGTTGGCATAATTTTCACCCAGTGGTCCCATTGAAGCTCATAACTGCTCCAAAAGTGGTCATTGACGGCTGAGTTATTATAGGGACAACCATTACGAGTGCCAGGTGATGTTATTCTGGATGGCACAATGACCTGGTTGGCCTCTCAACAGCATTCCTCCCTCCTCAGTAAATTTGAGTCCTTTGCATCTATTCCTACCTCCCATCATGGCATACAGCAGTCTTGGGTTCCTGTTGACCTACGTTCCATCTCCTTTGCTTTGTCTGCCATGATGCAAACCAATATCCCCTTACGCCCCCTTACGATAGCCTAGTTCTGTGTTTTGGAATGGAGAGAAAAGAATGTTATCATAATTAAGAGGGGTAACTCCAAGTGTATTTATGTAGTTCACTTTAAACCAGCCCACCAATAGCGCCACTTTTGGTGCTATTCTCATGACCCTTTACACTTTTCAACAGTTGCTAATAATTTCGTTATTCTTCCTGATGATCAAAAGATCATCAGACTTGTATAACTCCATTACAAAGGCATGTGTATTGCTTAGAGATAGACACGCTCCCTCCAACTACAGACAAATTCCAGGCAGCACTGCATTTTATCATGCCTTTGTGTGCCTTTATTCCCTCTAACAATAACTTCTTCAATTATGTCCTTAAATGTCTGCAAGAACTGGAAAGTTCCCAATTCCACTTCTACCCCTTGTTTCCCTATTCTACTAGTTTGTCCCAGATCATCATCATTTTGTCTTGTGGCCCTCTTCAATTTCTGCCAAAGGGAACTGATTTGTGTATCTGTAATACCTAAGGTATTGACTGTGGACATACCTACTCCTAACAACTCTATCAAGCTCATTTTACTTCCCTGCCTTTTCGTTCTGAACTCACCATGAGTAACTTGTTTAACCAGTAAAAGATGATTAGTAAAATCCCCACAAAACTGGGAGGTCACAAAACAAGTCAAATTAAAAACTACCTCCATGTGTCTGTAACCTGGTACTAGAGTAACCTTTTTGCCAGAATCTTCTAATAATCACTCTATCTGCCCTTCCTTTCTCCCACACATGTCCCTCTGGCCCTCACTGCACTGTGGTGCTCTTGTGGTAGCTGGGGTCCTACAATGATCAATCCTGACTGGAGCAGCCTGATTGCTTTGCCATACAAGATTCATTGCCACATTTAAGTGTGAATGGTTGGTTGTTCTCATGTTTCTGCACAATATATATTATTATGGACACATACAATTTGTTACCACACAAAGCAGGGGTGGCAGATGGATGGGGTGAGGGCAGATGTGCGGGAAATGGGAGAGATGCGTTTGAGAGCAGAGTTGTTGGTGGACAAAGGGAAGCCCCTTTGTTTAAAAAAGGAAGACATCTCCTTCGTCCTGGAATGAAAAGCCTCATCCTGAGAGCTGATGCGGCAGAGACGGAGGAATTGTGAGAAGGGGATAGCATTTTTGCAAGAGACAGGGTGGGAAGGAGTGAGATTGGAATTGGAACAGGGTGTGGTGAAGTCGAGACCATTGATGTCCCGTTGGCAATTAGTAATAAAGAGATCCAGAGCAGGCCAGAGCGGGTTGTCCATGAACAGTCCCCATCCCTGACATATTTAGTTGTTTGCCTGTTCTCCATCTCCCTCTGGTGTCCCCCCCTCCTCCTTTCTTTCTCCCGAGGCCTCCCATCCCATGATCCTTTCCCTTCTCCAGCTCAGTATCACTTTCACCAATCACCTTTCCAGCTCTTAGCTTCATCCTACCCCCTCCGGTCTTCTCCTATCATTTTGCATTTCCCCCTCCCCCCACTACTTTCAAATCTCTTACTACCTTTCCTTTCGGTTAGTCCTGACGAAGGGTCTTGGCCTGAAACATCAACAGCGCTTCTCCTTATAGATGCGGCCTGGCCTGCTGTGCTCCACCAGCATTTTGTGTGTATTGTTGTTTGAATTTCCAGCATCTGCAGATTTCCTCGTGTTTGCTCTTTAAATTCTACTGCGAAGCCTATGCCAGTGATGCCTAAACTGAAGAAGTTTAAATCTTCTCTTTGACGGGAGTTCAGGGAAACCCTCTCTCACTGCTCCCCATCTATAATTCCTTCAGCCCTTCAACTTTTCAATCATATTTTGACCCAGACCCACTATTACAGCCATATATCCTTCCTTGGAACGTGTCTGCACTGCCAACTGACTCCAGTTGGCTTCAGGATCTGCTTTCGAGCTTCTCAACTTGGACCTTCTGAGGATCCCAGGTACTCACATTTAATTGTCTCTGCCTCCCGTTGTTTCTCCCATCGAGCTCTGAGGGCGACACTTTCTGCCATGAGAAGGTACCTGGCATCCCTATCACAATCCCTTCCACACCTCCGGGACACCTTTTTCTCCGTTTGCAATGGACCTGTCTGTTACTTCATCCTCTGTCGGATCCATGCGTGCAATCGCCGTTTCTTTGACTTTATCACTTCCTGCAAGGATCGGAAGATCTTCCATCTGCAGACCCCAGAGCATGGACTTCGTTTCATGGCCCCGACCCCGGCCATCGATATTGGCTGCCCCAGCAACCCAGGGCATATTCAAAACCCGGACTCCAGCACCATCAACGCGGGTTCCAACAACCATGGACAGATTCAAAGCGATTGCGCAACCACCAACTGCGACTCCAGCCTTGAACTCCAGGCCGGGTCTTCACATGCTGCAATTGTGACTCCCGTCTCCCCTTCCCCCACCACCACTCTGCAATCCCCTCTCCCTCAGATCCCATCGTCAACTCCTGGGCCCTCAGAGGCACCATCTTCCTCTCAGCCCAATCCTTCCCTCTCCACTGACACTACCAGCCTCCCTCCCCCCTCTGATCCCATCTCTCATCCGTGCCAGGTCTTTACCATTCCCTCCGACCTTCAACTCTCTGAAGCAGAGCGCTCTGACCTCAGTAAGGGCCTCAGCTTTGTCCCCTTTCACCCACACCTCAGCGAGTTCCGCGTATTCCATGACACTGAACTCTTCTTCCGCCAGCTCCGTCTCCGAGCTTACTTCTTTGACAAGGGCTCTCCTACCACCACCGATGACCCCTTCTCCCATCTTCAACCCTCCTTGTGCAGATTTCCTTGTGTTTGCTCTAACCATTTTAGTAACTTTCCTATAAGAACATGGGCTCTTAACTTGGTAAGCAGCCTCATGTGTGGCACCTTGTCAAAGACCTTCTGAAAGTCCAAATATACAACATCCACTGCATCCCCTTTATCTATCCTACTTGTAATCTCCTTACAGATTTCCAACAGGTTCGTCAGGCAGGATTTTCCCTGAAGGAAACCATACTGACTTTGTACTATCTTGTCCTGTGTAACCAAGTACTCTATCACCTGATTCTTAACAATTGACTCAAACATCTTCCCAACTACTAAGATCAGGCTAACTATTCTACAGTTTAGTTTTTGCTGCCTTCCTCCTTTCTTAAAGAGTGGAGTGATATTTGCAGTTTTCCCGTCCTCTGGCACCACACCAGAGTCCAAAAATTTTTGAAAGATTATTTCTAATGCCACCACAAACTCTAACACAACCTCTTTCAGAACCCTCGGATGTAATTCATTTGGTCCGTGTGACTTATGTAACTTCAGGTCTTACAGTTTTTTCAGTACCTTCTCTCTTGTAAAAGAAACAGCACCCACTTCTCTTCCTTCACACACTACAACATCAGGCATGCTGCTCGTGTCTTCCACGGTGAAGACTGATGCAAAGTACTCAATAAGTTCATCAGCCATCTCCTTCTCCCCATTATTATTTCTCCTGCCTCATTTTCTAGCAGTCCTATATCCACTCTTTTATTCTTAACATACTTGAAAAGTACTTTTACTATCCACTATGATATTACTTGCTTCCTTGCTTTCACATTTTATGCTTTCTCTTCTGATGATATTTTAGTTGCTCTCTGTAGGTTTTTAAAAATTTCCCAATCTAATTTTTGCTTTGTTGTATGCCTTTTCTTTTGCTTTTACAATAGCTTTGACTTCACTTGTCAGCCACAGTTGTACTATTTTACCATTCGAGTATTTCTTTATTTTTAGAATATACATGTCCAGCACCTTCCTCACTTTTCCCAGAAGTGCATGCCATTGCTGCTCTACTGACATCCCTGCCAGCAGTTCCTTCCAATTTACTTTGGCCAACTCCTCTCTCATACTGCTGTAATTTCCCTTACTCCACTGAAATACTGCTACATCAGGCATTACTTTCTCCTTATCATATTTCAAGTTGAATATAATCATATTGTGATCTCTGGTTCCTAAAGGTTCTTTTACCTCAATCTCCCTAATCGCCTCCAGTTCATTACATCACACCCATTCCAGTACAGCTGGTCCCCTAGTAGGCTCAATGACAAACTACTCTAAATAGCTATCACTTAGGCATTCAACAAACTCACTCTCTTGAGATCTATGACCAACCTGATTTTCACATTTAACATGCATGTTAAAATCTCCCATGACGGCCACAGCATCATGTCTGCCAATCTGTAATAGTGCAACAAGATCATTCACCTTATTTCTTATACTCCATACACTTAGATACAGCACCTTGAGTACTGTATTTGCTGTCCTTTCTGATTCTGTATCACTAATGATTTGATACTCAGCCTGGTGGCTGCAACTAAGTCCCATCACCTGCCCGTCCTCCCTGACAGTCTGACTGCATGCTAGCTTTACTTTTTTACCATCTGGACTATCCTGAGTCCCTTCACTCCAGTTCCCATCCCTCTGCCAAATTACTTTAAACCCCCCACCAACAGCCCCATCAAACGTGCCTGCAAGAATATTGGTCTCCCTCGGGTTCAGGCGCAACCCATCACTTTGGAACAGGTCTTCGCTCCCCCAAAAGAGATGCCAGTGATTCAAGAACCTGAAACCCTGCCCCCTGCACCAGCTTCTCAGCCATGCATTTATCTGCCCAATCATCCTCTTTCTGCTCTCACTGGGGCATGGCACAGGCAGCAATCCAGAAATTATTATCCAGGAGGGCTTGCTTCTCAGCTTTCTACCCAACTCACTAAATTCTCTTTTCAGGACCTAATTGCTTTTCCTTCCTATGCCATTGGTACCAATATGTACCAAAACATCTGGCTGCTGACCCTCCCTCTCCAAAATGTTGTGGATGCGTTCTGAGACATCCCTGACCCTGGCACCTGAGAGGCAACACACCATCCGTACAAACAAGTTGGATGAACTCAGAGGTCGGACAGCATCCGTTGAAATGAGCAATCAACATTTTGGTCAACACACCATCTGGTTGTCCCCTTCACATCCACAGAATCTCCTGTCTGTTCCCCTCACTATTGAGTCCCTGATCACTACCACTCTGCTCTTCTCCCTCTTTCCCTTGTGCACCATGGTCCCATGCTCAGTGCCTGTAACACGGTTGGCATGGGATTCTCCCGGGAGGTCATCCCTCACACAAGTATCCAAATTGGTATACTTGTTTTTCAGGGGAATGGCCAGAGGGGTGCTCTGCTCTCACTGCCTATTTTCATTTCTCCTGACAGTCAGCCAGCTGCTTGCCTCCTGCAACTTCGGGGTGACTACTTCCCTGTAACTTTGATCCGTCATATCCTCACTCTCCCGTATAAGCCAAAGGTCATCCAGCTGCTGCTCCAGATCCCTAACACGGTCTTCAAGGAGCTGCAGCTGGATGCACCTCATGCAGATGTAGTTTCCTGGGAGACTTTGGGTCTCCCAGTTCTCCAACATCTGGCATGAAGAACACACCACAGCCACTTAAATGGGACAAGAAGAGAAGAAAAGAAGATGAAAAGGAAACTTTAACAGATGCTTTATACAGAGCCGATGCCTCTTCCGAGCCAAAGCCTGTCACTTCTACTCTTACCACTGGCCTACTGTCAACAATGGCCATTCCAACAATGTCCATTCTGACAATGGCCACTTGGCTTATCCCTTCTGTACTTTTATTTAGTTCGTAGAGGTCTGTTGATTCTGCTGATAGGCCTCGTAGAATGGACAAATGCCCGTGAAGACAGCTTTTTAAATAACTGCTGCTGACCTGCGAGAAATATCTCTGCATAGAGCTTGGTTGATGCCGCTGATTGGTCCTATACGACTTTGGACTGCGGGAGATATCCGTAGTAACTGGAGGAAACTTGCATTATCACGGGGAGAACATACAAATTCCTTAAAGACGGTGGTGGAAATTCAACCCCGGTCACTCCTACTGTAAAGTGTTATGCTAACCCTTATGCTCCCATCCATCTTCCAACAATACTCCGCCAAACTGCACAAATTCCTCGCATAACACTGAATCTAGACCTGCTCAGACCTGTGTAATTTATTACTGACTCCAGATCTCCCTCTGTGCATTTGCTGCTCTGTGTTACACTCTCTGCAGGGTGGTTGCCAATTTCTTGTTTAACATTTCAATACATTTTGCTCCTCTTGTTGACTACTGCAGCATATCTTCACACCTCACACATTGACTGAGCTGCCTTCATGTCAGAAATGAATAAATTCCAACCATGCAAGGTCCTGTGTAAAATAACCAAACTGATCACAATGAGTTCATGGAAGGAGGTGAACTACACAGAAACATGTGCATATTGAATGTACTGAGGTTTGTCAGTGGAGCTGAAAGACTGTACTGGAGTGGTGTCGATTCACTGGGACAGACAGCACTTTAACTATTATTTTCTTATACTTTATTTGAAAATTATCCAATAAACCTGTGTATCAATATCCATCAGACATGTACTGACAGTCAATATTGCAGTCACAGACAATTTCCTGAACGAGCTTATATTGAAGATGAATTGGTAAATGCTACACTTGGAGAGTACGGTAGGGAATTGAGGAGTTGGTTGTTTGATGGGAGAAATAGCGAAACAGAAGGTGCTGCACTGAATGGAACCAGCCAATGATGGTGTGTGAATGAGCTCTGGCATTCTGGTTCAAATGATGCAGAAACTTAATCTGTCAGTTAAATGAGATATTATGAAGTCATACAGCAGCAGGTCAATTATTGTTGGACTTTGGAGAACAGAAACAAGGAAGTCTCACCGATATTCTACACTGTTACATTGAGACCTCACTTGGAGTTCATTAAATTCATTCAGATGTAAGGAAAATGTACAATACTATTTTAAAGCTTTGCATTATCTGCACTTTCCAGCAATTAGATAGTACAGGAAATATTAGTTTATCAACAAGATCTTATTAATACATCTCAACTATCACAGAGAGAGAAAAAACAAGAGACCTGTGTAGAACAAAGAAGAATATGAGTTAAAAAATAACCTGCTCTGCAAATCTTCTCTCACAATCTGACATCCACTTCAGTTTTGTTCAACTTGTTCAGTTACTCTCCAATCAACAATCCACAAACTTTCCTTTAACCCTTGTTCTACAGTTACAGTGCATATTTATCTTTACTTTCCCATGTCTTCCTGTGCAAATACTCTATAATGAGCAATATTTGCAGCCTTTTTATATCAGACTTACAACATCTATACATTTTTTCTTCCGAATAAGGATTAGTTTTGTGTTCTTTTGAACAAAATCTCAGGAAATTGTTAATGCCTTCTTCTTGTCAGTTTCATGAAGATGAAACCTTTCACAGCCATGGTCCAAATGCAGAACAAACAGCCAGATTCCACTGGTGAAGTGCTGAAGTCACAGCGTCACTCATTTAAAATATGGCAGCATTTCACTGAATGCAGCACTGAGGAGACCTGGTCATTCTACAACAGGGGGTATAATGGAGAAAATATTTCAATGGTTGGATTTATTACTCGCTCAATGTAAGTTGGCTGGTAGAGTATTCCAGCCTAGAACATCATTGCCTGAATTGCTTAGGTCAGTGTCTCAGACACAACCATCATCAGCTGATTTATCAATAACTTCCTACAGCCTACTGCTTGGCAGTGGGGACATTAACTAGAGGGTAGAGATCTTAGATAATTGGTAAGTGGTGATCAAAGGTGACAGGAGGAATCACTTTTGATCAGGGAGTTGTCAGGATCGGAAATCTACTGATAGAACATGATTGGGGAACAAGAGAAGATCCAGGGAAAGGAAGATCTGTTTGGCCCATCAGTCTCACTCCACTGGAGATCAATGGATTCATTCCCACATCAGGTTAGTTCATACACCTTCCAGAACTGTCCCTGGAAAAACATCAAGTATCAAGCAATCTATTATCTCCACATCCTTCCATGCTCCGTCTGAGTAGAGTTCACTGCAACCTTTTTTTGGACAGTGACCATGATTCTAAATTGAACCCAATCCTTACAAATGGATTGCAAACTTTCCAGAGTCAGTGACAGAGAAAGATCATCCCCCACGATGGGAAATGGATGAGAAAAAGACCAGGACAATTGTATGTATGAGTGCGTTCATCATAAGCTGTAGCTGATGAAGTATTCACCTGAAAATTACATTGTAATTGTTGTTATTTATAATATTTATTGAGATCTGATTTCATGAAAAACATCATGGGAACATAAATGTTTTAGGCAGCCTCTGTTTCTCAGTGTTCAGTTACAGAGGAACATTCCACAGTCACACTTGAAGCTCACAAGACATTCCTGTGGTTTCCCAATCATCATGTTCAGATCTTTCAGTGATTGGTTTGCAGAATTTTTTATGCAGGTGGGTCCAGCCAATTGGGTTTGATTTCAATGGTTCGTGAAACCTCCAATATCTAAGACCTGCACATAAATAGGACTGCCTCAGGATTGAAAATCTATTCGACACAGAGAGCTGGGAGAGAGAGAGGTGGGAGTGGCAGCAGGATATCCCTACCTTCACTGAGAAACCTGACACTAATGTTGAATTATTTTCTTGTGTTTCAGGTCTGAGGGAAGAACCATGATGCTGATGTGGATTTTGGTGGTGACCACACTGCTTGTCAGTGATGTGGCAGGTAAAGCCCATTGATTCAAGGAACTTTAGAGATATATATCTGTGTTGGGACTGTGGGACATGGGAATTTGTGGGCATTGGGTCCGGTTGGGGTATGGTAGGAAATGTCTTGTTTGGGACATTCAACTTTGATCTATTGAGATGGAAGATGAGTCAGAGACTCTCCTAGAGATCAGGAGACAAAGACATCAGATTATATCAAGACTGATGCATAGCAGACAGTGAGGAATGTTATCAAATCTTGCAGCATGATCTGAACCAGCTGGGAAACTAGACTGAAAAATAGCAGGTAGATTTACGGTAGACAAGTGTGAGGTGTTGTACTTTGGGAGGACCTGAGTTACAGGAATAGGTTCAATTGGCTAGGACATCAGGCCCTGGAGCACAGGAGAGTGAGGGGAAATGTCAGAGAAGAATAGCAAACGATAACGACCATAGATGGGGTGAGTGCATGCAGGCTTTTTACCCTGGGGGTGGGTGAGAGTAGTACCAGAGGTCAGAAGTTTAGGGTGAAAGTTGAAATATTTATGGCAAATCTGAAGGTTAACTATTTCTGAGGGGGTACACGTGTGGACTGAGCTGCCAGCAGTGGCAAAAATGGATTCAATTGCAACATTTTAGAGAAGTTTGGATTGGTATATGGATAAGATTGATATGGAGGGCTGTAGTTTAGATGCCAGTATGTAGGACAAGGCAGAGAATCAGAAAGATACAGAGCCTATGTGCTGAAAATATTTCTCTCCCTCACACATGAATCCTGTGAGCAATGACTTGTATCCATCCCTTTGGCTTTTGACCCTCTGCAGAGCTTGTCTTGAAAGTTTGTGCTCCGACTGCTTACTATCCCACCATTCCCCATAAGTACCCTTGTACTGTTAGATCCCAACAAATGCATGGCCACATTCTCTGAGGATTGATTTCCACTTCCACTTTTGTTCCTACCTGACCAGTCGACAAATGTCTTCCTGTAACCTAATCATTATTCTATCCTGTCTACAAGAATGTCAGCTTTAGAATCATCAGCAAACATCTTCATTGTCAAAGTCAAAGAAACTTTATTCTCAAATTATGTATAGGTCAGCTATTGCTACCCTGATTATCATTTTCCTTCAGTCAATAAAAACACAACTGAATTATTGCAAATTTGATGTATTTTAAGTCAGATGAACAACAAAGTTGCAAAACAAGAGAAACTGTATAGAATACTGAGAACATGAATTGTAGAATCACACTTGTGCAGACACCCTTTCGAGGTCGGTAGGTTGTGGAATGAGTTCAGAGTTGAGCTGTTTTACATTATCCATGCTAGTTCAGGAGCCTGCGGGTTGCAGGGTAATAACTGTTCATAAACCTGGTGGTGTGGTGCTGAAGTTTCCTATGCTGTTTGCGCAAAAGTTGAAGCAAGAACAGAGCATGACCTGGATAGTGGGTGGTGGGGTCTTGAAAATGGATGCAGGTTCCTTATGGCAGCAATCTGCTTAATGCGTTAAATTTTCAGGTGGGCTTTTCCTGTGATGAACTGAGCTGTATCCACAACTTTCTGTAGTTTTTTTAGAAAACCAGTCAGGATCCTCTCCTGTATGCATCTATAACAGTTTGTCAAAGTCTAGATGACAGGCCAAATCTATGCAAAATACTAAGAAAGTAGAGGTCCTGCCGTGTATCACACATGAGACAGACAGACAGACATATTTTATTTATCCTGAGGGAAGTTGGGTTTCGTTACAGCCGCACCAATCAAGAATAGTGTAGAAATATACCAATGTAAAACCATAAATAATTAAATAATAATAAGTTAATCATGCCAAGTAGAAAAGTAAGAAAACTAGTCAGAGCGGCAGTAACAGGCTACATGCATGGCCAGCGCATGCGCTTCCTTCCAATACTAACCCTCAGCTAATCTATAATTTTACAGATTATACAACAAGAAAGCTATTGGCCACCATATCCATGTCAACAATCAAGTACAATTCTCCTCACCCCCTTCACCACGCACGGCTTGTCGCCATCCATCGTGCCATTTTGATTCAAATATTTCTCCAATGTTTCCAAGTGCTGTGAGTGTACCCACCTCTCCCACCATCTCAGAAAGTGAATCCTAAATGGCATTCACACTTTTAGTGAAAAAATCCTTAGATCCCCTTTGAATTTCTTATCCCTCACCTTAAACAATTTCCACTCATTTTAGAAGTCTCTGTACTGATGAATATTTTCTCACCACCACCCAATTGATGCCTCTCATTATATTGTGTATCTCTATCAGGTCTTCATTCAGCCTCCTCCACTCCAGGGAAACAAACCAATTCCATCCAGTCCCTTCTCGAATCTGAAACACTCCACCTTGGGCAACATCTCAGTGACTCTCCTCTGCACTCTCTCCTGTGCAATAATAAACTCCAGGTGTGAACTGAACAAAATGTTTCATAAATTTGTTTCTCTTAGATCTACTTGAATCAACTGAATGAGACTTTCTCAAACATTTTGTTAAAATCCATGCTTGCCACATGAAACCTTCTATCCTTACTGAATTATAGCCTCCAAAAATTCAATTTCTCATCAGATAAAGCCATCTCTTTACAAAATGTTTTATTGTGGATTAACCTGCTAAACACTAAATATGAACTTTTCCATCCATCAGAACTGTTTGTAAACATTTCCCACCACCAGTGTCAGACAGTCATTTGTTGTTGTCAGGTTTAACCAGTGTCCCTGTTACAAAGAATGGTGTCCGTCCAGAAAGCCCTCAGTCCCCTGGGGCCATGATGTGGGTAAAGAGCACTGGCCATCTTCAGCAAATCCACAGTGTGTCTGGTGTTGTGACTAATGGAAATTGTTTCATTATTCTATCTGTTTTAAGTCTCAATTCCTATCCAACAAAATGGGAATGATCCCGTGGACATGAAGCAGCGATGGACCCCGTATTACGTTCTAAACCAAGGACATTGTGATGAAAATTGGTTTTATTTTTCTGATCTAAACTCCTGTTTCCGGTATTACCATTACCTAATGACATGGAATGAAGCTGAGGTAAGTCCCTGAAACCCAGCAATAGTACATCAAGGCCTGGAGAATGTTGGGCTCTGCTGGTTTATTCCCATTAACTCACAGCACAGACTCTAGTTGAATTGTCAATGATGGGTTCTTGTGTTACAGGGTGTGCTTCACTGTGGTTATGGGCTCCGCTTCCTATCAGTCAGATCAATGTCGAGAAAACTGGGAAATAAAGAATGTAAAACAATAAGATCCAAAGTCACAGGATCAGAGTCAGGCCATTCAGCCCATCAAATCTGCTCCACCATTCCACCATTGGCTGATTTGTTATCCCTCTCAATCCCATTCTCCTGCCTTCTCCTGCAACCCTCAAAACCCTGACTAATCAATACTATCAAACTTCACCTTAAATATACCCAGTCACTTTATCTGGAAAGTTGTCTGAATTCCAGATTCACCATCCTCTGGCTAAGAAATTTGTCCTCATCCCTGCTCCAAATCCCTGTCCCACAATCATGAAGCTGTGCCCTCTAGTCCTTAACTCCTTCACTACTGGATACATCCTCTCTACATCAACTGCATCTCGGCATTTCAAGACTTGATAGGATTCAATGAGACCTCCTTTCTTTCTTCGAAACTCAAGTGAATTAAGGCCCAAAACATCAAATGTTACTCCTTCATTTCTGGCATCATTCTCATGAACCTCCTTTGGATGCTCTCAAATCACAGTGCATCTGTTCTAAGAAAGGAGGTCCTAAGCTGTTCACAATACTCAAAGTTCAGTCTGACCAGTGGCTTATAAATCCTCAGAATTTCGTCCTTGCTTTTGTATTCCAGTCCTCTTTAAATGAATGTTATCATTGCATTTGCCTTGCTTACCACTGACTCAATCTGCGAGTTAACCTTTAGGGAATCCTGCATGACTGCTCCCTCCTCCCTTGCAGCTCTGATGTTTGAATGTTCTCCTCAGTTAGAATATAGTCCATATCTTTATTCCTTCTGCCAAAGTGCATGATCATGCCTGTCCTCCTCTGTATTCTATCTGCCACTTCTATGCCCTTTTCCCAAACTGTCTAAGTCCTTCTGTACACACCCTGCTTCCTGAGCACTATCTGCCACTCCACCTATTTTCATATCGTTCACAAACTTGGCAACAAATCCATGAATTCCTTCAAGCAAATCATTGACATATAATGAGAAAAGAAGCAGTCCCAACACGACCCCTGTGCACACCACTAGTCACCAGCAGCCAACCAGGAAAGGCCCCTGTTATGCCTCCTGTCAGTCAATCTTCTATCCATGCTAGAACATTTCCTGTATTACCACAGACTCTTATCATGTTAGGCAGCCTCATGTGCAGAAATGTCCTTCTGAAAATCCAAAGAAACAACATGCACTGAGTCTCCTTTGAGTATCAAGCCTGTTATTTCCTAAAAGAATTCCAACAGATTTGTCAGACAATACTTCCCCTTTAGAAAACCAGACTGACTTTGGCCTATATTATCATTTGCTTTTAAGTACCCCAAAAGCTTGTTTTTAATGACAGACTCCAATATCTTTCCAACCACTGTTCAGGATAATATCAGCTATACCAATTCTCAAGCCACACATTCATGTGCCAATTCATCCTATTCTTACCCCTCCCCCCCCCCCACCCCCACAGTCATGTGGCACTGGCAGCAATCCAGAGATCACTACCCTGGAGGTTCTGCTTTTTAGGTTTCTGCCTAACCCCCTATATTCTCTTTTCAGGAACTCCTCACTTTTCTTATCTCTGTCTTTGGTACCAATATGTTGCCCAACTTTTGATTGTTCACCCTCCCCCTTTAGAATGTTGTGACCCAGTCTGAGACACCTCTAACCCTGGCAACTGGGAGGCAACGTACTGTCTGGGTGTTTTTTTTCAGGTCCACAGAATCTGCTTTCAGCTCTTCTAAAATGGAATCCCCTATCACTACTGCACTCCTCTTGACCCCCATCCCTTCTGAACCACAGAGACAGACTCAGTGCCAGTGACCTGGTTGCTGCAGCTTCCACTTGATAGTTTATCCTACCCCACGCCCCAGCCCCGAGAGTAAACAAATCAATCTACTTATTATAGGGGATCAGACACAGGATAATTTAGGAGAAACTCCACAACCAGTGGAGTTAACACAGTGTTTCTTTTGACAGCAAACACTTTGAAGAAAAACAAGTCTGTTTAAGGAAATTCCTAACAACAGGTCAGATGATTTACTGAGGACCCAGTGTGAGGATTAAAGATAATGATACTCTTTTATTTATAGAAATTCTGCAATCGATACTCACATTATGGAAATCTGGCAACTGTGACCTCAAACAGACACAACAAATTCATTTCAAAAGTGATCAGTTATGTGGATGAAAACACGCCAGGGACGTGGATTGGCCTGAATGACATATGGAAGGTAAAGTTCATGATGACGTGTTACACTGTTACCACAGATAGAATTACACTGGACAACCTGCTGAGTAACTCGGATATGGCAGTGTGAGCGTGAAGTCACTGGGTGTATCCGAATGATCCAGGGACATGAGTTTGAATCCCATTCCAGCATCCAGGAACTTGGATCCAAGTAAATAAAATGCAGTAAATCCAATAATTCCCCTGTCTGGCCTCACTGTGACTCCAGTGTGTAGAATCTTAGCTGCCGTATGAAATAGTCAGACGATGATCAGAGAAGAACAATAAATGCTGGTTGTTCACAGCGTCACTGAGTCCAGTGAACAAATAAATCCCACATTTTTATGACCCTGTTTCTCTCCACATGAGCCTTCTCTCTCCCTTCTTCATCTGACACGATCTGTGTGACTTTCCTTTCTCCATCTTTTCGTCACCGAACGTTGACCCCAATAAGTCACATCCTGACAGTCTGGAGAGAAGGGTTTCTCTCGAGGAGCCTGTTAGTGGGAACTGAACTGAATTGACGGAGGAAAGAGAGGTTGGCTCTCAAATAGAGGAAGCTTGGACATAGTGTGAAAGGGAGGATAGGCAGATGATAAAGAAGGGACCTGCTCAGACCGATAGTTTGAGATGTGTCAATTTTAATGCGAGGAGTATTATGAATAAAGCGGATGAGCTTAGAGTATGGATCAGCACTTAGAGCTATGATATTGTGGCCATTACAGAGTCTTGGATGGTGCAGGGGCAGGGGTCAGGCTTTAGGTATTTCAGAAACGATAGGGAGGGGGGGGTAAAAGAGGTGGGGGCGTGGCACTGTTGATGAGAGATAGTGTCACGGCTGCAGTAAAGGAGGAAGTCATGGAGGGATTGTTTACAGAGTATCTGTGGGTGGAAATTAAGAGCAAGAAGGGGTCAATAACTCTACTGGGTGTTTTTTATAGACCACCCAATAGTAACAGGGACATTGAGGAGCAGATAAAGAGACAGATTCTGAAAAAGGAGTAATAATAACAGGGTTGTTGTGGTGGGAGATTTTTAATTACCCAAATATTGATTGCATCTCCCTAGAGTGGGGGGCTTAGATGGGATAGAGTTTGTTAGGTGTGTTCAGGAAAGTTTTTTGACACATTATGTAGATAAGCCTACAAGAGGAAAGGCTGCACTTGATCTGGCATTGGGAAATGAACCTGGTCAGGTGTCAGGTCTCTCACTGGGAGAGGGTTTTGGAGATAATGATCGCAATTCTATCTCCTTTTCCAAAACATTGGAGAGGGATAGGAACAGGCAAGTTAGGGAAAAGTTTAATTGGAGTAAGGGGAAATATAAGGCTATCAGGCAGGAATCTAGAAGCATAAACTGGAAACAGATGTTCTCAGGGAAATGTATGGAAGAAATATGGCAACTGTTCAGGGGATATTTGTGTGGGGTTCTGAGTAGGTACTTTCCAGTGAGACCTGGAAAGGAGAGTAGGGTGCAAGATCCGTGGTGTATAAAGGCTGTTGTAAATCTAATCAAGAAAAAAAGAAGAGCTTACAAAAGGTTCAAGAAAATAGGTAATTATAGGAAACTATAAGAATATAAGGCTCGCAGGAAGAAGCTTAAGAATGAAATTAGGAGAGCCAGAAGGGGCCATGGAAAGGCCTTGGCGGAAAGGATTTAGAAAAACCCCGAGACACTCTACAAGTATGTGAAGAGCACGAGGACAGGATGTGAGAGAATAGGACCAATCAAGTGTGATAATGGAAAAGTGTGTATGTAACCAGAGGAAATAGCGGAGGTACTGAATGAATATTTTACTTCAGTATTCACTACGGAAAAGGATTCTAGTGATTGTAGGGATGACTTGCAATAGACTGCAAAGCTTAAGCATGTAGATATTAAGGAAGAAGATGTGCTGGAGCTTATGGAAAGTATCAAGACAGGTAAGTCACCAGGGCAGGACAGGATGTACCCCAGCCTACTGTGGGAAGTGAGGGAGGAGATTGCTGAGCCTCTGGCAATGATCTTTGCATCATCAATGAGGATGGGAGAGGTTCCAGTAGATTGGAGGGTTGTGGATGTTGTTCCCTTATTCAAGAAAGGGAGTAGGGATAGCCCAGGAAATTATAGACCAGTAAGTCTTACTTCAGTGGTTGGTAAGTTGATGGAAATGATCCTGAGAGGCAGGATTTATGAACATTTGGAGAGACATAACATGATTAGGAATAGTCAGAATGGCATTGTCAAAGGCAGGTGATGCCATATGAGCCTGATTGAATTTTTTGAGGATGTGATTTATCACATTGATGAAGGTAGAACCATAGATGTAGTGTATACGGATTTTAGCAAGGCATTTGATAAGGTACCCCATGCAAGGCTTATTAAGAAAATAAGGGGGCATGGGATGCATGAGGACATTGCTTTGTGGATCCAAAACTCGCTTGCCCACAGAAGGGAAAGTGTGGTTGTAGACCAGTCATATTCTGCATGGAGGCCGGTGACCAGTGGCGTGCCTCAGGGATCTGTTCTGGGACCCATACTCTTTGTGATTTTTATAAATGACCTGGATGAGGAAGTGGAGGGTTGGGTTTGTAAATTTGCTGATGACACAAAGGTTGGAGGTGTTGTGGACAGCGTGAAGGACTGTCAGATGTTACAGTTGGACATTGATAGGATACAAAACTGGGTTGTGAAGTGGCATATGGTGTTCAACTCAGGTAAGTGTGAGGTGGTTCATTTTGGTAGGTCAAATATGATGGCAGAATATGATATTTATGGTAAGACTCTTTGCAATGTGGAGGATTAGAGGGATCTTGAGGTCCGAGTCCACAGTACTTTTAAAGCTGTTATGCAGGTTGACTCTGTGGTTAAGAAGGCATACAATACATTGGCCTTCATCAATCATGGAATTGAGTTTAAGAGCTGAGAGGTAATGTTGCAGCTACAGGGGACTCTAGTCAGACACCATTTGGAGAACTGTGCTCAATTCTGGTCGCCTCACTACAGGAAGAACGTGGAAACCATAAAAATGGGGGAAAAGGGGAGATTTACAAGGATGTTGCCTGGATTGGGAAGCATGCCTTATGAGAATGGGTTGAACTCAGCCTTTTCTCCTTATAACCATATAACAATTACAGCACGGAAACAGGCCAACTCGGCCCTTCTAGTCCGTGCCAAACGCTTACTCTCACCTAGTCCCACCGACCTGCACTCAGCACATAACCCTCCATTCCTTTCCTGTCCATATACCTGTCCAATTTTACTTTAAATGACAATATTGAACCTGCCTCTACCACTTCTACTGGAAGCTCATTCCACACAGCTACCACTCTCTAAGTAAAGAAAATCCCCCTCGTGTTACCCCTAAAGTTTTGCCCCCTAACTTTCAACTCATGTCCTCTTGTTTGAATCCGCCCTACTCTCAATTTAAAAAGCCTAACCACTTCAACTCTATCTATCCCCCTCATAATTTTATATACCTCTGTCAAGTCCCCCCCTCAGCCTTCTACACTCTAAAGAATAGAGACCTAATTTGTTCAACCTTTCTCTGTAACTTAGATGCTGAAACCCAGGTAACATTCTAGAAAATCTCCTCTGTACTCGCTCTATTTTGTTGACATCTTTCCTATAATTCGGTGATCAGGACTGTACACAATACTCCAAATTCGGCCTTACCAATGCCTTGTACAATTTTAACATTACATCCCAACTCCTATACTCAATGCTCTGATTTATAAAGGCCAGCATACCAAAAGCTTTCTTCACCACCCTGTCCACATGAGATTCCACCATCAAGGAAATAAGCACCATTATTTTAAATCACTCTGTTCCACTGCATTCCTCAATGCTCTACCAGTTACCATGTATGTCCTATTTTGATTAGTCCTACCAAAATGTAGCACCTCACACTTATCAGCAATAAACTCCATCTGCCATCTTTCAGCCCACTCTTCTAACTGGCCTATATCTCTCTGCAAGCTTTGAAAACTTACTTCATTATCCACAACAACACCTATCTGCATACTTACTAATCCAATTTACCACCCCATCATGCAAATCATATGACAAACAGCATTGAACCCAGTACAGATCCCTGAGGCACACCACTAGTCACCGGCCTCCAACCTGACAAACAGTTAATCAGCACTACTCTCTGGCATCTCCCATCCAGCCACTGTTGAATCCATTTTACTACTTCAATATTAATACCTAATGAGTCAACCTTCGTAACTAACCTTCCGTGCAGAACCTTGTCAAAGGCCTTACTGGAGCTTACATAGACAACATCCACTGCTTTACCCTCGTCAACTTTCCTCATAACCTCTTCAAAAAATTCTATTAAATTTCTCAAACATGACCTTCCATGCACAAATCCATGCTGACTGTTCCTAATCTGACCCTGTTTATCCAGATAATCATATATACCATTTCTAAAAATACTTTCCATTAATTTACCCACCACTGACGTCAAACTTACAGGCCTATAATTGCTAGGTTTATTTTTAGAAACCTTTTTAAACAATGGAACAACATGAGCAATATGCCAACCCTCTGGCACCATCCCCGTTTCTAATGACATTTGAAATATTTCTGTCAGAGTCCCTGCTATTTCTACACTAACTTCCCTCAAGGTCCCAGGGAATATCCTGTCAGGATTCAGAGATTTATCCACATTTATATTCCTTAAAAGTGCCAGTATTTCCTCTTCTTTAATTGCCATAGTTTCCATAACTTCCCTACTTGTTTCCTTTACCTTATACAATTCAATATCCTTCTCCTTAGTGAATACCAAAGAAAAGAAATTGTTCAAAATCTCCCCCATCTCTTTTGGCTCCACACATAGCTGTCCACTCTGATTCTCTAAGGGACCAATGAGTGACAGAGGACCATCCTTAGAGTGACAGAGGATGAAAGGAGGCCTGATTCAGGCGTACAAGATGATGAGAGGCATTGATCATGTGGATAGTCCGAGACTTTACCCCAGGGCTGAAATAGTTAGCACGAAAGGGCATAGTTTTAAGGTACAGGAGAAATGTAAGGGGTAAGTGTTTTACACAGAGAGTGGTGAGTGCATAGAATGGGCTGCCAGCGGCAGTGGTGGAGGCGGAAATGATAGGGTTGTTTAAGATTCTCCTCCATGGCTACATTGAGCTTAGAAAAATAGAGGGCTATGGGTAAAGCCTAGGTAGTGCTAAGGTAGGGACATCTTCGGCACAGCTTTGTGGGCCGAAGGACCTGCATTGTGCTGTAGGTTTTTTATGTTTATATGGATTGATTAATGACTCTCCTTTATTTATTGTTCTGCACCTCAAGTAGAAACTTTTCTCCATGCTGAGCTTGTTGACTCTTCACATTTGAGGGAGAATCCCAGTGAGCTGCTTGGCCATTCCACATACAATCATCTGGCTTTAACATCCAAGTGTTAATTTTAGCTCTGGCTCTACAGCTAGAGCAGGTAGCTATTCAGAAAGAGAGTGAGAGAGAGAGACAGACAGACAGACAGACAGAGATAGAGGGAAATAGAGAAACAGAGAGAGATACCAAACTCAGTCATTGAGGGATGACAATGTTCAAGTTTGCTCAAACTTTATTGATAAGTATGAATTCTCATTTTTGGTCCTTTCCCTGCAAATATCTCACTTTCAGTGGTGTCTCCATACCCTATTGATACATTGGAGACCAGAACTGTACACAGGATCTGAGTGTGTCACAAATTTTCATGTCTCCAAATCCCATTTGGTTTTGTAGTTTGTGTTCATTCATGTGAAGTTCTTCTGTCCTTTCTCCCTCTTGTGTTTATGAGATCAGACTGTGTATTTGTGCTCAATGACTCATTGTCCGAGTTGTCATTATTCATTTTCCCTGACTTTTACTCTCAGGTCCGGTTTCTTTTGTTCCCAGGATTCTGTTACTTCCATGAGATTTCCCCCACCCTGACAGTCCGTCATTTAAAATCTCATTCACTGCCCTGTTTGCTCATATTCTGATCTCACTCTGACTCGGGTACAGCTCCTCCTTGTACCATTAAGTGACAGGTTTCTGAACGATCCCACAGGAATAATCACTGATTTATGTCCCACAGGAAGGGAATTTCACATGGAGTGATGGAACTATCTACAGCTATAGCAATTGGGCTGACTCTGAACCCAATGATCAACATTTCTATGAAGACTGTGTGCAGATTCATTTTTTTTCAGGTAAGTGCAGCAGTGAGAGAAATGTTATTTTTTCAAGTCCATTTCAGACGCAGTATTGCAGAAGGAATGAACCAACCCCATGCTCAGCAGAACTGGACTCATTGCCCAGTTAGAGGAGGATAAATGGGATGTATTGCAAGGATAAGGGAACTGTCCATGTATGAAGATGAGAAAAGACACTTCCCATGCTGGGAATCTGAGATAAAACCTGGATTTTCACAAACACTCAGCAGGTCAGGCAGCAAGTACGGAGAGAAACACAGAGTTAATATTTCACATTGAGAACTTGGTCAGGTTCAACTCAGTATTACCTTGTATGTGGAGCGATGTATAAGGGATGTAATACCCGGTTTGCAAGATCAACAATGTGCCACTGCAGATAAAGAAAGTCAAAAACATGAAGAAGCGTAAAGTTATCAGTGTGAAATTGAAACCTGAAATATAATGTTCAACTTCTGCATCACTCCATATGGTATATTAAACTATTCAATGGATTACAAACTCTGTCCCCATTATGTGAGGTCAATGGAATGGGGAGGGCTCAGATTATCTCTGATGGGACAGTCATATATTCCAGCTCACACATGGAGTTCCAAACCAGGGTGAACCGAGCACTCAGTTTGAAACAGTTCAATCCCCGGTGAATATTGCATGATGTCCGATTTGAGCAACACACACTCTGACTGCACATGGTCCACAGGAAGTGATTCCCTTTATTCACAAGGCAACGTCATGGAACATGGTCAGGGAAACTTCATGGCTCACAGACAATAAACACTTAAACAAATCTGAAAATTGAAAATGCTGGGCAGCTTAACCAGGCCTTTGATAACTTTCCGCGTTGTAGGCTGCTCTATAACATTAAGTCGCATTGAATCCGGTCTGAGCTGGAAAGGTAGATTCAAATGGCTTTGTAGTGGAAGGTAGAGGCTGATGATTGAAGTCTGTTTCTTGTTTTGGAGATTGATTTTGCCATTATACTATCAATATCGGAACCTTTGTTATTCATTAGTTATCTAAATTATCCGGATGCAAATGCACAAGGAATGAAGACAGTTTTGCCCCTATTGACATCAATGGATCCGGGGTTAAGCTTTAAGCTTTAACAGCTTTAAGTTCCTCGGCATAAACTTCACCGAAGATCTCACATGGCCTGTACATATCGGCTGTGTGGTGAAAATGTTCAACAGCTCCTCTTTCACCTGAAATGGTTGAAGAAGTTTGGTATGGGCCCCCAAATCCTAAGAACTTTCTATAGGGGCACAATTGAGAGCATCCTGATTGGCTGCATCACTGTCTGGTATGGGAACTGTACTTCCCTCAATCACAGGATTCTGCAGAGAGTGGTGCAGACAACCCAGTGCATCTGTAGATGGGAATTTCCCACTATTCAGGACATTTACAAAGACAGGTGTATTAAAAGGGCCCCAAGGATCTTTGGGGACCCGAGTCACCCCAACCACAAACTGTTCCAGCTGCTTCCATCCAGGAAACAGAACCGTGGGATAAAAGCCAGGACCAACAGGCTCCGGACAGTTTCTTCCACCAGGCCATCAGACTGATTAATTCATGCAGATGCAACTGTATTTCTATGTTATACTGACTATCCTATTGTATGTAATATTTATTATAGATTGCTACAAGTTGCACATTGCACATTTAGACATGGATGTAATGTAAAGATTTTTACTCCTCATGTATATGACGGATGTAAGTAATAAAATCACCTCAATTCAATTCAATAGGTTTTCAGAAGTCACAAGATTAGGGAGGTGTTGATCATAGTGAAAGAGGTTATTATAGATTACAGGGGGATCTACTTCAGTTCAGAAATTGGGCCAGGGAGGGAGAACTGATTCATTTTGGAAATTCAATCTGGTCTATGTATGGTCAGGCATTCTGGATTACAGTGGGACAGAGGAACAGAGGAGCACATGTGCATGGTTCATTGACAGCAGCTTCACAGGTACAAAGAGTGCTGAAAAAGGCTCTTAGCACACTAGTCTTCATTGGAAAGGACAGATAAAGTATTTAGAAGGATGTTGCCAGGAGTAGAGGGACGGGTTTGAAGGGAGCGATTTGCCAGACTGGACCTCTATTCCTCGGAATATTTGAGTAGTCCAGTCTGACATTCCAAAGTGACCTGAACAAAATGTTTAAACGTATGAGAGGCATAGAAAAGATGGATGGTAAGTCTATTCCCCAGTTTAGGGGAGGAGAAAATTAGGAGGCAGAGAATTAGGTTTGAGGGGAATGATTTTAAAGAGAACAGAGGACAATTTCTTCAATCAGACAGAGGTGAGGATATAGAATGAGCTACCAGCATCAGTGATTGAGGCTGGGTCAGTATTCTCATATTAAAAGGACTTGGATCAGTACAGAGAGGGATGGGGCTTTGAATGGTACAGGCCAAATGCAGGAAATTGAGACCAAATGGTTGGAAATCATGGTTAACGTGGACTTACTAGTCTGAAACACTTCTATCCATGATGTATTGTTCTGTGACCTTGTGATTGCAACACTGAGCTGGTGAGGCAGCACCTACAGAGAGAGAACAGAGTTTAAATCTTCATCAATGACTTTCCTGTTTCTCTCACTATACATGCTGCCTGACCTACTGAGTATTTCAAGTACTATTTTCAGATTTTCAGCCTCTGCAATGTTATGCTTGTGGACTAACAGGTCAATCTGGATTTCTTTTTCCTGTTTCAAGATTCTGAAAAGTGGAATGATTATGACTGTGACGAGTCACATGGTTTTGTTTGTTCGTACAAACTGCAATGAAATTGGAAGACTCCAGAACCATCCACTCATGATTTCAAACAGTGGATTCAGTGCCCTGATTTCTTTGTAGCTGCTCTCACTGTCTGTGGTGTCTGTACTCACATAGTTTCTCAGCCAATAATAAAGAGAATTGCATCCTGAGCTGTGTGTGTTGTTGTTGTTTGAGTCCAGTTTCCAGCAGCCTTCCTGTCTCACTGTTGCTTCCTCACCACCTCAACACTCAATGCTGAAATGAGGGGAATTCAACACAGACTTTGCAAAATTAACCCATTCATTTTGGCCACAATTGGTGTGCTGGGTTCTGGCAACAGCACATGAGAGTGAAATAAAGGATCTCTGTTCAATAGATAATTGACAGAAATGTGAAAGAGATGATTTCCCATAGAATTCTAGGAACTGTGACACTCCTCACAGGATTCTACTCCTGACCTTCCAACGAGATTTTCCTGTTTCCGATCACCCTGTTTCCAGATTAAAACTTCCCCAAGCGACGTGACCACATTGCAGGAGGGAAACCTCATCTGCCAAGAGATGTTGAAGGACAACAGTCATTCTTTACTCACAGAATAAACAGCATGTACTCAAGTTTGCAGGAAAAATGACAGATATTCTGCCTGGGCATCACATGCTGAAACCTGGTACTATGAACATTGAATTTTCTACCTTCTGGCAAATCCTCTCCCTCTGTCCATTAGTTCTCCCCTCCAGATCTACCTGAGTCCTATCACCATGACCCATTCCCCTCCTTAACCTTCTCCATCTGCCCATCACCCTCAATTTCTTCCAACTGGATCCCTTCTCCCTCTGTTCCCATTTGCTCTCCCCAGCTCCTCACTTTATTCCCTGTTCTACCTTCATCACCTATTGGTGTCATCCCTTTATCACTTCCTCCAATCTCCTCCCATCAACATTCACACCCTCCCATGTTCTATCTGCATACCACCTCCCACTACCTGGATCAACCTTGACAGGGGTCCTCATGAAGGGTCTCAGCCTGAAACAGCATCTATTCTCTTTTCCATAGATGCTGCCTGGCCTGTTGAGTTCCTCCAACATCTTGTGTGTGCTGCTTGGATTTTTAGCATCTGCAGATTATTTTGTTTGTGAGTAAAAAGAGCTAATTTTAAGTTGGAGTGGTGATTGAGACTTTAAAGGCAGAGTTTCACAGCAGTATGTCCAAGTTCAGGAGAGACCAATCAGCAAGAGGGATTCATTAGAAAGGGCCAAGAAAAATAATTCATGTGCAAGCAGAGTGGCCATTCTTTGGGAGTGTGCCAGTCACTAGAGTGGCTTTGGCTCATCAGGTTTAGGTGAGAGTAGGCGGTGGGTGAGGTAAATTGTCTTGTAAGTTATCTTTGTTCATTCCTCATCTATTAGAGCATAGTATAGTGAGAATAGCTCCAGGGGCAATATTTTGTACGATATGTGGTTTTGTGGGAAGTCTGGGATCGTGTCCATGGCATTCTCAGGGGGGATGGTGAGCAGCCAGATGTCTTGGTACACATTGGCACCAATGATATAGGTAGACAAGGTCCTGAAGAGAGATTTTAAGGATCTAGGTAGAAAGCTCAGAAGCAGAACTTCCAGGGTAGTCATCTCTGGATTGTTGCCCATATCATGAACCAGTGAGGGTAAGAAGCGAGTGATTAGTCAGGTGAATGTGTGACTGTGGAATGAGATCGGGGGCAGGGGTTCAGATTTGTGGATCATTGGGATCTCGTCTGAGGAAGGTATGATGAGTACGAAAGGGACCAGTTACACCTCAACCCGAGGAGGTCCAATATCCTTGTGGAATGGTTTGCTTGAGTTGTTTAGGTGGGTTGAAACTAATTTGGCAGGGGGATGGGAAGTGGAGTGATAGTACGGAAGATGAGTAGTTGGATTACAAATGGAGGCAATGTGCAGTGAGACTCCTAGCAAGGAGAGGCTGATGAAAGGGCAAAATTGCAGTTGACAGGATGAGTTGCAACGTAAAAGGCGGACAAAATTGAAAAGGGCGAATACAGGACTAAAGGTGTTATATTTTAATGTGTGCAGTATAAGAATAAGTCTGATGAACTATAACACAGGTACAGGTTGGCGGGTATGATGCAGGCATCACTGAATCATGGCTGAAAGAAGATGATAGATGGGAGCTTAATGTCCAATGATACACATTGTATTGAAAGGACGAGCAAGAAGGCAGAGGGTCTCTGTTGATAAAAAATGAGATCAAATCATTAGTCAGGGGGGACATAGGATCAAATGGAGTTGAATAATTGTGGATAAAGCTAAAGAACTGCAAGGTTAAAAACTTCCTGATGTGAGTTGAATACAAACCCTGAAACAGTAATAAGGATGTGGCCTACAAATTACAATGGGAGACAGAAAATGCATGCCAAAAGGACAATGTTATGATAGTAATGGGGGATTTCAATATGCAGGTAGGTTGGTGGGGATTCCAAGAGGGAGAATTTCTCAAATGCCTATAAGATGTTCTTTTAGAGCAGCTCGTGGTTGAGTACACGAGGAGATCAGCTATTCTGAATTGGGTGTTGCGCAATGAAGCGGAATTGATTAGACAGCTTAAGGTAAAACAACCCTCAGGGGATATTGATCACAATATAACTAGATTCACCCGGAAATTTGAGAAGGAGAAACTAAAGTCAGATATATCAGTATTACAGTGGAGTAAAAAGAATTATAGAGGACTGAGAAAGGAATTGGCCAGAACTGATTACTATGTACAAGTAGGGAGTGATTTTTTTACAACATATTCATTGATTTGTGAGAATAAAATCAGCCCTATGAGGCATTATGCAGTGAAACCATTTTTCCCAGTATGAATCAAATTGTTCCAGGTTATGATTAACAGATGCTGTTATCTTCTCCATTTTGTAAATGTCCATTGTAATTTCCATTCATGCATTAAAGTTGGGCTCTCCTGTGATAACCATTTCCTAGGAAGAGTCTTTTTACCAGCCACCAACAGTATATTCATTAAATATTTATCTCTTTTCAACCATTCTTGAGGTATATATCCAAAATATATGGTCTTACTCTCTAAGGGTATTTCACATTTAAAGATGCCTGGTAGGTCATTTTGTATCCCCCTCCAATAGTCTTTGATAACAGGGCAGTCCCAAAAAATATGATAATGATTTGCATTTTGATTTCTACATTTTCTCCAGCAAACAGGGACGTTACTATCATAATGGGATTTCTGAGAGGCTGTAATAAAATATCTTATCAGGTTTTTCCATCGCAATTCCTTCCATTTCTGTGAACTGGTACACTTCCATTGATACCTCCATATTATTGTCCTTTCTTCCTCAAATGTAATTATCCCTCTTTCCTTCTCCCATTTTGTTTTAATGTATGAAGTTGAATGTGTTTTAAGATCTGACAACCCCTTGTACATGCTTGAAATGATTCTACTACCGTTATTTGAATTATAGGCTTTTCTAAGTAGCTCTATCAAGTATGTGCTTGCCTTGGTTACATTTTTAAGCATCTTGTTAACGTATTACTGCATCTGTAAATGCCGATAAAAATCTTGTTTTTCTAATAAGTGTTTCTCTTTAAGCATTTCAATACTGAATAGTGTTCCTTCTTTCATTATGTTGCAAAGAACTTTTATTCCTTTAGCTGTCCAGTCCTTAAATCTAGCATCCAATTTATTTGGAGTAAAATCTAAGTCATATGCATACCATTTAAGAATTGCAATCTCTCCCTCTAGATTATATTCTTGGTACCACTCTGCTGTATACACATCTGATCCTGGTGACTTTCTTAATTTAAGCCTACTAATTGCAGCTTTTAATTCAACTTCAGTTATGTCAGCAGTCATCTTTTGTTCTTCACTTAAAGAGGGTCACTCTAGAGAATTCAAGAAAGTGTCAATTTGGGTTATGCTTCCCCCTGGAGCTTTGGAATATAGAGTTTCGTACAACACTTCAAAAGCTTCTTGAATTTCACTTACCTTATTTTTTATCATTTTCGTTCTTGGGTCCCTAATTCTATGAATTCTATTTTCTGCTATCTTTTTTTTAATCAGTTTCCATGCCAATATTTTCATAGACTTTGATCCACTTTCATAATGTCTCTGTTTCAGAAACATTAAATTTTTCCTGATTTCTTGTGTAGCCAAAATATTAATTCATTCCTAATTTTTTAAATTTCCCCTGTGCCATGTATCCTGTGCCAAATTCAATTTGTGTTTTTCTCTAGTTCCTTCAGCCTATTTTGTAATTCCTCTAATGTTTTATTCCTTATTTTTGTCTTAAATGAGATATCGCTATAATTTTCCCTCTTAAGACAGCCTTCAGAGTATACCATAAAATGGGAGGTGAGACCTCTCCATACAGAAGGCAACTAAAAAACTAATTAAAAGATAAAGATGGAATACGAAAGTAAGCTTTCCAATAAGATTAAAGATGATACCAAAAGTTCCTTCAGACACATGAAGTGTAAAAAAGAGGCAAGAGTAGATGTCAGACCATTGGAAAGCGATGCTGAAGGGGAGGGGGGCAACAAAATGGCAGATGAACATGAGAAGTATTTTGCATCAGTCTTCACTGTGGGATTCCCCATGTCAGGGGGCATGAATTGTGTGAAGTTACCATTACTAGAGAGAAGGTTCTTGGAAACTGAAAGGTCTGAAGGTAAATATGCTACCTGGAGCTAATGCTGTACACCCAAGGATTCAGAAAGAGTGACTAAAGGGATTTTGGAGGCATAAGTAATGATCATTCTAAAATTGCTAGATGCTGGAATGGTTTCAAAAGACTGAAGATTGTAAATGTCACTCGATAGGGAGAGAGGCAGAAGAAGGGAAATTATAGGACAGTTATTCTGACCTCAGCGGTTGGGAAGATGATAGAGTCAATTGTGGTTTCAGGGTACTTGGAGGCCATAGTCAGCATGGTTTCCTCAAAGGAAATTCTGATGGAATTCTTTGAAGAAATAGCAAGCAGGATAGACAAAGCAGAATTGGTTGATGCCGTGCATTTGGATTTTCAGAAGATCTTTGACAAACTGCCACATATGAGGCTGCTTAACAAGCTACAAGCCCATGGTATTACAGGAAAGATTCTAGCAGGTATAAAGCAGTGGCTGTTTGGCAGGAGGCAAAGAGTGGGAATAAAGGGAGCCTTTTCTGGGTTGCTACCAGTGACTAGTGATGTTCCACTGGGGCCTGTGTTAAAGCTATGTGTCAATGATTTAGATGATGGAATTAATAGCTTTGTTGCAAAGTCTGCAGATATTATGAAAATAGGTGGAGGGGCAGGTAGTGATGAAGAAATAGAGAGGCTACAGATGGACTGAAGTAGATTAGGAGAATAGGCAAAGAAGTTTCAGATAGAATGCAGTGTTGGGATATATATGGTCATGCACCTTGGTAGAAGATATGAACGGGTTGACTATTTTCTAAATGGAGAGAAAGTACAAAAATCTGAGGCACAAAGCAATATGGGAGTCCTTGTGCAGGATTCTCAAAGGTTAACTTGCAGGTTGTGTCTGTGGCAAGGAAGGTAAATGCAATGTTAGCATTCATTTCAAGAGGATTAGAAGTCAAAGTTTGACATAATTCTTGACTGATCTTGGCATGAAGGGATACAGGGGAAGATAAGAGATTGGAGCTGAGAGGAAAAATGGATCAGCTATGACAAAATGGCTGAGCAGACTTGCTGGGCCTAATGGCCTAATGGCTCCATTATCTTATGGTCTTATGGTGTAAAACAAAGGAACAACATTGGCTGTTCTCTGGTCTTCTTGACCACTCCAGTGGCACTGACTTGGTGAAATGGGCAAAATTACCAGGAGAAATAAAAGCTCCACAGCAAAAATTACTTATTATTAGATAAGACTAGATGACAAATACAAGAAGGTAAAAAAAATATTTGGCAGTGCTGAGACCTAAACACAAGAACATATGAAGCAAGGTGGGGAGACAGAGATGCGGTTTTTGTGGCAGGGCTACATCCAAATAAAGGAAAAGTCCCAAATATTCTGAACAGATGGCAGTGGGCAGCAGCAGTTCTGACAGCAATATTCCTGCACTGGAGATGATCAAGAAAAATAATTATAAATAAAATAAAAGCTGGGGTCATATGATTCAGACAAAAGATCATTGACCAGAGGGAAGGATGATAAAGAGCAAATTTTGCAGAGAAATTGCAGAGATTCAAAAGCCACAGAAAATACATAATGAGTCAGAAGACGTGCATTGAGATGTTTAAAGATGACATGTCGGGCAAGTTGTTCATATAATTACTGTTAGGTGTCTGGAATGGAGTACCAGAGTAGTAATAGATCCAGGCAGTTTGGTGGAGTTTAAAAGGCTTTTAGCTGGCCTCCTGAATATGGAGTGAATAGAGGAAGATGGATGATGGATGATACACTGTAGGAGAGGATTAGTAAAAATTGGCATCGATTGGTGCAAAAATTATCGACTGAATGATCTGTTATGAGCTGCAGTGTTCTATATATTCCTTCTTCCATCAATGTGATTGGTACCAATATGGACCACAACCTCTAACTGTTCACTTTTTGAACATCCAGAACTATCTGCGGTCACTGTGATGTCCTAGCCCTGACACCAGGAGACAGTGAACCACCTTGAACCACAATGCACCCAAACACACTCACATGTCTGTCCACAGCTGGTAAATTCCCAGTACTGCTGCTCCCTTGACCTCTCTACTCCCTGTATAGTTCTGCCATCCAGGGCTCTAGGGTTTTGACTCCAGTTGCAATCTCAGGAACCTCTTCCCCCCTCAGTGTCTGCAAAATGCATCTGGTTGGAAAGCAAGAAGACCTCAAGAGTTTCTTGGACTCCTAGCGATGTGAGAGCAGGTTTGGCTTCAGTTAGAGTGTACTGAGAGAAGTGCCCCCCTGTTATTTTACCCACCACAAATCAATGAAGAGTCAGACATTACTCAGGCAGATTAGCAGTACAGATAATGAATAAATATCAACCATTATTCTGAGATTACTCACAATTTTACCTGCTCTGAAGAAATCTTAATTCCCTGTACACTTGTGAAAGAATGTCCACAAATCCACTGGCTGAAGAGTTCTCCTCATGTCCTGGTCAGAATCCATCACTCCACCAGCATTGATAGAACAAATGGTCTGGGTGTTATCATGGTCAAGAAATCTGACATTTTCATAAACTGCTTGGACACTGTGAAAGGCACCAAGTTTTTGTGCTTACCTGCAGCAGGCATGACAGGGAACTAAACAGGATCAATTAAGACTCCTCTTTATTCTTTCCACAAAGCATTTCTGCAACTGAGAAACTACTTTTTAAGAAATTAATTCATGAAGATCCCTGAACAAAAGATACCCAAAGGCTAAAAAAATTCCCAGGTGTTTCTCTATAGAATAGAGAGTCTTTCTCTTCCCCAAACATTACTAATGTGACTTTTCCCCGATGTTCTGTAACACTCAGAGAGAAAGGAACTCTTCTGTTCATTCCTCACCATCCTTGTACAGCACACTGCACCGTGTACCCTTCACCAATATTCTTCACCACACTGTGTATGGCAATGGAAGCCCCCCCGAGGATCTTGATCTTTGTATCAGACAAAGCTGACTCTGCTTCTCCTTTTGCCAACAAGCTCAGTACTAGACAGAACAATTTCCTGAAATAAAAGCACAACATGGTAGAAACTCTCAGCAGGTCAGGCAGTGAATGTGGAAAGAAGATTCAGAGTCTACATTTCAGATCAAAGACCCTTCATTGAAACACTCTGAATAATTCCCTGACATGGTTGAAACAACTATTTCAGCACAGGATTTAGTAATTGTTCTGTTCGTTTGATGAATGGTTATGAACTCTTTACTTTAGTTAAGTGAAGTTTAAGCCAAAGGGGAGATGTGCAGTGTATTGAGTTGTGCTGGTTGAGCAGGGGGTGTCTGGAGGAGGAAAATAACTGAGAACAGCACAGCTGCTCAGCATAATGCCAAATTAAAATAATTATTACCACCAATTCATATCCCTCCATTCCCTGTTTAGTCATTTTCCTCAAATAATTTACTCAAACTTGTTGACTGTCCTACATCAACCCACATTCTTCCTCATTCTTCCTATCCCCAAGAATTCTCTCCAGCACTACTCAAAAAGAAAGTTCCCATTAGAGTCCCACCATAGATCCTTTCAGACCCTAGTGATTCATGCACTTTAATGATTTCCAGAAGATCCATCTTTGGCTTGATCTCAAAACATCCTACAATATCAGAACACCCACACAGATCTCTCCAAACTCCATGTCTTACTCCTTGAAGAAAACAGATGAAAATTATTCATTTAGTACTTTTCTAATATCTCATGACTCCAAACATAAATTTCTTGTATGGTCCTACTCTCATCCTCATCATTCCCTTGTTTTTGATCTCAGTAAAACAAGAAGGCTTCGCTCACAGGGCTGTCTCCAGTTTTGTATTGCTCCAATAGAGATTATTATTGAGAGAAAGAGAACAAGTTAGAGATATGGAGACAAGTGAGGACATGACTGGGAAAGTTAACTGAAAGAGAGATAGAAAGAAATATGGCCCGAGGGACAATGAGAGAGAGAGAGTGGGAGAGAGCAGGACAGAGAGAGACAGACAGGGAAATAGGCATAAAGGGATGAAGGGTTAGTGAGAAAGAGAGAGATATATGGAGAGAATGAAAAAGAAGAAGAGTGCAGTATATTGAGACCTGTACTTCACTGTGTTATTCTGCCATTTGATGTCATGTTGCTGTCTTGCCAGCAGGGGAGCCTGGCTGCCTGAAGGAGAACAGCATTTTGTCCCTCTTCATGCTTGGTTTTATTAAAGGAATAATTACTGAGGTGAAGAAAGGAAAATTAAAGAGGTGGTAAGGTAGAGATTCATGCAATGGAAAAAAGGATAAACACAGACAATAGTAAATGCTTCAGCTCCACCATTGAATTCAAGGTAAATGTGTAAACAGTGTGATTGAGCAGCAGGTGGGACCCACTGAAAGGAGAGTGGAAACAGACGAGGGTTGGAAAACTGCTGCACTGTCTTCACAGGAAGAGAGAGAAAATAACACTCAAACAAAACAGGCTTCCTCTGCAGCCTGGGGAGTAAAACAAGGAAAGTGAATTCCTGAAGGAATTGTTCCTTCACACATTTAGCCATATCCTTTGATATTTATTACTGTCTCTGCTTCCTCCAGCCTTTCAATCAGTGTATTTCAGATCATGGCAACTTCCTGAGCAGCATTGATTGCTCCTCTCACCTCTCATCCACCTGCCAATTCTCTAAGATCTCCCCATCGGGTTAGTAATCCAGCTGCCTGGCCGAGAGTCCCAGTTACTGGAAAATACGGATCGATGTGCAGTAGCATTTACTATCTCATCATCTCGGAGAGCTGGGAGACCCTCATGAAACAGTACAGGTCAGGAACAGGCCCTTCAGCCCACAATGTTAGTTATTACAACCCCACTACATGAGTCCCATCAGCCTCCACATTGTACGTATCCCTTTGTTCTCTGCACATTTAATCTCTATCTAAGAGCCTGAACACTTCCATTGTATTTGTCTCCGTTACCAACCTTGGCACCGCATTCAAAGCATCCACTATTCACTACATAACAAAAATTACCCTGCACATCCCCTTAAAACGTATCCCCTCTCACCTTAAATGTTTATCCTGTGCTATTAGACATTTCATCCCAAAGAAAAAGCTACTGCTTTTCTACTAAGTAGCAATAGTGTAAAGTATTACAGTACCAGTGGCCAGGGTTCAATTCTGTTGCTATATGTAAATAATTTGTATGTTTCCCAGGCCCATGACAACATGGGTTTCCTCCAGATGCCCCAGGTTTCAACTTTCATTCCAAAGACATAAGGGTTAGTAAATTAATTGTTCATTTGGGCAGCAGAAGCTCATTGGGCCAGTAGGGCCTCTTAATGTCCTGTATCTCGAAATGTAGTTTATAATTATATAAATACTCAATACAGTGATGCTAGAAAGTTTGTGAATCTTGGAGAATTTTTACTATTACTGCATAAATATAACCTAAAATGTGATCAGATCTTCAAGTAAATCCTAAAACTAGATAAAGAGAACACAATTAAATAAATAGCAGCAAAAACATTGTTCTTGTTCATTTATTTATTAAGAAAAATGTTCCAAAATCACATGTATTATTTGTAAAAAGTATGTGATCCTCTGGGTAATGCCTTCTATAAAAGCTATTTGAGGTCAGGTGCTGAAATCAATGAGATGAGATTGGAGGTGTAGGTTGAAGAGGTGCTCTGCCCTATAAAAAAAATAGACACACACTAAGTCAGGTTGCTGATGGAGCCTGCTCTTCTCAAGAAAGATCTGTTTATGCGCGTCATGCCTCAATCAAAACAGCTTTCAGAGGACTTTAGAAGAAGAACTGTAGAAATGAAAGAAGCTGGAAAAGGCTACAAAAGCATTTCGAAAGACCTGCGTGTTCATCAGTTCACAGTAAGAGAAATTGTCTACAAATGGAGGAAACCCAATACTGTTGCTACTCTCCATAGGAGTAGGCATCCTACAAAGATTACACCAAAAGTAAAACATGCAGTGCTGAAGCGGGTGAAAAAGAACCCAAGGGTAATAACAAAAGGCCTACAGAATTCTCTGGAACTTGCTAAGTTCTCTGTTCATCTGTCCTCTATATAAAAAAAACTGAACATGAATGGTTTTCATGGAAGGACACAACAGAGGAAACAACTGCTGTCCAAAAAATTCATTGCTGCACATCCCCAGTTTACAAGAGACCATCTGGATGTTCTATTTATTTTTATTTCTAAATCCTTTTTTGACATTGTTGACTCTAAAATTTCTTCACATATATGGCAGAATAAAAATCCTAGATTAAGTAAAAAAATATTTACAGAAGTCTGAAAAGGAAGGTGGTTTGGCATTGCCAAATTGAAGATTTTACTATAGGGCAATTAATGTTCGGTATTTAATATTTTGGACACAAGACTAAGTGGCAATACGAAGACCACAATGGATAAACCTTGAATGTAAATCTGTAAAAGGCTTCTCATTGGTTTCTATTTTAGGGACTTCACTTTCCTTTGTTCTTTCTAAATTAAATAAACAAATGGTTAATCCAATAATTAAATATACATTACGAATATGGTTTCAATTTCCTAAAGTTTTTATTTGAATAAGTTTATTTTATCAAGCCCTATTATATCTAAAGAGCAAACACGAGGAAATCTGCAGATGCTGGAAATTCAAACAACAACACACACAAACTGCTGGTGGAACACAGCAGGCCAGGCAGTATCTATGGGGAGAAGCACTGTCGACGTTTCGGGCCAAGACCCTTCGTCAGGACTAACCAAAAGGAAAGATAGTAAGAGCTCTATTATATCTAACTTCTTTTTCCACCCTCTGTTATGGACCAAGACTTTTTGATATGGAAAACCAAGGGTATAACATGTTTTCACAACTTATTCTTGGATAACTGTTTCATGTCTTTCGAACAGTTGTCTAATAAATATAATTTACCCAGATCGCATTTTTTGATACTCACAAATGAGAATTTTTTTGAATAATATGTTACAGACTTCTCCAAATTCATACCCAACCGATATCATGGAATTTTTTTTTAGGTTTAAACCCTTATCAGAAGGGTTTAGTAGCAACTATTTATGATATGATCATGAAAATATAGCAGGTAAATCAGATAAAATTAAGAATGAATAAGAAAATGAACTTCAACTTTACTTACCTACAGAGAAATGGGAGAAAATTTTACACTTAGTTAACTTCTTCTCTACATGTGCTAAATACGCGTTGATATAATTTAAGGTGGTGCATAGGGCCCATATGTCTAAGGACAAACTTGCTCGTTTTTACTCCCACATTTAATCCTATCTGTGATAGGTGCCATTTCGAAGTAGCCTCTTTGACACACATGTTCTGGTCTTGCCCTTTTTTGGAGAAATATTGGTACTATTTCAACAGTTTTGAGTATTAATTTACATCCTCACCCTATTACTGCAATTTCTGGCTTACCAATGGTGGAAAACAGTTATATATCCCCTTCAGCTCGTCAGACGATTGCATTTGTTACATTAATGGCTAGAAGATCCTTTCTATTGAACTGGAAAGAAATTAATTCTCCAACTACATTCCAATGGTTTTCCCAAACTATATATTTTTTAAATTTAGAAAAAATCAGAAGTGTTATTTTTGACCATTCGGTTAAATTTGAAGAAAACTGGAGACCATTTATTCAACACTTTCATATGAGATAAATCTACATTTCCCAAACCTTTTTATTACCCTTAAATATTTAGATAGAGGAACAGAGTTATTGACACTACTGGTTATATCCATCATAATATAGTTTTATCATATATGTATATATGACAAAGCTAGGTTGGTCTTCTTTGACCTGGCTTTTTTTTAATCACATAATCCATGTCATTAACTTTAGGCATAATTTCATAAGGACCATGAAATCTAACTTGTAAAGGATTCAGTTGCACTGGCAAAAGAACTAGCACCTTATCTCCAGGCTTAAATGTCCTCATCCTAGCTTCTTTATCATACCAGGTTTTCATTTTCTCCTGAACCGATTTAAAATTTTCCCTGGCTAAGCTACAATCTTTATGTAATCTATCCTTAAATTTTGAAACATAATCCAGCAGATTAGTATGTATCTCTTGATTAAGCCATTGTTCTTTTAATAAGGCCAAAGGTCCTCTAACTCTGTGCCCAAAATACAAGTTCAAGTGGACTAAAACATAATGAACCCTGTACTGACTTCCGTACTGAAAATAAAAGCAAGTATATGCCCTCATCCCAATCATTTTCATTTTCTACACAATACATCCTAATCATAGTCTTGAGGGTAGAATGAAACCTCTCCAAGGCTTCTTGTGATTCTGGATGGTATGCAGACGAGGTAATCTGCTTAGCTCCTAGTCTATAAACTACATTGGTCAGATTGTATTTCCTTAGACAACACAAAATAAGTAAAGAATTTTATAAGAGCCTTTATTACATTTTAGTCATTATATTCCTGAGTGGCATTGCCTCTGAAAACCTAGACACTGTGCATGTAATGGTCAGCAAATATAGATACCCAGTTTTAGCTTTTGGCAATGGGCCTACACCATCTGTTCACCAAAAAGACAGTTCACCAAATGCGGGAATAGATTGCAGTGGGGCCACTGGAGTAACATGATTACGTTTACCCACAATTTGGCAAGAACAACATGCTCTATAAAATGTCGCCACATCTTTTCTCAAACCAGGCCAGTAAAAATGTTTAAAAACCTTGTTCTCAGTTTTCTTTACCCCTTGATGTCCACCCAAGGACACACTATGGGCTAAAGTTAAAATCTCATTTTGATAAAGTTTAGTAACTGCTAACTGGTGAACAATCTTCCATTCATCACTTGCAGGAATTGAATGTGATCTCCATTTCCTCATTAATACTCCTTTCTCAGAATAATATCGTACGGGCACCTTATTAAATTTATTATCCGGGAGAGCTTGTTCCTTTACTTTGATAATCTCAGGGTCTCTACTCTACTCTGTTATCATCTCCTTCCGAGACAGAGACAAATCTTCATGGTCAGAATTACTCCAAGAATCTTGATCAAACAATGAAGGTAAGAAAGTTTCTGAAGCATCATCAAAATTCGAATCCCGAGTTGAACAGTCCTGGGTAATCCTGCTTATCAAGCTTTTTGGACATAACTCGAGTTACAACACAGGAAGAATCTGTGTTAGAATCCATCCGTCGTTCCTCTGACTTTATTTCCAAATGCACTTCAGGAAAGACATGTCCATCTGCTAAGTCATTCCCCAACAATAGAGAAACATCATTCACAGGTAAGCTGGGTTGCAGTCCGATCTTAGCAGATCCTGTAACTAACCCTGACCTTAAATTTAGTCTATGCAAATATATAGGCATAAGGGCACTCTCAACATCTCATAGATAGTTTACCTCACCGGTGTCAGACTCATTACTAAACTTTAACACACTGTCTAACATTAATGATTGAGAAGCTCCAGTATCCCTGAGGATTTTCATTGGCACCAGAGTGGATTCCTCTTTCAAGGATACAAATCCTTCTTTTTTTAAATGATCATGTACCCTCTTAGCTTAGTCAGACTCAGACAAAGCTTCATTTATATCGATTGAACCCTGTGGATTTACAGGTGTTTTAATATGTTGCCCTCAAGCATCTAGGACTGCCTCATTCTCCTTCTTCTTCAATCGGAAACAGTCAGCTATTACGTGACCAAGTTTCTTACAATAATTACAAATGGGACGAAACTGTCTTTCCTTCACATGTTTTCCTTCCTCCTTACCTTTCTCACTAACTTCTGATTTAATTTCTAGTTTACCTTAACTCTCTGTGCTATTCTTCCTTTTAGAAGTTCTACCCTGAGGAAATTTACTCTTAAGGATTAAAGCATACTCATCAGCTAAGTTAGCAGACTCTTGCAATGTAGCGGTGTCCCTCTCATTTAAGTATGTTCCTACTTCAACAGGGATGCTCCTTTTAAATTCCTCCATTAAAATCAACTCTTTTAATTTATTATACTCCCCAATCACATTTTTAGAGGAAACCAATCTCTCAAAACATACAGCTTTATCGTAGGCAAATTCCACATCAGTTTTTTCCATGGATTTCTTCAAATTTCTGAATCTTTCTCTGTAAGCTTCTGGAACCAGTTCATACACCTTCAATATATGCTGCTTCACAATATCATAATCAAGTGCTTGCTCCACAGTTGAAGCTGTATAAACTTGTTGTGCCTTGCCTTTAATTACACTCTGTAACATTACTGGCCAATTCTCTTTTGGCCACTCTGAAATCTGAGCAACAGTTTCAAAATGTTAGAAATATGTATCCACTTCTGTTTTATTAAATGGAGGAGCTAATATAACTTTTTGACTAGCAACAAATTGTTTCCAAGAACCAGAGGACTGATTCTCGGACCTTAATTCCGCCATCGCAAGTTCAAATTCCCTCCTTTTATTTTTCAGCTTCTAACCTACTTCGTTCCAAGTCCACTTTACATTGTTCTAACTTCATTTGTTTGATTTGTAACTGCATCTCTAGATTACTTATTGGAAACATATCTAAAACCACTTCTTCAAAACCACCCGACTCTACATAATGTAACGTGATTTTTCTCTGAATTACAGGCCTTGTTGTAGCCTTCAAAATACCTTTAAGTTCCAACCTGCTCGCAATCTCAGATACATCACTCTTTGTGCCTTCGCGAATAACACCGGGTCTGGCGATGCCAGAAAGTCATCAATATTCATTGTTGCCAAATACCACCCACAAACCAATCAAACAAAAGAATCGGATATTTCCCTTTTCCAAATAATTTTCATGTCTCAGGGAAAAATTATTATATCTACAGCTCACAGTACATTAGCATGATCAATAAGTTGTAGATAGAATAATCAAATATAATTTTCATTGCTCTTTTGAGTAGAAGATGATTTTTTAGCCAACTTTTCTTGAAAAAACAGGTAGGTGGCTTAGTTAACCTTTCTTGAAATTAATCTCTTTCTTTCCCTTTAAGTTAAACATAAAAACTTTCTGCTAAATAATTGGTTTAAGCCTAAATGGGATTTAATTTTTCTAAAGGTAGGCTCAGTAGATTTAATTTAAATAAAGGTTGTAAATTAATTTTAATTAGTGTTATTTATGTCATGAAAATTGATTGACAATGTTGAATCACAAAGTTTCTAAAAAAACATATGCCAAAATAATATTAATAAATAAATAGCCTAAGACACAGCTTTTTACAAGAGTTTGAAAACATTTTTTTCCTGAGTGACATGATCAGGATCAAATATAGGCCTAGCATGTGTAAACTGCGCTTGTTGTTTGCCACAGACCAGGCACAATGGAATAGGACAACTTGGATCACCAGTCCATGTAAAACCCATGGATAAGTAGCTTCATTGCAAAGACTGACTCTTTTGTGTCCATTGTTGCACTAGTGCAGTGAAATAACTGAGAAGATTGTAATTCTTTATCAATAATCTTGTCAGAATTGTCAGTAGGCCTAGGCCTAGAATCCTCCTCTTCCATCTCACACCTCCTCTTCAAAAATCACCACATTGAAATTAAAATTTCACTCTAATTTTCTACTACACCAGTAGAGTTTGTTCGCTTCCACCAATCAGTCGGTGATGTGTAAAGAGAAGTTGGGTGAGGTAATCTAGGAGGGTGAGGCTGATATCACAGCCCAAGTTGGGCGAGTCCCTTCAATGCTTGGAAAAAGCACTTCACGCTCCTCATCAGCCTACTATCTTCCTCTCCATACAATACAGAGCTCACCAATTATCAATGGCCTCCCCTATTTCATGTCAAAAACTGAGAATGGACTCAAGCAAATAAACATGGTCCTGCTGCGTACTGCCATACTGTGCTGACAGACTTCTAACGAAAATGCTAACAGGGCTGCTCAGTCACTGTCCACTATGGTGAGTGCTAGCACACATTTTTTTTTAATCACTATGTCTTGCAGAAGCCTAGGGTTCTGTGGATCCTCAGATGAGAAACCGTACAATAGAGCGTTGAGCCTCTGAGGTTCTTGAGCACCTGTATTTACTAATAAATATCTTAACTAGAGTTGTTCAGCACTTGTGCTTTCAGTTTAATCTTGTTAAGCTAATTGTGGCTGGCATGTGTATCCCACATTCTATGATGATTTAAAGAGGACTCTCAGGCAGTGCCTCAGTGGGGTTGTTGTGTTGGAGATGATGGATTACCTTGTGGCATCAGTCGGTTGTCCCTCTGAGGCTCTGGGTCTGATGTTTAGCCTCTTGCTTTAGTCTCTTCCTTGGGATTGTGCTATCCTTCCACATCTGGGTCCAGTCCTCTGTGAGTGCACCATGACACCAGAAGTACATTTATGCATCTCCAGATGGACTTCACGCTGTTACCCAAATGTATGGGTTATGATGATGTAGCTGTTATTTTGTTTGTTTGTTCGTTACATTGGAACATCCCATGTGTTTGCCCGTATATGCCAGCCGTCTCTCCCGTTTTGGTTAAACAGTTGGATATTCATACTCTGAATGTCAGTATGTTGCAGTACTGCATGGCACCAATGTAAAGTCTTAGCAGTTCCATCAACATGTTTTTGAAGCCCAGAAGATCATGATGGCTGCAGAGTGCCACACTTAGCAGCCAGGAGATTGTGTACTACTGAGATTGTACTGGTGAAGAAAATCCCTTGAGCCTGGGTGGGAAGATCCTTTTCAATATTACATATACATCTCTGAAGGTCCAAAGGAAGCTGGCATAGATCCATGCAGTGCATGTTAAGCCAGCGGTGCCACTAAACTGAACAGGAAGCCAGCAGAATCTTGATAAGGATGAATAAACTGATTTTTGATCAATGTTACCTGTGGCCTTAGGGATTTCTCTGCATGTTAAGTTTTGGGTAATTTGTGCAAATGTTTTCTGCCTAAGTACTGAACTTTCTCTGGATACTAATATTCCCTTCATCTAAGTTACGAATGTGCATTATGTACTAACTGGTGGAGTTTTGGGGGGTGTTCTAGAGGGTCCAACCATTTGAAAGGTGCAGCCTGTACTCCTAATTCATAGTGAGTTTGACTGTTCTCGAATTTGGTCATGAGAGCAGAATTGTGAAAGGAGCAAGGGACTGTATTACCCATTATCCTTGCAAATGGCACTGTTTGAAACGTTGGCATCAACCTTCCTTTCACAGACTGCATAATCCACAGACCTGGAGCTAAGGATCAAGGTGAAGTATATTATTGCACCACGACAGGATGGAGCTGGACCTGGGTAACTGTAGGTGTAATGTTTATACCACCGATGACCCTCTGTATCCTGGTAATGGTAATGACAGGTGTGTGTCCACATGTCCAATTACTGACTGCCAGGACTACCCCTTGATGCTGTTACATTTGATCTTAAGCAAATAAATACTTATTTATTCATTCACAAACCATGTGGAACAGATCCTTCTGGCCCTTTGAGCTACTCTGCCCAGCAATTCCCCAATTAAATCCTAGATTAATCATGGGATAATTTACAATGACCAATTAACCTACTAACCATTCTGTCTTTGGACTTTGTGGGGGGTATGGAGGAATGGAGCACCCAATGGAAACCCCTGTGGTCACAGGGAGAATGTATAAGCTCCTTACAGGCAGCAGTGGGAATTCAACCTATGTTGCCTGTTCTGTGAAGTGTTGTGCTAGCTACTTCACTACTGTGCTGACCCAAGTGTGTGATGTACTTTGAGTTTTGGAAGCTACCAAGAACATCTCCAGGAAAATGCTCATTTGTCAAAATGAATGAAGACATTTTAAATCACCAGTTTTAGTATCTCTCTGATGTCCACCATCACAGCAGAATGTACAGAGGGAAGCGCCCACCCTGTCATTATACCTCTCACACAGTGTAGAACTGTCAGTCATCTCTTTATCTCTGTGGTGCATTAACTAATAATCATAACCCAGTTAAAGAACAAAGCAGGGATTAGCTTGAGATTACTCACTGCTTTGTGTACCTTGAAGAAACCTTGATTCCTCATCTGGTTTAACGAAAATCCCCACAACACCACTGGATGAGCAGTTCTCCTCGTCTCCTGAGCAGAATCCGTCACTCAACCAGAACTAACAGAAGTGGTCTGGGTGTTATCATATTCAAGAACCTTTACATTTTCTTCAACTGCTTTGAAGAATCAGTGTTGGCAAAGGTCCTGGATAAATGCAAGTTCTTGTGTTTGCTTGAGGCAGGCTGACAGAAGATCAACTAACGAGAGCCATTAGGATTCAATGTATTTCTATATCTGAGCCATAGAACAATAGAGCATTACAGCACAGAAACATGCCCGTCAGCCTATCTAGTCTCTCCCAAGCCTTATTCTGCCTAGTCCCATTGACCCACACCTGATACATAGTTCTTGTTACATAGACCTTGTAGTTCCAAGGTCTGGGAAACTTTAATCATCATTGAAATCAAACATAACTGATTGGACTCACCCGCATAAAAAAATCTGCCAACCAATCATTGATTGATAGAGTTGAACAAGATAAATGGAAGCTAAAGGAATGTCTTGTGATTTCCAAGTGTGACCGTATGTTTGGTATTGGTGTGTTGTTTGGTAACTGAACATTGAGAAATGGAGGCTGCAGAAAGCATTTATGATTCCATAATGTTTGTCATGATATCAGAATTCAATGATTATTATTATTGAGAACAATTAGGATGTAATTTTCAGGTGAAACTTCAAAATCCACAGCTTATGTACACAGACCACCTCACTCATTCATATACTTGATCTCTTCAGTTTCCCCTCCATTTCCCATTGTGGGAAAATCTCCCTCTGTCACTGACTATGGAAAGCTTGTAATCCATTTGTGAGGATCAGGTTCAATTTAGAATCATGGTCTCCATCCAATAAGAAGCTGGAATGAAGTCTGCTCAGAAGGAGCAGGGAAGGATGTGGAGATAGTGCAATGCTTGATATTTGACACTTCTCCCGCAATAGCTCATGGAGATCCGAGAACTAACATGATGTGAAAAGGAATCCATGGATCTCTAGTGGAGAGGAACTGATGGAACAAATGGATTGTTCTTTCCCTGGATTTCCTCTTCTTCCACAATCACTTTCTACCAGTGGATTCCAGATCACAAGAAATTCTTGATCAAAACTCATTCCTCCTCTCACCTCTGATCCACTTGCCAATCATCTATGCTCTCTAACCTCTAATTACTGCTTCTTTTGCCTGGCTGAGAGCTGTTGGAAGCTGTTGATAAACTAGCTGATGATATTTGTGTCTGGGACACTGAACTAAGCAACTCATGTAGAGATGTCCTGGGATTGGACCCTCTACCACAGCCATCTGACTTTGAGTGAAAAATTAGTCCATCCATTGAAACTCCTTGACGACCCTTGTCTCAGGATCACAAGGTCTCCTCAATGCTGCACTCTGTCAAATGCGGCCTTGTTTTGAAGGAGTGTCACTGCGCGCTCACCTCTGCTGTCCAGCTGTTTGATCTTCGTTTGGACCAAGATGTGATATGGTTGAACTGAGTGATCTTCATGAAACTGACACTGAGTGTGAGTGTGTACATTATACTTGCTTTACATCTATGACTGTGTGGCTAAATGCAGCCCCAACACCATATACAAGTTTGCTGACAACATCACTGTTGTGGGCTGTATCAAAAGTGGTCATGAATCAGCATACAGGAGGGGGATTGTAAGTTAGGCTGAGTAGTATAATAATAACAACCCCTCACTCAATAAGACCAAAAACTTCAGGAGAGTGAAACTAGAGGTCCATGAGCTAGTAACTGTTGGAGGATCATAGGTGGGGAGGGTCAGGAACTTTAAGTTCCTGGGTGTCACTATCTCAGAGGACCTGTCCTGGATTCTTCACATAAATATAATTGCGAAGGAAGTACGACAAGGCCTTGACATCCTCAGGAGTCTGCCAATGTTCAGCGTATCATTAAAATCCTTAGCAAACTTCTGTAGATGTGTGGTGTAAAGTGTGCTGACTGGCTGCATTCCAGCCTGGTGTGGGTACATCAATGTCTTTGAGCAGAAAATCCTACAAGAGATAGTCCAGGTAATTATAGACCAGTGAGCCTTACGTCTGTGGTGGGAAAGCTGTTGGAAAAGATTCTTAGAGATAGGATCTATGGGCATTTAGAGAATCGTGGTCTGATCAGGGACAGTCAGCATGGCTTTGTGAAGGGTAGATTGTGCCTAACAGGCCTGATAGAGTTCTTTGAGGAGGTCACCAGGCATATAGATGATGGTAGTGCAGTGGATGTGAACTACATGGATTTTAGTAAGGCATTTGACAAGGTTCCACATGGTAGGCTTATTCAGAAAGTCAGAAGGCATGGGATCCAGGGAAGTTTGGCCAGGTGGATTCAGAACTGGCTTGCCTGCAGAAGGCAGAGGGTCATGGAGGAGGGAGTACATTCAGATTGGAGGGTTGTGACTAGTGGTGTCCCACAAGGATCTGTCTGGGACATCTACTTTTTGTGATTTTTATTAACGAACTGGATGTGGGGGCAGAAGGGTGGGTTGGCAAGTTTGCAGACAACACAAAGTTTGGTGGTGTTGTAGATAGTGTAGAGGATTGTTGAAGATTGCAGAGAAACATTGATAGGATGCAGAAGTGGGCTGAGTAGTGGCAAATGGAGTTCAACCCGGAGAAGTGTGAGGTGGTACACTTTGGAAGGACAAACTCAAAGGCAGAGTACAAAGTAAATGGCAGGATACTTGGTAGTGTGGAGAAGCACAGGGATCTGGGCGTACTTGTCCACAGATCCCTGAAAGTTGCCTCACAGGTAGATAGGGTAGTTAAGAAAGCTTATGGGTTGTTAGCTTTCATAGTCGAGGGATAGAGTTTAAGAGACGCGATGTAATGATGCAGCTGTATAAAACTCTAGTTAGGCCACACTTGGAGTACTGTGTCCCGTTCTAGTCGCCTCAGTATAGGAAGGATGTGGAAGCATTGGAAAGGGTACAGAGGAGATTTACCAGGATGCTGCCTGGTTTAGAGAGTATGGATTATGATCAGAGATTAAGGGAGCTAGGGCTCTACTCTTTGGAGAGAAGGAAAATGAGAGGAGATATGATAGAGATGTACAAGATATTAAGAGGAATACACAGAGTGGACAGCCAGCGCCTCTTCCCCAGGGCACCACTGCTCAGTACAAGAGGACATGGCTTGAAGGTAAGGGGAGAGAAGTTCAAGGGGGATATTAGAGGAAGGTTTTTCACTCAGAGAGTGGTTGGTGCGTGGAATGCACTGTCTGAGTCTGTGGTGGAGGCAGATACACTAATGAAGTTTAAGAGACTACTAGACAGGTATATGGAGGAATTTCAGTTGGTGGGGTTATATGGGAGGCAGGGTTTGAGGGTCAGCACAACATTGTGGGCCAAAGGGCCTGTAATGTTCTGTACTATTCTATGTTCTATGTTCTAAAAGGTAGTGGATTCGGGGCAGTACATCATGGGTAAAACTCTCCGAACCATTCAGCATATCTACATGAAAAGTTGCCATAGAAAAGCAGCATCCATTATCAACGATCCTCCCAGCCAGGCCTTGCTCTTTTCTTGCTGCTACCAACAGGTAGAAGGTACAGGGGCCTCAGGACTCGCACCACCAGGTTCAACAACTGTTACTACTCCTCAGCCATCGGGCTCTTGAACAGAACATGATAGCTACACTCAATTAAAGACTCTTTTATATTGTTATTTCATGCTCATGATTTATTGCTATTTATTTATACCTGCATTTCCTTAATTGTTTACAGTTTACAGTTCCCGATGTTTAGTCTCAAATTGCTGTTCTATAAATTTGCTGAGTATGCCCGCAGAGAAAGTATCTCAGGGTTGCATGTGGTGACATGTATGTACACTGAAAATAAATGTTGCTTTGATCTTTGATGTAGATTTTGAAGGAGGAGGGTACCTATTCTGCATTTGTCATGTGAGCATCACCAGTGTTTTATCAGCAATATAGACTGATGCATTCATCGTGGGAACAAGAAGATATTAGCAATATCCTGGAGATTTTGTTCAAAAAAACACAATGTTAATCCTTATTTAGAAGGACAACTGCACAGATGTCATAAATCAGAAATTAAAGTGCAGAAAATATTGCAAGTTACACAGCATTTGCAGAGGGAGACATGAGAACATGTTTCACACTGGAGAGAAAGTGGGGTAAAGGGCAGAGAAAGTGAGTGAGGCATGGGGGTAATGGGGAAGGCTGAAAGATGGTGAACAGTGTTGGTGAATTATCAAACGTACATACAGGGGAGGAGAAAACACTAAAACAGAAATATATTTTTCCCATCATCAAGGGGTGTCCTACTGAAGTTACCAGTAGTTCATCAGAACTAAAAAGTGAATGGTTCAGAGTAGAAACGCCTGGAAAGGGTTAAAGGAAAGTTGGTGCCTTGTTGATTGCAGAGTCATTGAACAAGTTCAATAAAACTGAGACAGATGTCAGATTGTGAGAAAAGGAGATTTACAGAGCTTGTTATTGTGCAACTCACGTTCTTCACCGAAAAGGTCCATTGTTTTGTTTTTTTAGTCACAACTGAGATGTGTTATATAACATATTATTGATAAAACTAGAATTTCCTGTACAACCTTGTTGCTGCAAAGTGCTATTGATTCAAATTTTTGAGAAATCATTGTATTATGTCTGGTAACATCCGAGCGCAGATGAGGTCTCAGTGTAACACTGTAGAATATCAGTGAGACTTCCTTATTTTCATTCTCCAAAGACCAGCTGTAACCGACCAACTGGGTTAAGGGTTTGACTCCACGTTTTTTCACTTTACCAGTGGACTAAATTTCTGCATCATTTGAACCAGAATGCCAGGACCGATTCACACACCATCATTTACTGGTTCCTCACTATGTAAAATCTTCTGATTTGCTATTTCTCCCATCAAACAACCAACTTCCCATTTCCCTGCAAAGGAGATATGCTGGTCGGGTGAGACTGAAAGACTGGCCTGGAGCCATTAGTCCTGGAAAGAGAAGGGACTACTTTTTTATTTTATTTCTTTCTTTATTTGGAGATACAGTGTGGGGAAAGCCCTTCCAACCCAATGAGCCACACTGCCCAGCAACCCACCTCTTTAAACACAGGTCAATTTGCAATGACCAATTAATCCACTAACCTGTACGTCTTTGCACTGTGGGAGGAAACTGGAACACCCAGAAGAAACTCATGTGGTTCATGGGGAGAATGTACAAACTCTTCAGGGAAAGTGCTGGAATTGAACTCTGAATTCCAGAGTGCTGCGAGCTGTAATTGCATCGTGCTAACTAGTTTGTGGGAGTCAAGAGGGAGTAAGGTCCATGCAGGACTGTGGGGGTGGACTGGGGAGTGGAAGTAGCTGGATCATTCTTACATAGAGATTGTATAGAATTGATAGACTGAATGGCCTCATTTCTGCTGTAACCATTCTGCAAGTCTGTGACCTCAGATGTGTAGACCTGGGGAACCAGAAATCACTATCAACCAGAGAGGTTGCATTTCAGGTCCCCAAACACTCTGTCATTTTAGACCTTGCTCAGAACGGAATTTGGATGTGGTGAGACTTTGAACAAAGTGTTGTCTGGCCCAGTGAATTGACCCCACTCCAGCACAGTCTTTCAGGTCCGCTGAGATACTTCAGTATGTGCAATATGCACATGTTTCTGTGTAGTTCACCACCTTCCATGAACACATTGTGATCAGTTTGGTTTTCTTACACAGGACATGCATGGTTGGAGTTGATTCATTTCTGACATGAAGACCGCTCAGGCAAGGCATGAGGAAGGAAGATATGCTGGAGTAGTCAACATGAGAAGGAACTGATGAACAAGAAATTGACAAACACCCTGCAGAGAGTAACACAGAGCAGCAAACACACAGAGGGAGATCCGGAGTCAGTAATAAACTGCATAGGATTGAGCAGGTCTGAATTTAGTGTTATGGGAGGAATTTGTGCAGTCGGAAGTGGTGTTGCTGGAAGGTGGATGGGAGTGTACTGGTTAGCATAATTCCCACCACTGTCTTTAAGGAGTTCTGTGACTGTGTGGGTTTCCTCCGTGTGCTGTGCTTTTCTCTCGTTCAAAGGTGGACTGGTTAGTAATTTCATTGGTCATTGTAAACTGTCACATGATTAGGCATGGGCTGGGCAGTGCAGTTTGAAGGGCTGAAAGGGCTGATTCTGCAATTTTTCTCAATCAATCAATAAATCAGCAAATACTACCAAGGAATTTGCTGAGTGCATTGTAATAAGGAATTTACAGAAAATCCAAGGGCACTGGGGTCAATATGTAAAGGACAGGCACATAAGACCAATGTTACTTTAATTCAGCAAGAACAAAAGGAGAAAGTTAAGGATCATGCTGAGCAAAAATATCAGGCCAATGAACAACATGGTTCCTGAAATGGGCCTAACCAGGATAATGACATCCTCTTACAATTTCTGAAAGATGTATGCGTCCACATCTGACCCGGATAATAAAACAGGGGATACCCATTGGTCACACACTTCATCAAATCCTTTAAAGGATGATGAGAGAGAAACACAAAGGGAAATCAAAACAGGAGAATGTGCAGCTGGTGTGGCAGGTGTAAGACAGGAGAGGAAAGGTGAGATGGAATGTTTCAGGTGTGGAAGCAGAGAGCATAAACTCGGGATTATCAAAACAGGGGAAAAGGCCGAGTTTAGTGCAGTGATTGTGGGGCACAGCCAGGATAATCTATGATCAAAAGGTGGAGGGAAAGTGGGAGAAGGATCGGGAACATGGCAAGCTGAAAATCAGCACTCTACTCTGAGTGGTAGTGTAGGTGTCGGTGTCTTTCAGAGCTCCACAAAGGAATTGAAGCAATTCATGATAAAATGACTAGTATTGGTGCTTGGTGGGAAGGGTGCAGACACCAGGAAGTTTGTCAATGCACTGTTTAGGACAGGCAGTGCACTATGTTGGTAGACGCTGGGGTCTTAATATTATAACACATCTTGACTTACTCATTGCAGCTGCAATGGCCATTGGGGGTGGGGGAGGATGCTTGGTTGATGGATTAAATGAACTTGTTCCAAGGCAGATTGAGGACACATGGATTTTTGTCTGTATTTGTTCGTTATTGAAAATACAGATGAAGGTAAACCTTCAAGGTACAGTTTGGATAGTCTAAAGAAATTTATTTGGACACGAGATTAGATAGGGCGAGAAAGTAATACCCAAAGGAAATTTAAAAAGCAATTCTAAAATGTCTCCGCTCATACACAGTGAAGGCATCCATTAGACATCCTAGTCACAATCGTGTGGAAAATTACGCGGAGCTCACCGAACTCTCGTAAAAGGGAGGAAGAAGAGTGCTGAGATGGTGAAATGCCGGAGGTAGATCAGACCTTTTCGCATCGGAAGAACACCTCGCTGCAGAATCAAGTTTCAGCTTGCCAAATGGGAAGAATCCAGTCTATCTTTTTTGTGATAATTGGGATGGGAAGGGTTTTTATACTGCTGCTGTACGTCATGATGCAATGCTATGAATAAGGATGGGAACGTGATGGCAGGAGGAAAACTCCCAGGCCGTGCTTCAACACAATTGGCTGAACTAAAAGCACTTACAAAAGCTCTTAAATTACAAAAGGGACAGAAGATGAACATTTTCACAGACAGTAGGTAAGCTTTCGGAGTAATACATGATTAACTGGCAGGTTGGGCAAATGTGAAGGACTCGGGTCCAATCCCAGGAGAGTTAACGAGAGTCAGGTAGGAAAAGAAGGAAGACTGAAAGGCAATAGATGACAGTGCGTTTTCAGATGAAAAGCAGATTTGGTTACAGCTACTATCCTTGCAATAGGAAGATGGGATGTGGCAAGAAGGTGCACAATTAGTAACCCCAGAGTTGATCAGACATACGTTGTTAAAAAAACCTGCCATGGTTTATGATGCACCATCAATAACTCTCGGAGATTGGAAATGAATGATAGGCTTTTATTAACAGCAAAAAGGAGCACGACATGTCAAAGACTGAGGGAGGAGCAGTGTCCCAATCGCCTTTATACAGGGGTCTATGGGAGGAGCCACAGGAGCAGTCAGCAGAGGGGCGTGTCCAGACAGGTTGACATAGTTTACCACAGTTTAGCCCACGCATGGTGGGATAAGATGAGGACCTAGCCAGGAAGATGTACTGTCAGTGGTGGCTGGGGATGGGGAGAAATATTGATATATTTTGCCAACAGTGTATAAAGATGTGCTCAGTGTGACTCAACAAAAGCTATTAAAATGGCTACAACTTGAGGACTAGGAGGTAAATGGTTCTGTTCAGTGATCACTGAGTACTTCCCCAGGGGAATGGAAGCATTCCAGTGGTGGGATTGATCAACTAAGACAATAACCCATGTGTTGGCAGAGAAGGTAATACCCGGTGGGGAATACCATCGAGCCTTGATTTGGAGCAAGATACACACTTTACTGGGAAGGTGGTCAAGAGGGCTTGCAAGTTGTGAGGGGTGAACTAGAAGCTTCACATTCCAAACCAACCTCATAGTTCTGACATCTGACATTGTTGAGAGAATGAATCACACCTAAGAGGGAGCCTAACGAAGGCCCGAATGGAGACTGGAAAAGGTGGTCCAGGGCCTAACCAGCAGAGCTGATGAAACTGCAAGTAATCCCTATTCATGGGGCAGGATCCACTTGTTTTTAATGAATGACAGGACAGGCTATGCAATGACTGGAGAAAGTGATTACTGGATCAGAGAGCTGAACTTGTAAATACCAGATTAACCCAGTTTGTACAGGAATTGGCCATTCATCTGCATGATCTAAAATGGGACGTCAGTGTAGAGAGTACAAGAGTGGCCAAGTGAAGGAGAATCTGCGAAAAACAGGAGGTAAGGTCATAGTTACGGTTTTACCATCAAAACCAGGACTTTAACCCAGATAGACAGGACTGTTTATGGCAAGCTTGACTGGAGAAATGCGTTCTCACGGAAACTATGACATCACCCCTTTGAGCTCTCTCTCCGTCGCTAGCAAATGCAGAATCAAAGGAATAAGGAGCAACCAACTGCGGGGTTACCAGTGGTACGTGGTTTTACATGGGGAATGTGATAGCATGTGATACTCTAAAAGCAGCATCGTGCTTGGGGGTCATCCTGTGGGGAATGGGGGGACTTGAGAGGGGGATTCCATATTAATATTCGTCATGCAGAGGGAATGTAGTGAGAGCCAGAGAGACACCCTAAGACAAAATGGTGATGACCTGGGACGAGCTAGTAGAACAGGGAATCAAAGGACAGAAGAGGAGTTCCAGTTCTTGCAGCTATTTTAGGATATAAATAAAGAAGTTATTGGTAGAGTGAATAGTGACACCCAAAGCCATGATAAAATGCAGTGCTGCCTGGATTTTGTCTGTAGTCAGAGGAAACCTGTATATCTCTAAGCAATCCACGTGCCAATGCAATCGAGTTCTATGGGTCAGAGAGAGCAGTGGAACTGATGCAGTGTTACCCAAGGGAGATCATTGGGCTTGTCCAGACAAGATTGCACAAAGAAGCCTGCCTGAATGTGGTTTTTCTACATATGATAATTGTTTCCTCTTCATATTACCTGTTAAGAACAAAATGTTCCTCTTGTATGCCTTGCAAACACCTCCTGTGATGCAACATCAGTAAGAGTTTATTAGGAGAGGCAATTGCAGTGCAATCTGACCAGTGACTGAAATAATGTGATGTAGGAACGGAATTAATGATTACAGGGTGGAGTCTCCTCAGCCAGCTACTGATGGATTCTGCAACTGACTGTTTATGACAGTCACACACTGAACTAGCACCCATTCCACATTTAACTGCTGATTGGGAAAAAGGCATCAGGAATGATCAGGAAGTCATGAGCAACTGCTGAAAAGGGTAAAGGATCATGAGAATAGTGCCAAATGTGGCTCTAGGGAATCCCAGCTTTTGGAACAGTATTCAGAACGGGCAGGGATTCAGTTTTCTGGATAATTGTGACATCTTCCAGGGCAGATGGGACCTGTACAAAAGGGACGGGTTGTACTTGAATCCAAGGTGGACCAATTTCTTGCGGGCAGATTTACGAGAGCTGTTGGGTGTGGTTTAAAGTAATATGACAGGGGATTGAAACCAATATGATAGAACTGACGATGAGCCAGTGGGTTTAGAAGTAGTTGATGGATGAAGCATGAATGTAAGGAAGGACAAGCCAGTAATTGGGTACAAATGCAGAGCAGAGATGGCTGAAGTTTCTGGGAATAGTTCACAGGTCACAGAATAGATATGTCTGGCAGAGGAGGAGGCTCTCAAATGTCAGGGGTGGACAACTGTGGCTGACAAAGGAAGTGAAGGATGGCATAAAAACCAAGAAAAGGGCATATAAGATAGTAAAAATGAGTCGGAAGTTGGATGATTGGGAAGATTTTAAAATCCAACAAGTGGCAACTAAAATTTATAAGAAAGAAAAAGATGAAATATGAAGGCAGACTAGCCAATAATATCAAGCAGGATAACAGAAGTTTCTTAAGTTATAAAGAAGTATAAGGAACATGACAGTTGATATTGGACCACTAGAAAATGATGCTGGTGAGGTAGTAATGGGGGACAAAGAAATTAAGGAATTCAAGGAATTAACAAGCAGCGTGGACAAAGGAGAGGCAGTTGATGTTATATACTTGAATTTACAGAAGTCATTTGATAAGGTGCAACACATGAGGCTGCTTAACACGATGAGCTCCTCTGGCATTACAGGAAAGATACTGGGATGGATAGATAAATGGCTGACAAACAGGAAGCAGTGAGTCGGAAGAAAAGGGACCTTTTCTGGTTGACTTCTGGTGACTACTGGTGTTCCTCAGGGGTCAGTATTTGGACCACTGCTTTTCACATTGTACCTCACTAATTTAGTTAATTTAATTGATGGCTTTCTGGCAGTTTGCCGATAATACAAAGATAGGTGGAGGAATAGGTAATGCTGAAGAAGAAATGTGATGACAGCAGGACTTAGACAAGTTGGAAGAATGGGCACAAGTGTGGCTGAAGGAACACAGGGTTGGGAAATGTATGATAATGCATTTTGCTAAAAGGAACAATAGTGCGGACTATTATCTAAATGAGAAGTTTCAAACATCAGACATGCAGAGGGATGTAGGAGTCCTCATGCAAGACTCCCAGAAGGTTAATTTACAGGTTGAGTCTGTGGTAAAGAAGGCAAATGCAATGTTGGCATTTATTTCAAGGATGTAAAGGCAAGGAGTTAATACTGAGCATTTGTAAGAGACTAGTTAAGTCGCACTTGGAGTATTGTCAACAGTTTTGTATCACCCTATATCTCAGAAAGGATGTGTTGTCATTGGAGAGAGTCCAGAAGAAGTTCATGAGGATGATTCTGGGAGTAAAAAGGTTAACATATGAGGAGCTTTTGGCAGCTTTGGGCCTGTACTCACTGGAATTTAGAAGAATATGTGGGGATTTCATTGAGATCTACCGGATGTTGAAAGGACTGAATATGGTGGATGTGGAAAGGATATTTCCTATGGTGGGGTTATCCAGAACTAGAGAACACAGACTCAAAATTGAGGGCAACCTTTAGAGGTAAGGGGGAAGTTTATTAGCCAGAGAGTAGTAAATCTGTGAAATCTGCTGCCACAGCTTGCGGTGGAGGCCAAGTTCATGGGTATATTTATGGTGGAAATTGATCATTTCCTGATCAATCAGGGTATCAAAAGATATGGTGACCGGGCAGGTGTAAGGGGTTGAGTGGGATTTGGGATCAGCCATTATGAAATGGCAAAGAAGGCTTGACTGGCTTAATGGCCTAAATCTGCTTCTATGTCCTATGATCTTATGGTCATGTCGTAGGGTAAACAAGGGAAGTGTAAAGGATCTAATCCTAAATGTCCAACTGGTCATTCTTAGCCAAGACCGAGAGAAGGAACTGGGGCAGAGGAAAGAATAATGACTACTACTAATTTATAAATAGAGACATGGATTGTACTAATGTCACCCATTATTTCAAGCACAAGTCTGTGTAGATTGAAGCATACTGAGGGGGAGTGGGAGGTTGTGTGCTTTGACAGGAGAAATGGCAAAATGAAATGCCTTACGTGTTGAGAGATCAGTAAATGTTAATCAAGCCTAATTTATTGTCATTTTACTATACACATGTATACCATGAAACAATATATTTCTCTGGACCAGGGTGTAAAACACAGTAGTACATATTGCATACATATCACACACAATAATTTAGAAAAATATGAATTAAATCTACCAACACATTACACATAAGTTAACAGACTAAAGTGCAGAAATTAAATATAGTACGGTGCAGTACAAATTGTCTGCTGACACTTCGAATGCAATGCAGCAGGGATTTCAGAAGTCTAATGGCCTGAGAGAAGAAACTGCTTCCAATCCTAAACATTCTTGTCTTTATGCATCAAATGCTAGAAAGTCAAAGAGGATGCTAGATGGATGGGTGGGACCCTTACTAATTCTAAGGGCCCTGCTTATGCAGCACTCCTGGTAATGTCCCCGATAGATGGTAGGGAGACCCCTATGATTCTCTCAGCCATTCTCACAGTCCTTTGTAGGGACTTACAGTTTGATGTTCTGCTCCTCTCTACTTCTGCCATTCAGTTAGCTGTTTTGTAGATTTTAATTTCCTCATAATTAACAGTTCCAAAGAGAAGCAAAGAACAGGATTCCAGAGTTGAGGATAGAATGATATTCCTTGAATGCCAGGCAGCATTTGACAGAGTGCAGGATTGAGGAGACCTGATGATTCTGAGAGAGGCATCATCAAGGAGAGAATGCTTCAAAGGAGGAATTGATCCTCACACAAAGTTAGATGGCTGTGGTGCAACATCTCAGCCCAGGACTTCTCTGTAGGAGTTCCTTAGGTCAGTGCTCCACACACAACCATCAACTGCTGCTTCATCAATGGTTTTCTGTCCATTAGGACATGGGGACTTTCCCTGGTGACTCCACAATGTTCAGTTCACAACTCTTCAGAAAATAAAGTCGCCCATCCAGCAAAAAACACATTGAGTAGAGTCATCGAATCATGGAGTCATCCAGCCTGGTAACATCAGCCCCAGCCCAACTGATCCATGATGACCAGAATTCCTATCTAAGCTCACCCCATTTTCCCACATTTGGTCCATATTCCTCTCAGCCTTTCCTGTTTATCAACTTGTCCGAGTGTTGTAAATATTGTTAATGTACCTGCCTCAATCACTTGCTTTGGGAGCTTATTCCATATGAGTGAACAAGTTCTTGTTCTGCCTTTTCCCATCACCTTAAACTATCCTCGAGTTCCTGATTCGCTAAACAGGTGCAAAAGACTATGTGTATTTACCCTATCTGTTCCTCTTGTATGAGTGACTAAAAGTGAACACAATATTCCAAATATACCCTCTGGTTTCTACAATGCAAGATAACATCTCAAGTTCATTCTCACTTTGTTATCTGCTGAATGCCAATGTGTCAAAAGCCTACTTCACTAGACAGTCTGCATGTGACTCCACTTCCATGGAACCATATATTTGTTCTTTCGGATATCCCAGGGACTTGCCCTAATATTGCTGTACCAATTGGCCAAGCAAAGACCCCTGGGAACACCACAGTTCACATGTCTCCAGTCGAAAACACAGCATTTCACCCTCACCCTCTCCTTCCTGCAATCAAGCCATTGTGTATCCAATTAACATGGATACTATGATTGTAACTATCCATCACAGCATTCCATCCACAGTGTTATCAAAAGACTTACTGAAGTCCACATGGACTAAATGTTTTGCCCTGCCCACATTAACCTTCTTGGTTATTTGTTTAATGAACTCAAATTTGAGGGATATCATCTCCCACAAACAAGATTATGCAGATCATTCTCGATAAAAGCCTGTCTTTCCCAAAACATGTACATGTTATGTCTCAGAATCCCCTCTAACAGCTTACCTACCATAGATGGTAGACTTGTTGGTATTTACATCCCAGGATTTTCTTTTCAGCCTTTCTTAAATAAAGATGCAACATTCATTACCCTCTGTTTTTTGAAACATCATCTATTGCAAAAGGGGCATGTCAGCCACAGTTCCCATCATTTCTTCACTAGCTTCCCTCAGTTTGATATGTCTGATCAGGCGCTGGAGAATGATCTATGTTCTGCATTTCACAACCTCCAGACCCTCCCCCCACTGCCTGCAAACTATACACAAAATGTCCTCACCAATTATCTCAAGTTCCAAAGTCTTCATATCTTTCTCCATGGTAAAGACAGAGGCGAAATATTCATCGAGAAACCTACCCACTTGTGCAGCTCTGTACAAAGATGTTAACTTTGGTCCTTACACTTTTTCCCTTAATATACATATTTACAGAAGATCTTTGGAATTTCCTTAATCTTCTTGCCAAAGCTGTCTCCTGACCTCTTTATCACTATTTGGGGAGTGTCCATTCCAGATCTACAAATGGCATTTCCCTTTGCATGCTCACACTGTTTCCAGTTTAAATCTCCCCAAGTGGCATCATCACATTGCAGTAGGAAAATCTCATCTGCAGTGAGATGTTCAACTCGTTGGCCTAAAGAACCACAGTCCTTCTTTACTCAATGAAGATGTAGCATTTGCTGATGCCGTGCTATCGGAGAGGAAATCTGCAGCAAAGTTACTGAACTTGAGAAAGTACACAGAATTTTAATTTTTCCCATAATGAGTCAATGGTCAGATGGGCCATGACGGGCCAAAGGGCCTACTCCTGCTCCTATTTCTTATGTTCTTATGTTCTTATTCCAGGAGCAGGAACCTTGGCTGGGAGTTGCTAACCAAAGGGCCATGTTCAATTGCATTGTTTGCCCCTCCAACCTCCAGTACAACTTCATTACACTTACTTGGCTGTTGTTACCCTACCTCTCACCTTCCAAACCTCACCACCATTCTAGGCTGCTGATTCTGACTTCTGCCATATCTCACAGCTTACTGCTTATGTCAGACTACTGTTCTTGGACAACAGTACAGAGAGGAGGGAGAGGAGAGGAAGCAAGACCTTCCAGGCGCAGATCCATGGTCTCGTGAGACTAATGGATGCCATCATCATGTATACATTATGCAACCTTGAGATTTATCTCCTTACAGGCAGCCACTAAACAAAGAAACTCAATAGAACCTAATAAAAAGAAGAAAACTGTCAAACATCCAATGCGCAAACAATAAAAGTAAGTAAATAACTTTCAGAACTGAAGTTCATGAAAGTGCATCCACAGCCATGAAGCCAGTCACAGCTGATCCAGGCCAATTAGTTGGAAGCCACAGCTTCATTTCAATGCAGAGATAAGTAAACCCCGCAGTGCAGTGAGCTGAACATTGGCCTGGCCCTGACCCCCTGAGCTTTTCAATCTGGTCTGGCGCTTAAATCAGTCAAACAGTGGGTACTTCCTCACACTTGGTCCTGGGACCTGCCTCTTTGATATGCTCTCAGGCCCGAGGCGTGCCTGTCACCCACTCTCACAACCCAATTATTTCTACAGCTATCTGTTATTTCTCTACATATTTTCTCCTCGAATTCCTACAGACTGTTGGGGTATAATATAATTTTATTAAAGTGACCTTTGAGGATATAATGAGCACAGTGGGAAACAGACGGACATGATTTACTTGGATTTCCAGAAGTTGTTTGATAAGGTGCCACGTGAAAGACTTATCCATAAGATAAGGATGCATGGGGTTGGGGTGATGCATTAGCATGGATAGAGGATTAGTTAACTAATAGAAAGTAGAGAGTTGGGATACATGGGCGTTAACTGGTTGGCAATCAGTGAGTGGTGTGCCGCAGGGGTTGGTGCTGGGCCCATAGCTGTTGACGATGTACATTAATGATCTGGAAGGGGAGGCCAAGTGTAGGATATCCAGGTTTGCTGATGATACTAAAATGAGTAGAAAAGCAAATTGTGCACATGATATGGAGATTCTGCAGAGAGATATAGATAGGTTAAGTGAGTAGGCAAGGGTCTGGCAGATGGTGTACAATGTTGGTAAATGCAAGGTTCTCCACTAGGGAAGGCAAAACGAAGAGCAACGAGACAGATAGCCAACTCCTGCTTCTATTTCTTGTGTTCTTATATTTGGTAAATATAGATTGCGAATGGGAAATGATAAAGATGGAAGGTGTTTTACACTGAAGAGAGAATGGGATAGAGGACAAGAGAGACAAGTAAATCATAGGATGATGATGAGGAATGAAATAGGGCAATCAAAGTTGATGAATGACCAGAGATATTTCCAGAGGAGGAGGGAATAGGAGAACTGAGATTTATTTTTCCCAATACCAAGGGGTGTCCAACTGGATCACCAACATTTTATCAGAACTAAGGTGTAAACCATATAACCATACAACAATTACAGCATGGAAACAGGCCATCTCAGCCCTTCTAATCCATGCTGAATGCTTACCCTCACAGAGTTCCACTGACCTGCACTCAGCCCATAACCCTCCATCCCTTTCCTGTCCATATATCTACCCAATTTTACTTTAAATGACAATACCAAACCTGCCTCTACCACTTCTACTGGAAGCTCATTCCACACAGCTACCACTCTCTGAGTAAGAAAGTTCCTCCTCGTGTTACATCTAAACTTCTGCCCCCTATCTCTCAACTCATGTCCTCTTCTTTGAATCTCCCCTACCGTCAATAGAAAAAGCCTATCTAAGTCAACTCTATCTATCCACATCATAATTTTAAGTACCTCTATCAAGTCCACCCTCAACCATCTATGCTCCAAAGAATAAAGACTAGAACTGTACACAATACTCCAAATTCGGCCTTACCAATGCCTTGTGCAATTTTAACATTACATCCCAACTCCTATACTCAATGCTCTGATTTATAAAGGTCAGCATACCAAAAGCTTTCTTCACCACCCTATCCACATGAGATTCCACCTTCAGGGAACTATGCCTAGATCATATTCTGAGATCACTATTCCTAGACCATTATTCCTAGATCACTCTGTTCTACTGCATTCTTCAATGCCCTACTATGTACCATGCATGTATTATTTTGATTAGTCCTACCAAAATGTAGCACCTCACACTTATCAGCAGTAAACTCCATCTACTATCTTTCAGCCCACTCTTCTGACTGGCCTGAATCTCTCTGCAAGCTATGAAAACTTACTTCATTATCCACAACGCCTCCTATGTTAGTATCATCTGCATACTTACCAATCCAATTTACCACCTCATCGTCCAGCTCATTAACGTATATGACAAACAACATTGGACCCAGTACAGATCCCTGAGGCACACCACTAGTCACCGGCCTCCAGCCTGACAAACAGTTATCCAGCACTACTCTCTGGCATCTCCCATCCAGCCACTGTTGAATCCATTTTACTACTTCAATATTAATACCTAACGACTGAACCTTCCTAACTAACCTTCCATGTGGAACCTTGTCAAAGGCCTTACTGGAGTCCATATAGACAACATTCACTGCTTTACCCTCATCAACTTTCCTAGTAATCTCTTCAAAAAATTCAATAAAATTTGTCAAACATTACTGTCTACACTCAAATCCATGTTCACGGTTCCTAATCAGACCCTGTCTATTCAGATAAATAAATATGCAATCTCTAAGAATATTTTCCATTAATTTACCCACCACTGACGTCAAACTTACAGGCTGAAATTTGCTAGGTTTACTCTTAGGACACTTTTTAAACAATGGAACCACATGAGCAATACGCCAATCCTCCAGCACCATCCCCGTTTCTAATGACGTTTGAAATATTTCTATCAGAGCCCCTGCTATTTCTACACTAACTTCCCTCAAGGTCCCAGTGAATATCCTGTCAGGACCTGGAGACTTATATATTCATTAAAAGTGCCAGTACTTCCTCTTCTTTAATCATCAGAGTTTCCATAACTACCCTACTTCTTTCCCTTACCTTACACAATTCAATATCTTTCTCCTTGGTGAATACCGAAGAAAGGAAATTGTTCAAAAACTCCCCCATCTCTTTTGGCTCCATTCATAGCTGTCCACTCTGATTCTGTAAGGGACCAATTTTATCCCTCACTATCCTTTTACTATTAATATAACAGTGGAAACCCTTTGGATTTATTTTCACCTGACTTGCCAAAGCAGCCTTATATCTTCTTTTAGCTTTTCTAATTTCTTTCTTAAGATTCTTTTTACATTCTTTATATTCCTCGAGCACCTCATTTACTCCATGCTGCCTATATTTATTGTAGATTTCTCTCTTTTTCCTAACCAAGTTTCCAGTATCCCTTGAAAACCATGGCTCTCTCAAACTTTTAACCTTTCCTTTCAACCTAACAGGAACATAAAGATTCTGTACCCTCAAAATTTCACCTTTAAATGACCTCCATTTCTCTATTACATCCTTCCCATAAAACAATTTGTCCCATTCCACTCCTTCTAAATCCTTTCACATCTCCTCAAAGTTAGCCTTTCTCCAATCAAAAATCTCAACCCTGAGTCCAGACTTATCCTTCTCCATAATTATATTGAAACTAATGGCATTGTGATCACTGGAACCGAAGTTCTCCCCAACACATACCTCCATCACCTGTCCTATCTCATTCCCTAACAGGAGATCCAACACTGCCCCTTCTCTAGTTGGTACCTCCATGTATTGCTGCAAAAAACTATCCGGCACACATTTTACAAATAAAAGGAGCATGTGGAAAGGGTTCAAGGAAAGTTGGCAAAAGAGTTGATTGGAGATTAGCTGAGCAAGTTTAATAAACCCGAGGCAGATCTCACATTGTTACTGGAAGAAGATTTGTGGAACATTTTATTGTGTAACTCAATTCCTTTTGAGGACAAGTTAATTGTTTCTTCTCAATGAGACTGAGCTGTGTTATTTTAAATCACGTGGTGTGAGTTGTTGATGAAACTGTATTTTCCAGAAAACCTTGATGCAGGGAAGTGCTGTCGATGTAAGCCTTAAAGTATCAGAATATTATTTTTGGTAACCTCTGAGGGCACTTTATGAAGGGACAAGCCCCTTTGGCCAGGCTTTGGAGACATGTGCAGTATAGAATGAAGATCCTTCTGGTGAAGTTGGTGTTGAGCTGTGGTTCCTTTGAGATTTTGGCTCAGAATCAGCAGTTTGTTAATTTTGTAGGGATGGTTTTTAGTTCAGAGAGGGGTATAGAGATCAAGTTAAAGTTTAGGAACAGCGATGTGCAGGATTAGAGTTCAGACCAGAGTCTAGGCCTGCACTCCTCATTTGAAGGCCACAACTTGGACGGATGATGAAAGGCATACAGAGTCTAGGATTTCACTCCTCGTTTGAAAGCTAGCAACGTAAACATGGGGCAAAGGACTTCTGGAGTCTAATCCTCCACCACTGCACACTTAAAGTCCATCAATACGGACATGTTACGAAGGACATCTATGGATGTCAGGCTGCAAATGCAGTGGACAAAGACTGGTCATTCAACAGACACCATTCTACAGATGAATATTTGAGAGTATCCTGTCAAGCTGCATCTCGACTTGGTATGGAAACTGCACTGCATCTGATGGGAAGACTCTACAACCAGAGTCAAAACTGGGCATTGCATCATTGCCATCAGCCTACCCACCATCAAGGACATAATTACAGAAAGTGACCAGAAAAGGGCCAGTAATATTGTGAAGGATCCCACACACCCTGCTCATGGATTGCTTGTCCCATTCCCATCAGGTTGAATCTACACCAGGACCACCAGACTCAAAAACCATCTGAAAATACAGGAAAATGACATCCACTATGTCTCCTTTGTCCATCTTGCTTGTTACTTCCTCTGAGAATTCTAACAGATTTGTCAGCCAGGATTTCCATTCTTAGAAACAATGCTGACTTTGACTTATTTTGTTATTAGTCTCCAAGAACCCCAAAACCTCGTCCTTAATAATGGGCACCAACACTTTCCCAGTCACTGAGGTTAGACTAAATGGCCTGTAATTTCCTGTCTTTTCTTTTCCTCCCTTTTTAAAAAGGGAGCATCATTTGCAATTTTCTAGTCCTCCGGGACCATGCCAGTCTCAAGTGATTCCAGAAAGATCATGACCAATGCATCTATTATCTCTTCAGCAACCTCTATCAGAACTCTGGGATGTAGTACATCTGGTCAGGGTGACTTATCCACCTTAAGTTCTTTGAGTTTGCCTGGCATTTCTTCCTTTGTAATAGCCATGGCACTCACTCCTGCTCCCTGACACTCACGGACATCTGGCATACAGCAATAAGTACAGAAGCACAGTACTTTTGAAATTCATCTGCCATTTCATTGTCCCCCATTACAACCTCACCAACATCATTTCCAGTGGTCCAATATCTACTCCCACCTTCCATTTATTCTTTAGATAACTGAAAAATACCTTCAGTATCTTGCTTTATATCATCTGCTCATTTGCCCTCATATTTAATCTTTTCCCTTCAGAAACCAAGAAAAAATCTGCAGAGGCTGGAAATCCAAGCGACACACACAAAATGCTGGAGGAACCAGCAGGCCAAGCAACGTGTATGGAAAACAGCACTGTTGATGTTTTGGGCCAAAACACTTCAGAAGAACTGGAGAGTAAAAGCCGAAGAGTAGATTTAAAAGGTGGGGGGAGCAGAGAGAGAAACAGAAGGTGATAGGTGACTGCTAAAGTGGGGGGTTGGGAGGATGAAATAAAGAGCTTGGAAGTTGATAGGTGAAAGAGACAGGAGGCCATGGTAAAAAGAAAATGAGGGAGGAACACCCAATGGAGATAAGGTGAAAGAGGGAAAAGGAGATGGGAAATGGTGAAGGGAGGGAGGGGGACAGGGGTGTGGGGCATTACCGGAGGTTTGAGACATCAATGTTCATGCCATCAGGTTGGAGGCTACCAAAACAGAATATAAGTTGTTGTTTCTCCAACCGAAGTGTGGCCTCATCACAACAGTGGAGGAGGCCATGGATAGACATATCAGAACGGGAATGGGAAAGGGTGGCCACTGGGAGAACTGCGTTTTCCAGTGGATGGAGCACAGGTGCTTGTTGAAGCAGTTTCTCAATCTATATTGAGTCTGTCCAATATACAGGAGGCCATACTGAGAGTACCAACAATACTCTTTTCTGTAGATGCTGCCTGGCCTGCAGAGTTCCTCCAGCATTCTGTGTGTGTTACTTATTTCTTCCCTTATAGCTGTTTGAATTGTTTTTTGTTAGATTTTAAAAGCTTCCCAATCATCTAAATTCTCACTCACTTTTGCTACCTTATATACCTTTTTGCTACCTTATATTCCTTGGCTTTTATGCATGCCTTAACTTCCCTTGTCAATCATGGTTGCCTAGCCCTGCCATTTGAGAACTTCTTCTGTGGGATATATCTATCCTGTGCTTTGTGAAATATTCCCAGAAACTTCATCCACCCCTGCTCTGCTATAATCCCCACCAGTATCCCACTCCAATCCATCTGGGCAAACTCCTCTCTCATGCCCCTGTAATTCCTTTTATTCTATTGCAATACTGATACATGTGAATTATGCTTCTCCCTCTCAGATTGAAGTATGAATTGAAACATATTAAGATCACACTCTCCTAAGGGTTCCTTTACATTAAGCTCCCGAATAAAATCTGGGTCATTACACAACACCCAATCTAAGATAGCCTTTCTCCGAGTAGGCTCAAGCACAAGCTGCTCTATCAAGTCATCTTGTAGGCATTCAACAAATTCCCTCTCTTACTTTTCAACACCAACCTGATTTTCCCACTCCCTTTGCATATTGATGTTCCCCATTACTACTGCACATTACCCTCATTTCATGCCCTTTCCAGCTCCCTTTGCAATCTCAACCCCACATCTTGGCTCCTATTTGGAGGTCTACATATGATTCCTATAACGTTTTTTTACCCCAGCATTTTCTTAAATTCAACCACAAAGCTTCGATATTCTTAGACTCAATGTCACCTCTTTCTAAAGATGTAAATCCATCTCTTACCAACAGAGCCACATCACTGCCTATGTCTTCTTACCTGTCCTTTCAATACACAGTATATCCTTTGAATTTAAACTCCCAACTAGGACCTTCTTTCAGTCTCAACTCAGTTTGCCCACAACTTCATACCAACCAATTTCTAATTGTGCCACAAATTCATCCATCTTATTCATAATGTCATGTGCATTTAAATACAGCACCTTTAGTCCTGCTTTCTTCACCTTATGAATTTTCTCTTTGTGGTATAACTTAATTCTTTGCTCATTGGCTTGTTCTTTCTTACATTCATATTACATGTTATGTCTCCCCTTCACTATGAAAAAGGGACACCTCATTTTCCCCTATTAGGGGAGAGACAGAGACACAGAGAGAGACAGAGAGAAAGCCTGTGGTATGTCGAAATACCAGGTGAGTTAGTAGTCTTTGGGGTACCACAGGACTGTGCCTTTATTGATGCTTTGCTGCACACTTGAGTGTTCGGTGGGTGGTGCTGAAATTCTGAGGAAGTGACTTTGACTGTGGAATGATTGTAGGCACCAGACGAGATGGTTTGGATAGAAATTGTTGATCTCCTGGGTTTTTCAAAACCAACTATCTCTAGTGTTTACAGAGAATGGTGCAAAAAACAAACAGAAAAACAGCCAGTGAGCAACAGTTTTGAGAGTATAATGTCTTATTCATGAGAAAGGCCGAGGAGAATGGCCATACTGGTTCAAACTAACAGCAAAGTGACAGTAACTCAAATAACCATGTGTTACAACAGTGGTGTGCAGAAGAGTATCTCTGAATGCACAACACATCGAACCTTGAAGTGAAAGAGCTACAGCAGCAGAAGACCACAAGCATACACTCTGCAGACCTTTAAATAAGTACCCAATAAAGTGGCCACTGAATGTATATCAATCAATCTATCTCAAAATCTCAACATTCAAACTAAATACACCTGAGAAGTCATATTTGACAAACCTGTGGAGTCCTTTGAGAAGATAAACAAGAGGGTAGATGAGGGTAAAGTAGTCGATGACATCTATATAGCCTTTGACATGGTCCTTTATGGCAGGCTGATCAGGATAAGTAACTAGCATGGGATTGGGGTGATAATAGATTGGATTCCTAATTGGCTTCAATGTAGGAGGAAGTGAGTGATTGTTGAGGCTTATTTCATAGTCCGGAAGCCATTGTCTATTGATGTGTCACAGGGGTGTCGGTGCTGGGACCTAATAGTTTGTAATTTATATAAGCAATTTGAATGTGAAGCTACAAAGAAGATGGTTAAGAACTTTGTGTATGATTCCAAAGTAGGTAGTGTGGTAGAAAATTATGGAAAATTACATGAAGATCTTGATCAGTGAGGTATGTGGGCTGAGAACTGACAAATGGCTTTCAGTCCAAATAAATGTGGGATATCGCATTTTGGGAGATCAAATTAATGTAGGACTTTTACAGTGAATGTTAGGTCACTGGACTGTTACAGTATAGGGACACCAAGGAATGCAAATGCATGGTTTGCTGAAAAAAGCTTCACAGGAAGACTGGGTAGGAAAGAAGACATTTGGCATGTTGGTTTTCATCAGTGAGGGCAATGATTACAGAAGTCAGGAAGTTATGTTGCAGTTATACTGTATAAGAGATTGGTGAGGCTGTACTATGTTCAGTTTTGGCAACCCTGTTGTAGGAAAGATGTTAATAAACTAGAACAAGTACATAAAAGATTTACCAGGATGTTGCCTGGAGTGGGGGCTTCAGTTACAAGAAGTTGGTAGACAACGGCGGCTCTAAGATTGATTTTCAATTCTTGCCACTGCCAATGTCAGTTGTTACTGAGTTAAGTAGTACTTTATCTTTTTTATACATCTTTAATGGCTTCCATGAAACTTTGCTTAATTGAGCAGCTGCTTAATTGAGCCAAAATTTATTGGTGCTGATGTGAATCAATTAACCAGAATCCACGGTACAACACTTTGCACTGAGATGAATTGAAAGCCATTTGATGATGGTCGTCCCAATTACTGAGCTGATCAAGATCCTCCTGTAATTTCTGACACCCTTCTTTGCCGATCTCCATTCTCATCTCTGAGTCATGAGGTTATGTGTTCAAGTCAAAGGACAAAAAGCAGAACACTAAAAGCAATGGTGACAGTTCAGTCCCGAGCCAGAGGGATCCTGTATTACAGGAATTGCTGTGATTCCAGATCCTCTCAGCTGGTTGTAAGCTTCCCAGCTACAACTCTCCACAGTTGCAGAAGTTCGGTAACTTTGTCAGCACGGCCATGTCCTCACTCACTGATTCTCCCACTTTCTGGTTGCATGGGTGGAATTCCTAATGTCCTTCAGTTCTCATACTTCTCTAACCTCTGTACAACCTCAGCAAGCAACTAACCTTTCACCTTCCACAGAGCGACTTGATTAGTGAGAGTACAATCTAATTTGGAGCCTCCTTCTCTGAGTAAAATTATGTTCTTTAATTTCCTCACTGCAGCATTCAGTGTCATCACTTCCAGCACTGTCTCCACCTCAGGAATAACACCTCAGGAAAGCAACAGCTCCTCACCAAGTCAGTCTCCAGGAATTCACTTGCCTCATTCTCCTCCCCAAGCTGCAGAGGAAGCCTGTTCTGTTTGAGTATCATTTTCTTCCTCTTTCTGTGAAGACAGTGCTGGAATGTTCAACCCCACCTCTGTTTTCACTTTGCTCTCAGCTGCGCAATCACACTACTTACACATTTACCTTGAAATCTGTTGGCGGAGCTAAAGCAATTACTATTGTCTGTGGTTCTGCTTTTCTCCATCCCATTAGTCTCTTCCTTACCACCTCCCCCCCTCTCTCTTTAATCTGTCTGGTATTTTTTCACTCAGTAATGGTCCCTTTAACAAAACTAAGCAGGAGGAAGAGCAAGATGGTGTTCACCCTTAGACTTGGCTGACTTGGCTCCCCATGCTGGTTACCTGATGGTAAGGAAGCACCACAACAAAAAGTAAGTGAACACACTGAAGTGCAGGACTCAATATAATGCACTCTCTTCTCCTTTTTTTATTCTGGAAGGTCTCATTCTATCCATTCGAAGTAGGGTGCCGTGGCTTTACTAAAAGAGAGAGATCAAGTCAACCAGCAGGGCTGTAGCTGAGGCAGGATCATCATGGGTGTGAACTAAGTACGTCCAGAGGGGCAGATAGTCGGACAGTGTATCCATCTTTTGTAAACTCTTCGGTAGCTGCATAGACCCCTGAAGAGTAGACTATCTGTTGGATGGAAGTGACCAACAACTCTGACAGAGGCAGATGCCAGGTTGTTAAGCTCATCAGTGGGAGGTGGTGCTTTACCACTGCCGGCCCACCACCTCGAGGGAGTCTTGATCACAAGTGGGCCAAAAGTCCTGAAGACAGGTGGCAGATCAACTGTTGATCCCACTGATGATAGCACAGGACAGTTACCATCTTAGTCCACGTGTATTTTCAACTCAATTCCTCAAGTATCAATCTCTGTCCTCTTTCTCACTATCCCTTCATCCCTTTATGCCTATTTCCCTGTCTTTCTCTCTCTGTCTTGTTCTCTCCCACTCTCGTCTCTCAGATGTTATTTCCCTCTGTCTCTCCGTTAACCACTCTTGTCTGGAACTAGAGACAGCCCCGTGAATGAAGCCTTCTTGTTTTACTGAGATCAAAAACAAGGGAATGATGAAAGCAAGAGTAGGACCATGCAGGAAGTTTATATTTGGAATCATGGGATATCGGCAAAGTACTAAACAAGTACTTTTCATCTGTTTTGTCTGAGGAGTAGGATAGGGAGTAAAGAGATCAATGTGGGGTGTTCTGATATTTTGGGACATTTTACGATAAGACAAAGGTGAATCCAATATCTGTGGTGAACTACAAATACCTGTCTGGACACGCCCCCTGCTGACTGCTCCTGTGGCTCCTCCCACAGACTCCGGTATAAAGGCGATTGAGGTCTGAGCCCGGCCTCTCTGTCTACAGGATGTAGTATGGTGGTCAACCACTGCTTGTTCCTTCTTCCAGTCAATAAAAGCCGATATCTCGCCTTTACATCTCAGACAGAGTTATTGATGGTGCATCAATTTTATTGACTGGAAGAAGGAACAAGCAGTGGTTGACCACCATTCTACATCCTGGAGACAAAGTGGCTGGGCTCAGACCTCAATCGCCTTTATACCGGGGTCTGTGGGAGGAGCCACAGGAGCACTCAGCAGGGGGCGTGTCCAGACAGGTATATGCAGTTCACCACAATATCAAAGATCCTCATCACCCACGTCATACTCTTTTCTTGCCGCTGCCATCAGGTAGAATGTACAAGTGCCTCAGGACTTATTCAACAACAGTTACTACCCCCAACCATCAGCCTCTTGAGGAAGAGAGGATAACTACACTCATCAATTGAGATGTTCCCACATCCAATGATCTCAGATTAAGGACTCCTTATCTTGGTATTTCTTGTTCTCGTTTACTTATTGCCATTTACTTATATTAGCATTTCCGCAGTTTGGTGTCTACAATGTGCTTGCTCTTTCATTGATCCTGTTGGCAGTTACTATTCTAAAGACTTGCTGAGCATGTTGCAGAAAAACACGTGTGGTGACCTGTTCTGACATATTCTGATAACGGTTTCTACATTGAACTTTGAATCTCTTGGTGGGATCCTGATTGACTGCTCTTGGAGAGGATTCTGGGGGTAGGATTTACTCACATGTAGAAGAACATGGGCTAATTTCGGACAGTCAACAAGCTGGAGTAAATTATTTGAGGAAAATGAATGAACAGGGAACTGGTGAAAACTATTATTTTAATTTGGCATTATGCAGAGCAGCTGTACTGTTCTCAGTTATTTTCCACATCCAGAGGCCCACTGCTGGTCAATTGCTGATAAACTAGCACAACTCAAACTTGGATTAAACTTCACTCAAGTGAAGACAGAATTCATAGCCACTAGTGAAACATGAAGATAACTGTTACCTACTCACAAGAGTCTGAAAATACAGGGGTAGCTTGAGTTTTCTTTTAGCTAAGCACAACTGTATCAAGTGCTAGTTTGATGACGTATGTAATTAATGTATTTTTCTATATACATAAACATACTAAATTATTCAAATAAAGAAGAAAGCTTAATCAACCAATATATGTAGATTACTAAACATTATTGGAGTATCAAATGCACACTCCTCCTTCTAATTATAAACTCCAACTCAATAGAATACAACTCAACGATTATACACAGTGTACTATATAATATAGTTTACTATATATATATATACACACACAGTATATTGCATAACACACCTATGCTGTGGATGTCTGTAGATACACACATCCACAGCATAGTAAATTTTAAGACTTATTCCGACTTAAAGATTTAAAAACTGTGGAGGATACTGTAGGGTAATATCTTTCCTAACAAGGTGGGAAAAATCACTCTTCTCAGCAGGTAAAACTTGTGGCTGTAAAAACAATATCAATTTCTAGAGCCTCCTCCATGGTGGTTTCCTGAGTTGATTCTCAGAGTGCAGGAAGTGGTTCTGGGAGCTCTGTACAACTTTCTTCTCCTTTTCGCTCTCTGGATCTACTCTAATCCCTTCCATTTTCTTTCTCACGTACATTCTCTTTCTCATTCACATTCTTTCTGCGATCTTTACCCTCCTTCTAGTTTGTCATCTTCATCTTGGGAAGGTGCATTTAGTTCACTGGCGTATTCTCTTATTAATTCTCTTCCACAGGGCACCACAGCTCAGTACAAGAGGACATGGCTTTAAGGTAAGGGGTAAAAAGTTCAAGGGGGATATTAGAGGAAGGTTTTTTACTCAGAGTGGTTGGTGCGTGGAATGCACTGCTTGAGTCAGTGGTGGAGGCAGATACACTAGTGAAAGTTAAGAGACTACTAGACAGGCATATGGAGGAATTTAAGGTTGGGGGTTATATGGGAGACAGGGTTTAAGGGTCAGCACAACATAGTGGGCCGAAGGGCCTGTATTGTGCTGTATTGTTCTATGTTCTAATTCTATTCATTCCTGGTCTGCCCATTACAGAAAGGATGTGAAGGCTTTGGACAGGATTCAGAACAGGTTTACGAAGCTGCTCCCTACAGTAGTGGTCATGTACTCTAAGGAGAGGTTTAACAACTGGGGCTACTTTTTCTGGAGTGATGTTGGATAAGGAGAGTCTTGATGGAAGTTTATATATGAGATGCCTAGACAGAGTAGACAGCTGGTATCATGTTCCCATAGTTGATGTGTCTAATCAGAGGGCATGTACAGTATTTAAGTTGAGGGAGTGTAAGTTCAAAGGAGCTGTGTGGGACAAATTTTGACAAAGAGGTGCTTGGAACGTGCTTTCTGCAGCAGGGGCGGCAGTAGATAGAATAGAGTATTTTACGAAGAATATACAGAGAATGAAGAGATATGGACCAGGTGCATTCAGAAGGGATTATGTTAATTCAGCATTATTGGCTTAAATTACTCATCACAACATTGTGGATCTGAGAGCCTGTTTCTCGGTTCTACTGTTGTTTGTTCTGTCAGCTTGGGCAATTTACTGAGAGGCATATAACGGGATGAAAGACACTGATTCTCACTGACAGATAAATTATTCCTTTCATATAAAGGACTTCTGTATTCAAGACTCATACTGTGGACAGCCGACATCTGTGAACTCAGATGAACATAACACTTTCATTTCTAATATGGTCTCTATCTTGGACCAAAAAAAGCCAAGGGCTTGGATTGGCCTGAATGACATTTTCAAGGTAAAGTTAATAATGATGAGTTACTCTACAGGATGTCATGACCCAGGCCAGACCAGAAGATAATCTTCCCCAACCTCCTCTGACCATTTCAGAGGGTAGATTACATTAACATATTGATGGACCTCTGGAGTCATATCACTGTTCACAGACAGAATTATACCTGAAGTCATGCAGAGTTAGTGGTGTGGTAGTGCAGTGGTTAAATTACTGTGTGTATCCTAACGATTTAGGGACACACATTTGAATCCCATCCTAGCAGCCAGTAAATTTGGATCCAAGTAAATAAAATGCAATAAATCTGGAGTAAAATATTTCTATCAGAAATGGTGACAATGGAACCACCAGACCGTTGTAAAAACTCCTCCGGCTCACTGTTCTTCTTCAGGGTGAGGAATCTGCCATCCTTCCCCAGTCTGACCTCACTGTGACTCCAGAGATCCATCTTGAATGGTAACAGGATGATCAGGGAAGGACGATAAATGCTGGTCTGACCAGAGTCACCACAAATAAATTCACGCATGTTTATGTCGCTGTTCATCTCCACATGTGCCTCCTTTCACCCTCCTTCATCTGACACAATCAGTGTGACTTTCCTTTCTCCCTCATGACTTTCTCCGTCTTTTTCTCACTGATCACTGACCCAAGTGAGACACATCCAAAAGAGTCTGGAGAAGAGGGTTTCTCTTGAGGAGCCTACTGGATTGATCTGTACCTCTCCTAAATTCATGGTCCAGCATCACAAGTGGAAACATTTCTGTGTTGACCCTGTTCAATCATTATGAATAAATGAATGTATTCTGGTGATTTCCCTGTAAATATGTTCTCACCTTCAGTGGTGTCTCCATACCCAATCCATACATTGGAGACCAGAACTCTATACAGGATCTAAGTGAGTCACAAATTTTCCTGCCTCCAATTCACATTTGGTTTTGTAGTCTGTGTCCATTCACGTGCAGTCTTTTTAAGTTCGTCTGTCGTTTGTCCCTCTAGTTTGTCCCTCAGTTTGTGTATTTGTGCTCAATAACTCATTGTCCGAGTTATCATTTCTCCTTCTCCCTGACTTTTACTCTCAGATCCGGTTTCTTTTGTTCCAAGGATTCTGTTACTTCCATGAGATTTCCCCCACCCTGACAGTCCATCATTTAAAATCTCATTCACTGCCCTGTTTGTCCTGTCTGCTCATATTCTGGTCTCACTCTGACTCAGGTCCAGCTCCTCCCTGTACCATTAAGTGACAGGTTACTCAGCGTTCCCACAGAAATAATCACTGATTTATATCCCACAGGAAGGGAATTTTACATGGAGTGATGGAACTTCCTACACTTATACAAGATGGCCTGAGGTCAGCCTGATGATTACAAAGGTAACGAAGACTGTGGTCACATTCATCATTCAAGTAAGAGTAACAGTGAGAGAAACATTATTTTCTTTGAACTCCATTTCAGACACAGTATTGAAGAGGCCTGTGGAATGAACCAACCCCATACTCAGCAGAACTGGGCCCATTGCCCAGCAGTTAGAGGAGGATAAATGAGATGTAATGCAGGATCAGGGGAACAGTCCGTGTATGAAGATGAAAAAAGACAATTCCCATGCTGGGCATCTGAGATAAAACCTGCATTTTCACTAATACTCAGCAGGTCAGGCAGCAACTATGGAGAGAGCAACAGAGAGAATAGTTCACATTGAAAACCCTTAGTCAGGTTCAACTGTGTGTGACCTTGTAGGTGGAGTAATTTACAAGGGACATAATATCAAGTTTGTGTCACTGCCGATAAAGGGACTCAAAGTACAAAGTTCAAAGTAAATTTAATATCATTTGCTTGTGGGCATTTACAGTGAATACAAATAAACACAATAGAATCAATAAAAAAACTAACATCAAAGATGGGCAAAGAACTAATGTGCAAGAGACAATGAACTGTGCAACTACAGAAGAGACAAGGAAGCGAATTGTAATGTAGTAATCATTAAGTAGTAAATAATATTGGAACATGAGTTATAGTGCCCTTGAAAGTGATTCCATGGCTTTTGGTATCAGTTCAGTGTTGGGGTGAATGAGGTTATCTAGTCTGGTTCTGGAGCATGATGGTTGAGGGGTAATAACTGTTCTTGATGGTGTGGGTCCTGAGGCTCTTGTATCTTCTTCGTGATGGCAGCAACAAGAAGAGAGTATGAGCAACACACACAAAATGCTGGAGGAAATCAGCATTCCAGGCAGCAGTACAGTCGACATTCCAGGCTGAAACCCTGCCCAAATTTACTGTCCTGCCAAAGGGGTTCAGCCCAGAGCATGACTGTACACTTTTCCATTACATTTTGTTGGGTATTTCGTTCAAGGGCATTGGTGGGAGAAGTTTGACGGATTTTTAAATGACATGCCGAATGTTCATAAACTTCCAAGACAGTCAAGGGGCTGCCATGCCTTCTTTATAATGAAATTTAAGTGCTGGATGTGACACTCATCCTTTGAAATAGTAATGCCGAGGAAAATAAAGTTACTGACCTTGTCCACATCTGATCCCCTGATGAGGACAGGTTCATAACCCTCCGGTTTCCTCCTCATAATATAAAGGAATAACAACTTTTCTGATTGAAATTGAAAAGAGAAATATAATGTTCACCTTCTACATTCCAGAGATTCCACATTCTGCTCCTATTAGGAGGTCCATGAAGTAGTGAGGACACAGTTTATCTCTAATGTGACAGGCATGTTGTCCAGCCCAGGGTGAACTCAGCCACAGTCCAAGTTCCCAGTTAATATTGCAAAAATCACATTTCAGCAACACACAGTCTGACTGAACATGGACCACAACAGGAAGTGACTCCCTTCACTTACAAGGCAAACAGATGGATCAAGGTCAGGAAAAACTCATAGCTCATGGACTCTGATTCTAAAAGAGGAAACGTTTAGAATAAACAGAAAATGAAAAATGCTAGAATCACTCAGCAGATGAGCCATATCTGTGGAGAAAGAAATAGAGATAATGTTTCCGGTAATGACCTTCCTGCTTCTCTCTTCATACTCGTTGCCTGGTCAACCGATTATTTTCAGCATCTGCAATATTATGCTTGTGGATTAACAGGTCAATGTTGGATTCCTTTCCTCTGTTTCAAGGTAACCCATACTGGAATGATTTTCCCTGAAACTTGGCTTTGTTTGTGCCTACAAATTTTGCTGAATTTAGAAGACTCCAGAAGGAGGAATGAATTGAGGGAGTTAGATATGGCCCTTGAGGCTAAAGGGATCATGGGGTATGGAGAGAAGGCATGCACAGGGTTCTCTTGGATGATCAGCCATGATCATACTGAATGGTGGTGCAGGCTTGAAGGGCCCAATGGCCTATTCCTGCACCTATTTTCTGTGTTTCTATGTTTCAGAACTATCCACTCAGCATTTCCATCGGTGGATTCAGTGCATGATTTCTTTGCAGCTGCTCTCACTGTCTGTGAAGACTGTACTCATTTAGTCTCTCAGCCAATAATAAAGAGAATTCCACCCTGAGCTGTGTGTGTGTTGTTGTGTGAGTCCAGTTTCCAGCAGCCTTCCTGTTTCACTGTTGCTTCCTCCCCGCCTCTACACTCAGTGCTGAACTGAGGAGAATCCGGCACCGAATTTGCAAAATTAACTCTATCCCTTTGTCTGCACTTGGTGTGTTGGGTCCAGATCACTGCACATGGAAGTGAAATAAAGGTTCTGAGTGGGCACAGAGGAGATTTACTGGAATAGTTGCAGGGAATGAGATTTTACAACTCTGTGACTAGACTGTGGAAGATGAAATAGCCCCGTAAATACCTTTGCACAATTGCATGAAAACCTCTGTTGTCTGTTTAGAAATCAACTCAACCAGCTGCTTGTCAATTTTGCAAACTATTCCTGGTCTTTGATATTTGTCTAGATACAGTAAAATCTACCAGAACACAAGTCTTCTCCAAATCTCCAGTCAATCTGATGAGGAATGGTAGGACATTGGGAGTTGAGGAATTGACTGAAATGATAATGAAAGTGAGAGAAACAGTGAGTATAACTCAACAATATACCCCTCCAAACCCCTCGGTTCCTATTTAGTTGTTGAACTGATATTCAGACCTTTAAAGTCAGTCAGCAAACCACATGATCAGGGGGAATTCCTTTAGCCAGAGAGTGCTGAATCTGTGGAATTCATTGCCACAGATGGCTGTGGAGGCCAGTTCTTTAGGCATATTTAAGACAGGTTAATAGATTCTTGATTAGTCAAGGTGTGAAGGGATATGGGCAGAAGGACGGAGATTCTTCCTTCTTTCATTGAGCAGAAGAGACCCAGCCTGAAACACATCCCACCAGGAACATGGACAGCTTCTACTCCACTCTTATAATATGATCAAATTTTTCCCTGAGTACAATATAATTGAATCTGGAGCTGACAATCTACCTTGTTATGATCTGGTACTGCATTATTTATTTGCTCTGTACTTTATCTGCAGCCATTATACCTTATTCTGCATTCTGTTATTAAGAAATACAGACACAGCATAATCTACCTCATTGTAGCCTTGCACCTTATGGCCTGTCAGCACTGAACTTTCTCTGTAACTGGAATTGGTTTATCAAGATACACTGAAAGGTTTGTCTTGTTCTGCTGTTCATATCGATCACATCATTACACACTGCATTGAGGAGGAATGAAGTAAAACAGTAACAATGCAGAATAAAGTGTAAAAGCTACAGAGAAAGTGCAGTGTCAGTAAACAATAAAGTGAAAGTTCATAACAAAGTAGATGCGAGGTCAGGAATATAAGAGGTCCATTCAGGAGACTGATAACAGCGGAATAGAAGCTGTCCTTGACCCTGCTGGTATGTGCTTTCAGGCTTTTGTATCTCCTGTCAATTAGGAGAGGAGAGAAGAGAGAATGTGTGGGACGGGTGGGGTCTGTGATTATGCTCACTCTTTACTGAGGCTGCAAGTAGTGTAGACAGAGTCCACAGAGGGGAGGCTGGTTTCTGTGATGTACTGAGCTGTGTACACAGCTCTCCATGGTTTCTTATGGACACATTCACAGCAATTGCCAGACCAAGCCATTATTTATCCAGATAGAATGCTTTTGGTAAAAATTGGTCTGGGTTGATGGGGACATGACAAAAATGTCCCTCCAAAGGAAGTAGAGGTATTAGAATCAGAATTGGAATCAGATTTACTTTTAAGTGCTGGCATATGTCATAAAATTTGCTAAAATAGGGCAGCAGTACAATGCAATACATGACAATATCAAAAAAAGTAAATTGTTTACAGTAAGTATATATATGTATATTAATTAGTTAAATGAACAACAGCACAAAAACAGAAATAATGATTGCCCAAGGGAAGAAACTGCTCCTGAATCGCTGAGTTTGTGTCTTCAGATTTTGGTACCTACTATCTGCCAAAACAGAACTATTAGAACAGAGGATATCCTGGGTGGTGGGGGTCCTTAATAATGGATGCCACCTTTCTGAAGCACTGCTCCTTGAGGATGTCTTGTATACTACGCAGGTTAGTACGCAACATGCAGGTGACCTATTTTACAACTTTCTGTCACTTTTCTCAATCCTGTACAGTAGGTCCCCCTTCATTCTGTTAACGTGCTCTTCACTGTACATCCATATAAATTTTCAAGTGTTTTAGGTGACAAACCAAATCTCTTCAAATGCTTAATAGAGCATAGCCCCTGTCTTGGCTTCTTTATAGCTGCTTCAATATATTGGGACCAGGTTAGGTCCTCAGAGATCTTGACACCCAAGAACTTGAAATTACACACTCTCTGCAATTCTGATCCCTCAACGAGGATTAGTTTGCGTTCTCTTGTCCTTACTGCTTCAGAAGTCCACAATCAGCTCTTTGTTCTTACTGATGTTGAGTATAAGGTTGTTGTGACACCACTCAACCAGCTGGTATATCTCAATCCGGTACACACTTTCATCTCCAGCTGAGGTTCTAGCAACAATGGTTGTATCATCAGCAAGTTTATAGAGGGATGGCATTTGAACTATGCCTAGATGCACATACATAGGTGTAGAGCGCGTAAAGCAGTGGACTAAGCACACATCCCTGAAGTGCGCCAGTGTACAGCAATGAGGACATATTATTACCAATCCACCCAGATAAAGATCTTCCAGTTAGGAAGTCACTGATCCAATTGCAGAGAGAGGTACAAGGGCCAAGGTTTTGAGGCTTATCAATCAGGACTGTAGGAGTGATATGTTAAACAAACAGCATTCTAACATAGGTGGTTGTATTGTCCAGGTGATGTAAGGCTGTGTGAGGAGCCATTGAAATTGCATCTGCCGCGGACCTATTGTGGCCATAGGCAGATTGAAGTGGGTCCAGGTTCTTGCTGAGGCAGGAGTTGACTCTGGCGATGACCAACCTCTCAAAGCATTTCATCATCGTAGATGTGAGTGAGACTGAACAATAGTCATTAAGGCAGCTCACACTACTCTTCTTGGGCACTGGTGTAATTGTCACCCTTTTGAAGCAGATGGGAACTTCTCATTGTTACAAAGAGAGTCTAAGAATTCCTTTAACATACACGCCACCTGGTTGGTACAAGTTTTCAGAGCCTTACCAGGTACCTCATCGGGGCCTGCCACCTCGTTCACTCTCCTGAAAGACAGCCTGACATTGACCTCTGAGACAGAGACAGCAGGCTCACTGGGTGCTGCAGGATCTTCACAGCTGTAGTTATATTCATCCTTCGAAATCAGGCATAGAAAGCAATGAGTTCATCTGGTAGTAAAGCATCACTGTCATTCATGCGACTGGGTTTCACTTTGTAGGAAGTAACGTCCTGCAAACCCTGCCGGAGTTGACCTGCTCCTGAGTCACCTCTAACCTCGCTCAGAATTGCTTCTCCCTCCACAAGTCATACCTTTTGATCTTGTACAGGCCTGGGTCACCAGACTTATATCTAGCCCACAGCAGTTGACAAATCTCCTGGTTCACCCATGGCTTTTGGTTTGCGAATGTACAGCAAGTTTTGTAGCCACACACTTATCCACACAAGTTTTAACAATGTTCATCCAGATTCGTAGATGAATCCCTGTAAGCAGTCCTCAAAGCACTCCTGTGCTTCCCTTGTCTGTACCTTCTTCCTCCAATGAGAGTGTGGACTGACTCGTTGGAATGGGAACAGGAAGAGGAATTCAAATGAGTGGCCACTGGGAGATCTCGCTTTTTCTGGTGGACAGAGTGTAGCTGCTCAGTGTAGCAGTCACCCAATCTACGACGGGTCTCGCCGATATACAAGAGGCCACAATGTGAGCATTGGACACAGTATATGACCCCGACAGACTCACAGGTGCAGTGTCACCCCATTTACCAGCAGTTGAAAGCATGGTTCCGGTGGAGGATAATGTAACGGACAGGTCTATTACAGGCGGCAGAGAGAGTTCCAGATTTGTGGAAGTGACTGGGATTGGGACACCAGTTACCGCCTCATGATGGCAAGTGTTGTGCATTGAATGCAGTGGGAGAAGCGATTGAATGTGCATCTGGTTATACTGTTCATTTTGTTGTAGAAATGTTGCGACAACTCTCCTATACAATGTCGGTGTTCTTTTAACTTATAGTTTTGTGTTTACCTACAACACAGTGACAAAATTTTGGTTAATCATTACCAAATTTTCAGAGTTGAATATGGACAGATACCTTATAATAAATAAAGTTTTCAACCTTTGAAATTAAATGCTGCTTACAATTGCACTGTAAACTTAGTGTTTGCATTGCCTGCTTTATAGCCATCTCAGTCTTCTGACTCACTTGTGACTGGCATTATTTTTGTTTCAAACAGCATAGATATATTGTATTTAAATAATGCTATTCTAAAATGGTATCATTATCTCACTTTTATCAACAAACATAAGGATGGTGTAGTGGACACGGTAGGGGTAAGAGATGGGTATTTCCGTGAGGGGTGGATTTTGCTAGTGGACAGTCTGGCCTTTAGGCTCAAAGATACTCTCAGTGCCAAGACAACTTTGATAACTGTCAGCTTCCACCTCTACTGCTCCAGCATCATAGAGTACAGAGTTTACTTTAAATAATCCTTTAATGTAACTGTACTTAATAATTTGAATAATTTTAATTCTGCCCATTGTAAAATGCTATCTGATGTAAGACCGTATGTCATTTTAATCTGGCTTCCCCTCCTGATCTAATACAAGGAGATATATTAGTGAGGTGGTACAGCTATCGTCTTCCTGTTCCACTCAAGCAGCTGAACCCTTTGCCTGAACTGCTCTGCATCCTCGCAGCCGGTGCTGTTGTAAACGTTTACACTAACTCTCGTTAGGTCTCAGGAACAGCTCATGACTCCGGATAATTATGGAATTACATGGATTTCTCACCACTTCAGCAACTCTGCTAAAACACAAAGAATTAACTAGGAAGTGTTTCTGCTTTTCAATTTCCCACTGCAATGTGCTGCTCATAATAATGGGAATGATGAAATACCAGAGAGAACAAACAAGGCAGTGACATCAGACCTACGAGGTACCCAGTGTGATTTAGGCAGCCAATACTTTCCTTTGATGAACTCGTACAATCACAGTGTGATCATCAGAAGCTGAACAGAATTTATGGACAAAAGTACACTCTGTGTAAGACTATAGCAGATGATAATCAAAAATGAGAGATTCTCGACAAGTCATAGCAACTGTATGATTTGCCAGATAAAGTCACCACTGGTATCTGCCACTGCTGCACTCCTCCTGCAAGAGGTAATTTGTGCATCTCCAAATGGACTTCATGTTGCTACCCAAATTTATGGGTATAAATTATGTACTTAATTCTGTTTGTTTTCTTAATGGCTAACTGCTTAAACTCATAGAAAAGTTGCTATTTTTTTATTATGTGGATTTGTTCCTAGGTTTAGGGTCACTGAGAAATTTTCAAGTGATAACGGTCCTCAATTTGTGATTAAAGTTACACAGGATTTGACAAAAGCCTTGCAGTGTGAACATCACAATACCTGACCTTACCACTCACAGTCCATTGGGACAGTTGAAAGACAGAATGGGGCCCTGAAAAGGGAGAGCAAACTTTACTAAGGTGGCCAGAGACACTTCCACTGGCTCCCATGATAACACACTAGCTCCGAACCATGCAACACAACTAACTCCACATGACGTTACATTGGGACATCCCATGTGTTTGCCCGTATATGCCAGTGGCCTCTCCCTTTTTGGTTAAACAGATGGATACCCATACTATGAATGTCAGTATGTTGCAGTACTGCATGGCACCAATGTAAAGTCTTAAAATTTCCATCAACAGGTTTTTGAAGGCCAGAAGATCTTGATGGCTGCAGAGTATCAGCCGGGAGATCGTGCACTACTGAGATTTTACTGTTAAAGGAATTCCCTTGAGCTCGCTTGGGAAGATCCTTTACAAATAGCACTAATTACATGCACAACTCTGAAGGTCCATACACTCAAAAGGTGCAGCCTATACCCCTGAATCATAGTGAATTTAACTCTGGTTGCAACTTTGATAATGAGATTAGAGCACCCAGAAGAAACCCACACAGTCACAGGGAGAACGTAGAAACTCCTTACAGGAAGCAGCGGGAATCGATCTGTACTGTTAAGTGTTGTTCTAATCACTACGCTACTGTGCTGACCCAAGTATGTGATGTAGTTTGAGTTTCCAGAAGCTAACAGGAAAATCTCCAGAAGAATGCTTGTTTGCCATGATGAACAAAGACATTTTTAATCACCAGTTTTAGTATCTCTCTGATCTCCACCATCACAGCAGAATGTACAGAGGGAAGCGCCCACCCTGTCGTTTTACCCATCACAGAGTGTAGAACTGTCAGTCATCTCTTTATCTCTGAGGTGCATTAACTAATCATCATAACCCAGTTAAGGAACAAAGCAAGGATTACCCTGAGATTACTCACTGCTTTATGTACCTTGAAGAAACCATAATTCCTCATCTAGTTTAACAAAAATCCCCACAACACCACTGGATGAGCAGTTCTCCTCGTCTCCTGAGCAGAATCCATCACTCAACCAGAACTAACAGAAGTGGTCTGGGTGTTATCATATTCAAGAACCTTTACATTTTCTTGAAATGCTTTGAAGAATCAGTGTTGGCAAAGGTCCTGGATAAATGCAAGTTCTTGTGTTTTTACCTGAGGCAGGCTGACAGAAGATCAACTAAACGGGAGCCATTAGGATTCAATGTATTTCTATATCGGAGCCATAGAGCAATAGAACATAACAGATCGGAAACAGGCCCTTCAGCCTATCTAGTCTGTCCCAAGCCTTATTCTGCCTAGTCCCATTGACCCACACCTGAAATGTAGTTCTCCAAATGTCTCTTAAGTGTTGCAATCAAATCTCCGTCCACCAATTCTACAGGCAGCTCGTTCCATACTTGTCCCACCCTCTGAGTGCACCAGCTCCACCTCAGGTTTCCCTTAAATATTTCACCTTACAGCCTTAACTTATAACCTCTAGTTATAGACTCACCCAACCTCAGTGGAAAAAGCCTGCTTGCATTAACCTTAACTTGCAACACCTCACACTTCTCTGAATGTGATCTGAACAAGCTATATTTTCAGTTTGTTCAGATAACACTGCAAGCTTTCATAATGTTTCTTGCTGTCTACTGAGCCCACAATCCTGGTGTTATCTGCAAATTTGCTAATTCAGTTTACCACATTATCATCCAGATCATTGCTATAGATGACAAACAACAACTGACCCAGTACTGATCCCTGTGGCACACCACCAGCTGCAGGCATCCAGTCAGCAAAGTAACCATCTATTACCACTCTCTGGCATCTCCCACAAAGACTTTCTTGAACAACAGAACAACATTGGCTATGCACCATTCCTCCGGGACCTCACTGGTGGCTGAAGACCTTTTAAATATTTTTGCAAAGGACCCTGCAATTTCAGTACTAACTTCTCACAAGTTTCATGTGAAGACCTCACCAGACCATAAGGATTTATCCACCCAAATTTTCCTCAAGACAGCATGCACCTCCTCTTCTGTAATCCCAATCTAGTCCATGGTTTGCCTCAGTTCTATAAACTCTATATCCCTCTCCAAAGTAAGTATACAGTATATGAAAACATTCATTTGAGATCTCCTTCTCTTTTGACTCCATACATATATATGACCACACCGCCATTCAAGAGGATTAATTTTGTCCCTTGCTATCCTTTTGCTCCTAATATACCTACAGAAGTCCTTGTGATTCTCCTTCACCATTTCTACGAAAACAACTTCATGCCTTTTTCAAGCCTGCTAATTTCTCTCTTAACTATTCTCTTGCTTTTCTTAAACTCTCAAGTACCTCATTTGTTCCTTGCTGCCTATATCTGCTATGCACATCCTTCTTTCTATTATCCAAGGCCTCAGTATCCCTCAACAACCAAGATTCCCTAAACCTGTTAGACTCGCCATTATTACAACTGGAATATATAAACTCTCTGTTCTCAAAGTTTCTCTCTTGAAGGCCTCACACTTAGCAAACATCCATTTGACAAAAATAACAAAAAGTTTTCACTCATGAACAAACTATGTGTCTGTCCCTGGCTCTGAATTTTTTCTAATGAAGGTTATCTCTGAGAGAAAGAGAAAGAAATAGAGACAGACAAGTAAGAGAACAGAGTGGGTGAGAAAACTGAGAGAAAGAGGAACAGAGGTATAGAAAAAGAGATAAAAAGAGTGTGAGAGAGCAAGACAAAGAGAGATGCATAGAGAGATCAAGAGCGAGAGAAAGACAGCAACAGAAGGATGGTGAGAGAGATAGAGACAAAATAAAATGGAACCAGAGAGAAACTTGGATTGAGAGAGATAAAGACAGAAAGGTGAAAGCACTACATTCAGTTGTGCAGTTCACCGTTCTCTGACGTTAGTTACCATGGTGCTGCCTCATCAGCAGGTAACCAGCAGGGAGAGCCTGGCTGCCTGTAGATGAACATCATTTGCTCTGCCTGGCCTGCTGCGTTCCACCAGAATTTTGTGCATGTTGTTTAAGTTTCCAGCCTCTGCAGATTTCCTTGTGTTTGCTCTTCCTCCTGCTGTGTTGCCTGAGGGAAAGGAAATCAAGAAGAAGGAGAGAGAGAAAGGGAGAGGGAAATGGGGAGGGAGAGAGAGTGAACAGATCCCACAGATTCAACACCCTCTGGCTGAATAAATTCTTTCTCATCTCATTATCAGTCCTCCAGAGTGGAACAACATTTCTTCCAGCATTTGTGTGGGTTCATCTGTATATTCAGCCTCTGTAGAATCTCGTGCTGAAAGATTCTGTGCTGAAAGATCTATCAACATTCCGCAGCTGTGGAGAGATGCAGACGGTGCACTCAGGACAGGTTCATGTGGGTACTGAAGGGACAAAAGGATCCAGTCTAAGCTGTTCAGTACACAACACCTCAATTGATTCAGACTGTAAGACTGTGACTGGAGGCAGATCCAAAAACCCCATGGAATTTCCTCACTCACCAGACACAAATATAACAGTAGCTCACTGTCAATAGACAACTACCAAAGTTTTGGTCAGAGTCAGGGACCACAGCACAAAATGAACATTCGTGTTATCAACTTACTGTCACTCATTCCTCACACAATTGTTCCCTGGAAGAATCCAGTGTAGACACAGCAGGAGGAAGGTCACATGGCCGCAGATAATAACCCTAAAGATGAGGCACCGGGTGAAAGCGTCATTTCTCATCTGACACAGGCAGACTGGTCTCTCGGTGGGACATTGCACAACCTCAGATGGAGATCATGGACTCATATCCCTCGTCCTGTATTCCTCACTCCTCTGAGGCATCACAGAGAGAAATTTTTGCTTCCCTGATGTCTCTCATTCCCTCAGCAGTTCAATGAATAAGGGCCACAGAATCTCACACGAGACATTTCATCTGAAATTAATGTTTGAAAGGAAGTTGGTAGTGTATTTTTTCTGAAGAGTCTTATCGTTTTGATACACCTTTTGCAATATAACGAATGTACAGATGAAAGTTACAATCAATATGTGTCTGAGAGAGAAGACCGCTTACCCCGTTCCTCGGGCACCCCACAGTCCACCTTACCTTCTCCAACCAGCCCTAAGCTCTCTCCCCTGGCGGTCCTTGCAGAGCTTCTGCTCTTACTGTTCTGGTGGGTCCGACGACACTCCCCTCAGCCTCCCAGAGTCGGATGCAGATCCCGGCAACCGTGAATTACCAACAACAGTCCCTATCCCTATCTGCTTTGGTGGTTTTCGGTGCTGAGGGCAACCTGCTGGATGAGGAAGTAGCCACCCAGGCCAGAATACCTCCTGAACCGTTAACCACCCCTCTGGAGGCCCGGGCCCTGGATGGAAAACAGATGGCTCGGGTGTCCCACTGTACACTGCCCTGACCTTGATTCTATCCGGCAACCATTGGGAGGAAGGACGATTCAGCCTCATTCATTCACCTCAAGCCCCGGTAGTCTTAGGGTACCCATGGCTGACCCAACACAATCCCCGGATTGACTGGTCTGCTGGGAGGATAGCCGAATGGAGCCCGTCCAGCCATACCAACTGCCTGCAGTCGGCCCTGTCTCCCAGAGAATCTACCATGACCCCACCTGTTTTGGAACCCCTTGACTTGTCCCACGTCCCCAAGGAGAACCATGACTTAGGACAGGTGTTCAGCAAACAGTGGGCCCTTTCCCTGCCCCTGCACCACACATACAATTGTGCAATCGACCTTCTCCCTGGTGCCCCGCTACCCACCCGTCATCTATTTAACTTGTCCCAGCCAGAGAAGGAAGCAATGGAAGGTTACATCAGTGAATCTCTCGCGGTGGGCATTATTCGACCCTCATCCTCCCCGGGGGGCACAGGGTTCTTCTTTGTGGGGAAGAAGGATGGCTCTCTCCATCCCTGCATCGACTACTGAGGCCTAAATCATATAACCACTAAGAACAAGTACCCACTGCCTCTTATGAGTTCTGCGTTCGAGCCACTTCATGAAGCCACCATCTTCTCGAAGTTGGACCTCCGAAACGCCTACCACTTGGTCCGGATAAGGGAGGGGGACAAGTGGAAGACGGCTTTCAATACCCCTTTAGGCCACTTCGAGTACTTAGTCGTGCCTTTCGGCCTCACCAATGCCCCTGACGTCTTTCAAACCTTGATCAACGACATCCTAAGAGACTTCATTAACTGCTTCGTGTTTGTCTACCTGGATGATATCCTGATCTTTTCCAGCAGTCTCCAGCAACACGTGCACCATGTCCGTCAAGTCCTGCAGAGGCTGAGGGAGAATAAATTATTGGTAAAGGCAGAGAAATGTGAATTCCACGTCCCCTCGATCAGCTTCCTAGGTTATATCATCGAGAGGGGACAGCTGAGAGCTGATCCTGAGAAGATCCGGCCCAAACCAACAGACCGCGAGCAACTCCAGCGGTTCCTGGTGTTTGCGAACTTCTATCGCCAGTTCATCAGGAACTACAGTCAGGTGGCACCCCCCCTTACCCGGCTTACCTCGCCTACTGCACCGTTTTGCTGGGACTCCGAAGCTGACTCAGCATTCACCAACCTGAAGAGGCTTTTCACCACCGCTCCCATCCTGGTCAATCCGGACCCATCCCGGCAATTCATCATGGAGGTGGATGCCTCCGACACTGGGGTAGGAGCGGTCCTATCCCAACGGGCAAGTTCTGATGAAAAATTTCACCCCTGCGCGTTCTACTCTCGCCGACTGACCCCCGCCGAGCAGAATTACGACGTGGGGAATTGGGAACTCCTGGCAGTCAAATTAGCACTGGAAGAATGGAGGCATTGTTTGGAGGGGGCAGAACACCCACTTGTGGTATGGACGGATCATAAGAACCTGGAATATATTAAGACCACCAAGTGAGTGAACCCCCGTCAGGCCCTTTGGGCATCGTTTGTTGGACGATTCCAGTTCACCCTCCCGTACCGTCTAGTATCCAAGAACGGGAAGCCAGATGCGCTGTACCGTCAGCATGATTCCGAGGGGGATATCTCCAGCTCCGAGACGATCCTCCCTTCAACCTGTGTGGTGGCAGCCCTCTCTTGGGAGATTGAGGCGAAAGAAAGAAAAGCCCAGCAGGAAGACCCCGATCCTGGAAGCGGACCCAGCGATCACCTGTACATGCCCACCTCAGTCAGGCCCCAGCCCCTCCAACAGGGACACACATCCCAGTTTGCCTGCCACCCCGGGAGTGATCGGACGCTGGCTCTCCTGAGGAGGTACTTTTGGTGGCCGTCCATGGAGGAGGACACCCGCTCTTGCGTCTCGGCTCACCCCATCTGTGTCCCAACCTCTCATCGACCACCGGCGGGTCTACTTCATCCTCTACCTGTCCCTGGTCGTCCCTGGTCACACATCGCCCTAGACTTCATCACCAGTCTACCCCTTCCTGCGGAAACACCACTGTCCTCATCGTGCTAGACTGATTCTCCAAGGTGGTGCACTTTCTGGCCCTCCCTAAACTCCCATCCTCTCAAGGAACTACAGACCTCTCGTCCGCCACGTCTTCCGCCTCCACGGAATCCCCGCGGACATCAACTCCGATTGAGGTCCCCAGTTCATCTCGCAGGTATTGAAGGTCTTCTGTCAAGCCTTAGGTGCAACGGTCAGCCTATCATCCAGCTTCCACCCCCAGACAAACGGACAGACGGAACGTGTCATCCAAGACCTGGAGGCGGCATTACGTTTTGTAACGGCAAACCACCCGTCAACCTGGAGCGACCATCTCCCGTGAGTTGAGTATGTCACCAACTCTCTAGTGAGCTCTCTCATTGGGAGGTCACCATTCGAGTGCTCCCTTGGGTACCAACCCCCGCTGTTCCCCGCACAGGAAGGAGTGATCGCGGTACCATATGTTCAGGACCATGTTGATCGGTGCCGGAAGATTTGGGAGGAGACTCGCACGGCCCTACTCAAATCAACAGATAGGAATAAGAAAACAGTCGATCAGCACTGGACTCCAGTGCCAGAGTACTAACCGGGGCAGATGGTGTGGCTTTTCTCCAGGGGCATCCCACTCAAATGCGAACACAGGAAACTCGCCCCCGCTAAATGGGACCATTCAAAGTCAAAAGGATTATCAATCCCACAGTGGTCCGCCTCACGCTGCCACAGTCCATCTGTATTCACCCAACCTTTCATGTTTCTCGGTTAAAACCAGTCTCCCTCAGCCCTTTGTGTCCCCCAGCTGAGACTTCCCCGCCCGGCTCATCGACAACCATCCGGTATACACCGTCCGACGACTGCTAGATGTGCGCCGTCGGGGCAGGGGCCTCCAATACCTGGTGGACTGGGAAGGGTACGGTCCTGAAGAGTGTTCCTGGGTCCCCCGCTCCTTTATCCTAGACCCTTCCCTCATCCAGGACTTCCATCAGGACCATCCAGACAGGCCTGGAGGATCACTGGGAGGCTCCCATTGAAGGGGGGGGGGGGCGGCGGGAATACTGTCATGATCCCTTCTGGCACCTGGCTGGCTTACTCAGGAATTGGGCCTTTAATACCTCGTTAGTTCCCAATCCATTCCCAGGTTCCAATAATTAGGAACACCTGCATTCCATCAAACAGTAGTATGAGCCCTGTGACCACTACTAGAAGGTGCCAGTTTATTGGTCAACTCGAGTATGGGTAACCTCACTCCATGGTGTTTAGAACTATCAGTTCTAAGTCTAGCCTTGTTCCAGAATTATCTGCCAAGACCAAGACTCCGGGAAAAATCCCCCTTGGAACCGTGCAACAAGATGTTGCCTTGGCACCCTTTTTAAATAATGGAACAAGATTTGCTCCCTCTGGTCTTGCGATGCATCACCCATTGTGAACTTGGGGTATCTCAACCAGAGTTCCTCAGTTTCATCGGTAACCTCCCAAAGCATTGTTCAATATGTCTGGT